>NC_064756.1:29364337-29688895 GCF_011397635.1 Epinephelus fuscoguttatus
TGCTTTCCAGCATTGGACGCTTGATTGGCATGCCAGGCACTTTGAAATCTGCTCCCAGATTTCAAACTGGACCAACATGGTGGCTTATTTGGGAAATGTGTGTCTGAAAACATTTCATAAGCCTTGTAATTGCTGAGTCTGTCTTCATTTCAGATTGACAGTGGTTGGTTTAAACGTTTTTCTATAGTTTTTGGAGGTGGTGAGTCAAGCTGGACGCCCCTGATTTACATGAAGTAACCTAGATTCCACTTCATGCAAACGACAAGCAGGTGCCCGTTCTCTGGAAACGCAACGCTGTGCTACCGGAATACATTGCACAGATGTTTACATAGACAATAAATGGAAATTATGGAAATTACATATCCTTTGGACACGTACCAGAACACAGTAAGGCCTTTGCTATGGTACAGGATATTAAATGGTAAGTGTTCCTATTTATTGGGATTTATATGAACCTTCTATTTCAGTTGTTATCTACAGTAACTTTGTGAGAAATAAAAAAAACATCTGAAGTAAACTACGAACAAGGAAATCTCATCAGGATACCACATGTTTGACTAATGGGGATAGACTTGGCCCATGAGCTGCTATTTGCCCATCACTTACACACTATAGCATCACATCATTAACCTCTCACACTCTGCTAGGATGCCAGTGTCCTCAGCTGACATTACTGTCTTTAAGAGGCTGTAGAGTTTATAGTGAAGAGACTGGTATCAACTGAAATGAGCAGATGTAAGGAATCCATTGGTAACAACCACCTCAGGCTAGCTTGTCAGGAAGGGATTGGTCAAATAATGCTCCAATGCTTTTTGTGAAGGAAAACTGTCAACTCTCATGCAGTTTTGAGTGAAAACCATGCAATTATTTGCGTGCAGCACCTGTGTGTTATTTCCACCTTCTGTATTTGAATATTTCTGCATACAGGGGTCCTTAAACAGGATTGGAATTGCAGAAGTTGGGTATGACTGGAAAACTGTGATGCTTGTGGAGTCAGTGAGCCCAAATTTATTCATGTGTGATGATGTTAGTCCCCATAGTATTTATTTTATTGTAGTGAGACCATTTCTTTGAAACAGACATCATTGTATAAAATGACCTTTTGTGACCTCATGAAACTTTACAACCACAAACTTGACCTTGGGCATTTAAAGGATATATGGCGCGCTGAGGCATATTAACAGTTAGGGGGTTTCTCAACGGTGTCCAAAACAGACATGTTTGACATCCAGTCACAGAAAAATTTTTAAAAAGTTTTTTTAACCAAACCACATGGATTTTTTTATGGTGTTTCTGAAGGTCTTAATGTGGTATTTTGGAGGGATTTTGGACTTTTTTTCTTTGATCAATTCTTATTTGGGAAAAGATGCTTAAATTAAGCACCAAATGGTATCAACCCAAAAATTGCTGCAACAACTTGTTAGACATGATGGAGCATTGGAATGGCCATATACTTCCTTCACAATGTTCTAAGCTCCTATGCACTCTAAACTGTAAAAGTTTGAATAGACACCTAACCAAAACACAATGCTGATCACACATTTATGACTAGAAAAACTTGACAAACACTTCTGTGCGGCATATACTGTTGACCTGCAAAATCCTCCTAAAGATCCCCTGCACACCCTAAGGGAAGGACAAAAATGGGTCTATGGTGGAGGGGTGTCCGGAGGAGGTTAGATGATGCTACACAACAAGGAAACAGCAATATCAAATAATTAGATATCATACGTAATAATATAATTACATGAAATGGGATACTGTATATGCCATATATTTTGTTGTACTGTATTTTTACTGAATGCAGGACTTTTACCTGGGAAAAGAGCATTTTTAAATTAAAGTATTGATACTTTCCTTCCCTGTTACTTTGTTGAGGAGGAAAAAAAAATCTAAACAGCAGCATAAATGACCATAAATGTGAGTCGTCTTTTTAGGTGTCACCTTTTCAAACCTGAGGACCAACCTTGTTGCCAATAAATGTCAGCTTTGTGTCAGGACAGCTTGGCCCGGCAACAAAACATCAATTGTTTCCAATTGGCAGAATTTCCTTCCCTCAGCCGTGGCTGCAGCCAATCAGAGGCCAGCTTGGTGGAACAGAGCACGTTCACCGTGGCAACCGCTCCACTCTACCCCTACTCACTGACACTCCTCACACCGTCCTCTCTGTCTCCGTCAGATGGTCAAAATAACACCCACCGGTGAAGTGAAACTGGTCTGTCCTGCAGTTCGGGATGAGGTAAATCCCATCTGAGCAGAAGAGGAAGACTGTGTGTGTGTTTTACATTTCCTGCGTTTATGAAAAACCATTTTCCCACATAATCTGTGGCTGATACTCCACATTAGGAGGTGAGTCTCAGGGGTTGAGGGTGGTGTCTCCAAATGAGTAAGACATGAGACAATCTGCAAGCTTGTGCAAGGAAGCGTCCTGTGCCTATAGCAGCAGCTTGTGGGGGGAGGCAGTGATATTTGAGCCACAGCACAGATGTGGGGAAAAAAGCTCAAGACAAGTGTGGGAGGTGCTGTGTGTTTCAATGCAGCTGGGTCAAAAGACAAACCACACTTATTTGAGTAACCCTTCTCTGACCGCGCGTTACAGCAAACACACACTAAACACGCAGACCCCCAGTGGAGAGACCTGCTTGACACAGAGCTGAATGTGTTTACTCCTCTACCTCTTTGAAATGACAGCGTTGCCATTAGAGGCTCAGAGAAACTGGGAAGCCATGTTTAGAGGATAATCTTGGCCGGACCATCTGGTCAAGATTTTCTCTCTTTTCTCTGGATTTCTGATTTCCTCTTTTTTCTCCCATGAAAGGATGAAAAAAAGTCTTTTTGTAGTCTTGAAATGCAACAGAAGTCTCACATGGGTGTGATTTTACTCCTTACTCGGATGGATAATTGACAGGCATTTGTAGCAGAAGGGGCAAAGGCTCGTGCAGCATCCCAAGCCAGTGGTGAACTACATAATCTATACTTATACTATTACTGATCACTTCCAGTTGCTTCTGCCCATCTGGATGCTTCAGCAATCCCATTGCCCTCCCAGTATAATCGCTGTTGACACAGGAAATTTAATCTAGATATCTTGGTGATGATGAAAGTGGTTGTAATAGGATTAAACTGGGCTTGACAGGGGTGTGACATCGCCACTGCAGGGCATTACTCCATGAGTACAGCACTGAATTATGCTGTTGGTTGGATGCAACCTGCTGCAAATATACCATGCACCCTGGACCTGGGGGAAATGATCTATTCGAGTCATTAAAAAACAGGAAAGACATTGATATTTTCCCAAATTTAACATAAAAGAGCAGTAATTATAAGTAAATACCAACGTATTTGCAGGTTTATGCTACTTAACAACAAATTGTGTATACTTTCACCATTTCTATATGAATACAGAAGTACTTAACTTGTTATTCACCTTTGTACTGTTTGAAAATTAACTAGCAATCTCGAGACATGCTAATGTTGTCATTTCAGGGATATCAAGTTTGCATTCATTTCTCTTATTGTTACACAATTGCTGTGCAGAAAAGACTGACTTGAGAAGTTTGCAACACATTCCTTCACTATAATAATATATTTTGTAGTTAAAGGGGCGCTTCCCTCTGTGTAGTGATACAGCTGGTGGGTGTAGTTCGATAGAAAAAAAATAGTTCCTACATGAAACTGCTCACAACAGGGTCTGTGGATTATCTTATCTATCTTATCTATAACTGGGTCATAGTTTCTGGAAAGAGACATTGCTGTGGAGTTTTTCAAAAGTATTTTTTAGCACCATGAGCACCACAAATCAAGTGCCATCTAGTTCCATTATACTGGAGTGAAGGCAGACATCTCTACAGCCAATATCTCCTACACTCGGTAACTCACACCAAAACAATCTGGACTGATCAGTAGCACTGCAGCTAACAGGAAAAACTGGTATTTTTGATTTGGGGGTGAACTGTCCCTTTAATTATTGACGTAACGTCCTTGTTTTTTTCTGTATTTGTGATTATTTTATCTCAATACACTTTACAGTTACTATTAATGTTGTATATAGTATTTTATATCCTTTAGTTTTATGCTTTACTTTTTACTTTGTGTATAGTAGTTACTTACATAGTCTTTTTTTAAAGTTTCCCCTCTGAATCTGTCCTTGTACATCTGCTGCTGTAACGCTTTCATCTCCAGCTTTGGATCATACCTGATCTTATTTTTGGCCTCTTATCTGTCATTTTTGGAAATTTTTAGTTTAGAGGACTTGTGATCTTTACGTGTCATTTCACATATCTATAATATTGATGTTCATCCCTTAAATTTTCTTGAAAAACCTTTTTAAGTTTAGGTTGTGAAAGATATTAGCTGCTTTGCTGTGTTGTTGGCATATAAAAAATCATGTGACGAAGTCATCAAAATTCTCCACCTGTAAACAAACATTATTTCCTTCTCTCCCAGCAAACATCACTGCTATTGGAAATCAATGCAGAGAGCAAGTCAACATGTAAACACGTTCTGAAAATCAGTACATGAGTTTAATTGCCTAATAAGACTAGTGCCTCACCCGTGGAGTAAGAGGTTTAGGATGAGTGGATGTGTAAGACAACAGCTTCATCTTGACCAGAAAATAACTTTACATGTCACATTTAGCTACCCGCTAGTTATCTTGCAAAAATGGTTGGTCAGTTGATCTCCAGAAAATGGGAAATAAAAATAGGCCAAAAGACCATAAAATGTCTATTTTAGTCTGGACTGGAGGAACTTAAAGTCTTTTGGTCTGCTCATGTATCTGCCATGTGGCCTTTTACCATACGGCCAGATTATGGGTTGCATGGTTGGGGCCACAGAAAGCCATTACTTAGGGGCTAAAGGCAGGAGTTAAGATTATCTGCAGGACTTCAGGCCAAAGAGATTTGTTTCCACAAGCACAACACAACACTGTTTAGTAGTGAGAGGATTCTGGGGTGGCAACGGTTAAATCCAAGATTAAGCTAATTTAATTCTGGCTGATGAGCATTTTAGCTGAATTTCTGGCAAACTGTACGGCTTTCCTGTGAACCCTTTTTGTGTGACTGATGGTTCACCAACAATGAAAACTGACGTATCAAAGTAAGTGAGACACAGAGATGACTTATAATTGCAACTCCTCTCAGAAAAAGGGAAATGGGAGCCCAGCCCTACTCTGAGTAAGCTCAGTGGCTCACAGGCATGCTATCTAAACCACAAATGTACTGTAGCTGTTGAATAATCAGCAATTTAACCTTGGTCAGAACAATAAGCTGCATAAAGTTTGGTTTGTTTCAGCTCTTTAGAAAGAAATATAACCCTCTAATGGTACTTACAAAACTAGCTGGGACACCTGTACAGCTCTCTGAAGATGAGTGGCAGATCTATCTTAACTAGTAAATATGTAATGTGTTATAATATAATGTGTTAATTTAACACTATTTCTACTCATATGAAAGAAATAAAATCATATTAAACGTCATTTCCACTTCTTGTTTATGTATGCCTGCAGACAATGAATACAACTTCTGAATGTGATTATGAAAGTCCAGGTGAGGTAAAATCAATGAATTTGTTGAAAACGTGAAAAGACTGGGAACTGTGTAGTACGGCCCTGGTGAATTAGATCATAAAACTGTTTTTCACCATGTTTGTGTCCATAATTTTTTGAGGGGCAGCCCTAAAATCATAGCTCTGTGACACTCTGGAGGCATTCTTATCATAACACCTCATTTACTCACTATGAGTTGGCAGCGAGTTCACTATATTCAACAAGCTCTCATCAACACAAGCAGACAGCCATCACAAATGTGCCCAAATCGGCTACACAGTTATTGCTCATTACTGCGGACACACCCCCAGCGTCTCGGAGCAGAGATTTCTGTTTATTTTTTCATGATTTTGAAACCTAATTTTATATACTAGATGAATATTTAATAATTCAGTGGGCTGGGTGGTTAGTGACAAACTCATTACGTATTTATTTGTGCTTCACCGGGACTGTAGGATTTGCCTTGAAAACTTTTTAAACCTGCAGTAAGTGATTTTTGGGCCACTTGGGGGCAGCGTAAACGATTTACAAATACAATATTGACATATCATCACCTTTTAGTTTGATACAGCTAACTTGTTAGCAAACAGTTACTCATTTACACATCCAGCAGTGACGGAGCAACATTCATTTGGAGATGTGTGTCTGTCCACCTGATAAATGTAAGTCCAATATTCAGTCTCTTTCAGCTCTGTTTTTGGTCTCCACAAACTCTGGAGGGAAATACTGGCTCTTCAGCTGCTACATGTTCCGCTACATTCACAACAGAGGCAATGCAGCTTTATTTGATTAGCACATTTCATACACCAGCGCAATTCAAAGTGCTTGACAGACCAATACAATATAAAACATAATAAAGGACATAGATTTACAATAAAAAAAATAGAAAAGATTTAAATAGTAAAACTTATTTTTAAATTTATGATTTAAGAAATCCTAATCAAAAATAGCAAAAGTGCAGACAAAGTGCTAGGATAAAAAAGATATTTGTGACTAAAAATCAAGTTAAAAAAAAAGTTTCCCACTAGTTCCCACTAGTACTCTAACTTTGTCTGTCTGCAGTTTGGTGCTGAGCAGTGTATAGTGGGTTTTTAGAGCTTCCTCTGTGAAAGCAGCTGCTTGCTATGGCGATCGATGCTATGAGGGCGCTGAGAGTAAATCAGAACAGCTAAGATTGATATAACAGCCCCTTTAATGAGAGTAGCTATCTAATCCAATGGATTTCTTGTCTTTGAGCCATTTGAACTTGCTGTTGAACGTAACTTTAAATCGTAGACAGTCATACAAGAACCACAATTTAATCTGTGAGACTGATAACTGAAACCCATGAAATTAGTTTTATTATCAGTCAAGTTAAGGTTAAGTTATAAACAAAGGGTTGTTCTTTTTCACTTTGGTTATGACTGAAATTAAATATCCGTCTGGGCAACGGGGGAATTTGGGAACTAAAGGCCAGTGAGCCACAGGGACACACAGTACAGTCAGAGTGACATTCTTCAGCGGAGGTTTTGATGTGGATGAGCAGGAAGCCTCCAGAGGTTCACACGCTGCCGGGATGATTTGTCATCATGAATGTCGACTCATGTAAGCAATGGTCACTGAAAGGCCCTTTCAGGTTCACCAACTCAAACCGCAAACCTCCTGCGAACACACTGCACACATGACCATGAAAGTTAAATGTGCACTGTTTTATCTCAGAAGGTGCTTATTAAGATGCCAAACCCTGGGAGTGAGAGTTATTCTTAGATGTACACAGAGAAAATAGCTTGAAAACAAAAGGAATTCACACACTGCATGGATGAAATGGGTGTTCTGTTATAGTTTGTTAAATTACACATGAAGTTAAGGAGAAATATAGACATCAGGGTTAGTGATTTTGGCCTTTATAATACTTATTTCTGCAAACTTTTCATTAAATAACCTACAAAATGTTTCTTTTTGATGAGATACTCTGACATATACTTTTTATTTTTACAAGTGTCACAGTGAGGTATACTTTCTGTAAAGGCGCATATACTCTTTAACACAGATATGTCGGTGCACAGAAACACAGCAAACATAATAATTACGTTGAATCACGTACACATACGACAGTTTCTCTGCTGGACTGTGTAGGAAGCAACAGATTTCTAAGACTTCTCTCTCACACAGTATACAAACAGAGGCTGACAGAGTCTCACACCTCTCTGGATGTTTGCATCAGAGCTGTCGGAGAATCCTCACAGAGGTGTCAAATACTGTCTGTTTTTATGGTGCGTCTTTTAAAAGGTTGCTCAAAATATCCATGAACAGCAGGGTTGAGTCTGAAATGCTGTTGCAGGCCCTTCAAATGTCTTTGTGCAACACATCTTTCTTTGGTGGTTTCTTATCGAACAAACATGAATTAATGAACATTGGCTTCGGTTGGTGCTTCCAGTTAAAGTGAGAAAAATGCTTAAATATAATAACTTTTTATGAGTTAAAGCTGGAAAAAAAATGACATGAGAGCATATAACTGTGCACCAACACATTCTCACAAGTCTACATTTTCCATGATCTTCCTTCATAAAATCTACTAAAGCGGTAATAAATAAAAACAAACAAAAAAAACCCCATGTCTTTCATTTATCAATATAACTACCGGATCCTGAGCACAGGCTTGACATAACCAGCCTCAACATGCATGAACTTGGCAGGTGTAACTGTTCTAAAGACAACAACCTAAACTACAACGCCAGAGGGAACCAGCCACACCTAAACAGACACTATCAAATCATGCATGTCCTTGTACAGGCAGAAAATGATTAAACAAAACACCTCTGAATGCAAAGCCAATACATATGTGACAAAAGATACAACATTTTCAAGACTCAAGTGCACCTTTAGTATCATGTTCTTAATTAATACCCAGCAGTGGATGAAGTATTCAGATTAAAAGTACTAATACCACACAGTACAAATACTCTGTTACACTTAAAAGTCTAAGCTAAATAAGTTGGCTATTGTCGGGAAGATGTACTGAAATCATTAAAAGTAAAAGTAATGTTTTATTATAGGACTGCATCCAAATATTACTCTCCATGCTGTAGGAAATTTAATTTACAGTTGTGTAACAAAACGTTTTATACGTTTTTCATATGTTTTGTGTGCAAAAATCTTAATTTGTAAAGTAACTAAAATGGTCAGATTGATGTAGTGAAATATAAAGTACAATATTTCCCCTGAGATGTAGTCAAGTAAAGTATAAGGTGGCACAGAAGAAGAAAAGACTCAAATAGAACACAAATACCTTAAATTTATGAGTATAAAGGCTACATGAGTAAATGTACATTGTTACATCACACCACAGTTTATTCGATTTTAGCCTATTGTCATTCAGCAGCCACGATGGGCATAAGAAGAGCACAAGTAGAGATTCGTCTCACCATGAATGGTTTGTTTACATCACAAGGTGCAGGTGGCGAGGCGTAGAGTTTAATATGGGGATGATTTCATTTCTAGCCACTCACCTTCTCCAACCGCGCTTCCTTTTAACATCTTGCTGTGAATATTTGCTTTGACATGTTAATTATATAACTTATTAGCAGCTGTTTTTTATTTCCACATTAAGTGTCAGAGTCCGATTCATGGAAGGCCAGCCTCACCTGCGTTGGTTGTCCAGACTTTTAATTGGCCCAAAAACGTATATGACGTCCCCAGAAAACAAAAGTAACCTTTAATTGATTGGGTATGCCTGTGGCCATGTGGCTACATGCCTGGGGTGAGTTCAGCCTCGACAAAATGTAGAAAAATGTTTATTTAAATGGAAAATTAAACAGAAATGGTGGTGCATTGAACATAAAATATAGAGCATAGCCACGATAGATTCTTAAATGCGTAATTTTTCTGTGTAATCTTTGTTCACTCACTAATCAGTGACATGTTGATGACTGAAACATGTCGAGATTGTTGAAAAAATACTGAAGCAGCAGCTGTAGTCTTCTGTTGCTTTCAACAAGCAGATTCAGCAAGTGTGTCTCAATAATAAGAAAATATTATTGCATATTTTATCTGTTGTGGTTTTAACGTATGATGCTGGATATACCTCTGCTTTATTCAGTAGAATAAACCACACAGTGTTTGTAGCACATTTATTACGATCAATCAGAGATTTTATTGACGTTTACGCTTGTGAACGCCTCCAGGTTCCTTCCCCCAGGGGCTGATGAGTTATTCCAGTAATCCAGGCCAGTCATTGATCTGAGCCCAGCAGCGCTGTGCTGCTGGCAGGTAGCCACGGTGGGTCCGACTGACCTTTGGCCCCAGGTCACTGCCTCTGGTCTTACTCGACTGGCTTTTAAAAGCTTGTTGGATGGATGTACATCAGAGGGAATGCATAAATCAATATGCAGGAGGAGAGGTTGTCTTTTTCTTTCCAAATAATAACTCATCTAGCTGGAGTTTTTGATTCTGTGCAGTCCAGATGTTGCGTCAGAGAAGTTAGTATGCTCCGACAACCTCATCAGAAAGAATTGTGCTCTACAACTGTGTGCCATTCAATCTGTGAGTCAGGAGAAAGGTGTTTAGGAGTTTATGGGGAAAAAAGCAAAATCAAGCCTGCAGTATCTATAAATCAGTCATTATATCATGTAAACATGACGTCTCACACAGAGAGCAACATCTCCCCGCGGCAGTCCTACACAGGCCCCTCATTAAATTAGATGACTTGTATGTGATTAGCTGAGTGTTCTCAGATATTTCTTATGATTTATGTATAAGATGTGTTAGTTACATGCTCAACTGATGTCACAATATTCACAAATGACGTCCAGTCTTTTTTATTGGTGCTCCAGTTTGCTGCAGACGAGTGGATTTATATCAGTGACTCACAGCTATTGCCTCTTGGTTTGGAGGGATGGGTGGAGCTGCCTGTGAGTAATAGAAGATTAGATTTTGGATTATCCAAGACAGAACGTGCAAGAAGGTCCAGAGTGTAACTAGTGCATGTAGGTATCAATAAAATATTTACCAGGCCCCTATATCGGAGAAAATATACTGTAAGTGAAAGTGAATAAGACAGCAGCTTAGGGAATCAGGGGATTTAAGTTAAGTATTTACGACTAATATTGCTGCTGGGCATCAATGGATAAACTCTGTTATTATTTCACATGTACTTGGTAAATAAAAAAGTGCTAATTTAAGTCTTACCTATTTCTAGGTCCCTTCTAAACCTGTTAGCCCCTTGTTCCCTGGACTTCTTTCCTTTTATCTAGGTGTAGGTATCATGGATGTATGAAGAGACCTGGGGCCCGTTCAATGTGAAAACGGTGTGCACTGTTTTCCTGTCATTTCCAGGTTCAATGACGTGTTTCATCGAGACAGTGTGCAACAAACTTTGAGGTACGTTTTCACTCGTTTGGAGATGTTCCCTAATCAGCAGCAACATCTATATAAACCAAATTCTGGTAGATCTTTACTTGTCGTACATACAATTTCTGTTTTCTTTCACATTTGTTTTGGCAAAGTAATTGAATGTTTCCCATGCCAATGAAGTCCCTTGCACTGAAGTGAATTAAACCCTGTCGTGTTAAAAGACAATGTGCCTGTGTTGCTTTCCTTTTGAATAAAGGTTTTGCTACCTTCTTCCTCTGCCGGCCAAGCCAGCTACATCCAGTTTATCATTTCACTAACCTGAATGGGATAAAACTATTAAATATTGCGACTCTTCTGGAATTTCGAAATGTTATCAGACCAAACTATCTAATTCTAATAGAGAAAAAAAATAATTTCTCAGGGTTGTGATGCTGAAAAAATTTTATCCACTGATTAACAGCTGTCTCTCACAATATAAGACTATAGGAAGAAGTCTTTTGGGCCTAAAGGCATCAAGTGATAGACCCAGACATTGTAATTCCACAGATTAGCCACTATGTCAAATTAGTTCCTGGGGGCTTGGTTGTATTTCATTAGCACCCTAAATGTACAAAGTATTTACACTTAAATTTGAGGGCTGTTTTTCATCCAGTTATGTTCAAAACTCTATGGTGAGTTCACCCAAATAAAACACCAGTGAGCTTGACAAAAGGGCCTTAACTCAAGGTTAACAAACTTGCTTTTCTGACTGTGTGAATTAGATTGTTTGATCAAAGTTATGCTTTTCTCAACCAGTGGACTTCTTGTCAGATGATTTGTCCGACTCATCAATGAACTCCAGCTGTGCAGCTGAGATGTTTCCCTCCCCTGAAAGTTTTTTCAGTGCCTTAGGACAACGATTCACCAACTCACTCACACACCACCCTGGTTCAGCTCCTGCACTGTGAGGCAGAACTGTTTAACTTGAGCATGAGGGACGACAGCATGGCACCGCTTCATAAACCGCAGTTCCTCTTTGATGTGTTATTTTTTATGGGCGAGGAAAGCCTCATGGGTTGGGCCTTTCCCCGCCTTCACCACCTCCTCCTCCTCCTCCTCCTCCTCCTTTAACCCAGCTGGCATCTGACTTTCGGCAACCAGGGGTTGGGTGAGCTCACCAAGCAGGAACAACATTGATGTGTGCACAGTGTGAATGGGAACGTGACTATACCTGCAAATCATTAACCGAGTGGAGGGTCACTTGAAAGAGAGAGAAGCCAAAGGGCAGCACTGTACACTGAGCTGCACGTGACTTGACTCTGCATGGGAAACATGGAGCTTGCTAACATGTAATTAGCTGTTACTATTTTCATTCTGCATCGCCCTGAAGCAGCACAGGGCTGTTGGTTGTACACTTTGCGCCAGGAAAGTTTGAGGCTTGCTTTTAAAATCTTATACTCTTCAACTTCATCTATTCACTCTCTGTATTAGTCTGAGGAGAGACAGAGGGGACTGTCCTGACCAGAAGACCCCTCCCTGAAATGAACAATCCCTCTCACTGTGGGGAGACTTAAAACTCCTGAATGAAAAACAAGTTCAGAATTTTTCAAGGATATTGGCAATATCCTAAAGGAAGACATTGTACAGAAGCAGAGTAAAGCCATGCTGTATTCCTAAAACAGATGTTGTTTTCATTTTAAAGGGTAAAAAAAGTAAGCTGACCGAGTTGAGATTATACGTTTTAGGAAGACTGGCCAGCTATTGTACAGTAAGTGGAAAACAGGACTGTCCTCCTGAGGGACCTCTCAGCGACTTTGACGTTAAAAGCTCATTTTCCTCTTCCCTAAATCCCGCTGCACTGAACATCATCCAAACTGCAAGCTAATGCAAACTCCTGGCATCGCTTCAAAGAAGGGCTGGTGTCTGCCTCACTTCCTCTGCCCCCTTTCCTCTGCTCCTTCGCGTCTCTCCATCTCGAGCCGTGTTGGAGCAAAAAAAAAAAAAAAAAACTGCTTTCACCTCTGACCTAGATCACTGAGTAGATGTTGAAATGGAAATAAAACCAACTGACTGCTCTGGATACAGAAGATAATATGTCCAGAGCTGACTGTGAAGTACTGATGTTAATATACAAACTGCTATACTGCATGAATTTTAAGTATCAGTGAGTAGAGAAGGTCAGATCGGACAAAAGTTTTTCTCAGAGGAGACAGACTTTTGAAAAAGGCAAACTGCAATGTAAATGTTGAGTTGAGCTTTATAGCCTTTTAGTATCATTAAGAATTAATATTGATAATAGATCTCATCAATAATTCAATAGTGTTTTACATCCATGCTTTAAAAGCATTCAGTACTTTATTGGTGGTCAGTACTGTAGCTATATATAGCATCTTCAGTCCACAATCATACATTAAACAAAACCAGTTATACTGGGCCAGTTAATATGTCAGTTTGTAAATTAATCAGCAAATATTTCTGTGTCAACCAATTTTTCCTTAAAAAGTCCAGTGTGTAGGATTTAGGGGAATATACTGGCAGAAATGCAACATTATATAATAAGTATGTTTTCTTTAGTGTATAATCATCTGAAAATCGTTTCTTCCTCTGCAAGAAAACAGTGGATTGCCCCCTCCGGGTTGGGATTGAGTTGCTGCCTCAAGCGAGTGAGGGTAGAATGGAGTGTGAGATGGATTGGCGGTTTGGCGCGGCGTCTGCAGTGATGTGGGTGCTGTGCCGGACCGTTGTGGTGAAGAGGGAGCTGAGCCAGAAGGCAAAACTTTCAATTCACTGGTCCATCTATATCCCAACCCATGAGCTCTGGGTAGTGACCAAAAGAATGAGGTTGCGGGTACAAGCCGCCGAAATTAGTTTCCTCAGAGGGGTGGCTGGGCTCAGCCGTAGAGATAAGGTGAGGGAGTAGAGCCGCTGTTTCTTTGCATCAAGAAGGGTCAGCTGAGGAGGTTCCGGCATCTGATCAGAATGCCTCCTGGGCACCTCCTGTGAAGGGGGTTCTGGGAATGTCCAACTGGTAGGAGGCCCAGGCTTAGACCCTGAACACACTGGAGGGATTACATATCTTGTCTGGCCTTGGAACGCCTCAGGATCCCCCAGGAGGAACTGGAAAGCGTCGCTAGGGAGAGGGCCGCCTGGAATACTTGCTCAGCCTGCTGTCCCCACGACCCAGCTTTGGGTAAGCGGTTGAATGGATGGATGGATGGATGGATGGATGGATGGAGGGATGGACCGTGTTTTCATTATCTTAGACTGAGGAGTTTAAATCTAGATAAGGAGTGGGTCCTTGTCCATGGAATCTGCCATGTTTCTACAGTAGCCCGGACAGACAAATAACCACTGGCTCCAGATAGCGCCATTTGCATTTTCACATCAGCCACAGTAGTTAGTAGCCCATTTGTGACAAAAATGTTGGAAAAACACTGGTTTTAGTGTTTCAATTTGTGTTTTTACCAGTTTAAATCACCAGGTCTGTTTGTTTTGGAGAGGAAGAGACCTCTGCAGATAATTTGGCTTGAGGGAAAAACCTCATGAACATCTGTATCTCAAGTTATCAGAGGAAAAGGTGAGCATACATTAGCAGGTGCTAGGCTAGTGGCCCATCACTGAAATGCATGACAGCATCTCAGAAACACTGATTCATAATATGAAACTGCTTTACTCATTGCTTTTACCATGTTTAATCATGTCAGGAGACCTCTGTGGATAATTTGGCTGCTCACCACCAGACCCACCTAAATCTTTTACAGTGGACCTTTAAATTTTATTTCAATTTTTTTCCTCTGCCAAATACTAAATTATGTTCATTTTAATGGAGTTGGGAACCATCCTATTGTATTGCTTTGATTATTTGGTTTGGGTGACCGCATTTTGGGTCAGGTCTAAATGGCTTGAGGTTATTCAGATCAGGTCTGACTTGAATCTTGGTTCCGTTTGGATATGAAAATGAACTTATTTATGTGGGGTTTTCCATGGGTCCATTTTAGATTTTGTGTCAAAGTAAATGTTGCAACCTACTATTGCCTGTGAAAACACTGTTATGATGTCTTCAAGAGATGATTTTTTAAGTCTGAGAAAACTACTGAAGCGACCTGAGTAGTATTCAGTCGGGATTGGGGAAGATAGATTTTTTACAGAAAGCTTGTGTTACAAATTTGGGGTGTGGAATTTGAAAGATATTCATTTATTTAGGCAGGGAGGGTTTAATGAAACACTTACAAACTGCATTGTGGGGAGTGTAGGATCCAGGAATTTTGGAGCTTGACTCATACGAGGGAGTAAGATGTCTTTGTCTGTGCTGCTTTGATTTTGACCACAACATTATGGAATATAAACTCACACATTTTCACAGCAAGGTGTTACCGGAATCAGAAACCTGTGAGGTATGTATAAAGATACTGTGACATACTTTTCTTGAGCTAACAATTACAAGTTCTTGAATGCCATGAAAGTCTAGCCAGGTGTGTAGGATCAATTGTTTTGCCTTTTTAAAGTTTTTATTCCTCGAGTCAGTTTTACGAATATGGGCGACCGTACTTTTCTCTATTCTGAGGATCAGCAGTGTGCCAGCTCTTTGTCTTTCAGTCTCTACTATATGAAACAAAAATAGCTAAAACAACTATAATATATGGTATTTTATTTCAATTAAGAAATTGACAAGCACTCATCAATCAACATATTAAAACATTTGTGCCATCTGTTCAAACTCACATGACGGCTCCTTAAAATAAATACTTTTAAGAGGAAATAATACAGACAGAATATGTGAGGCTCAAACCACAAGTACAAACAAATTATCCAAATGTCCAAAGAGACGAAAGGGTCTGAAAATTCCCAAAGTCAACCCCGACTCTCCAACGAAAAAGTGTTTGTATAAAACAGCTAAGTATTTTTAAAAATACAGAATCTTACAAAAAAGTTTCATCTTCTCACTTCTTTAAATCACTGTAAAATATCAGCTGGTATTATGACAAGAAATCAGGAATTTTTCCATGAAGGATAAAAAAAAAGACAGAATGTGCTTCTGCATTTTTACATTAGTATTCACATACATCATGAGTGTACTGTATCATCCAAGTCCTCCATCCCTCTGATGGTGCCATAACGGAGGCAGGTGTATCGCACATCCCTCCAACTGCTCCTCGTCGCAACATTGTGTGCCAAGCTGAAGATAGACACCGGTGACCATGGTAACAACAAAAGGTGTAGTCAGTCCCAAGACGCCCACATATTTGCAGAGATCATATCATTAACCATCCCCTCCAACAGTGCACCACCCATGCCCAGGCTATGTAAAACAATACACTTCACAGCCAAGTGTTCATTGTCTTTATAGGTTATATTACCGACAGCGTTCACATTTTCTGTATATAAAAAAACAACAACAAAAAACGTACTTTTTTGACAATTTGTCAACTTTTAAATGGTCTAAAAAAAGAGACAAAAAAGCCATCAACGGGAGAGGATTTCAAGAATACAGGTTACAGTACAAAAGTGTGGTCCAGGTGGTAGCACATGAAGCATGCATGTGTTTATGTTGCCCTGCTCACCCCTAAAACCCTCATGCGAAGACATACTGTATAAAAGGCCACATGGCTTTTCCTTCACTATTAAATGCACGTGTTCTCCAGCAACTGGTCTCTTTGTCTGCTCTGCTCATCCAATGACTGACGAAAGGTGCTTTTTTTTTCCTATTGGTGGACTCCACAATGGACACAAAGCCTCACAGGGTCACTATGAAGTGCATGTGTGGTACACACTCCTGAAGCTATTTACGACTGGGTCGAACTCCTGACAAACACAAGTCACAGACAGTTCCTGTGATGGAAGCGGGTAACTAGAAGAGACGGATCTGTAGCTACAATGTTGTCAAGTAAAGAACTTTCTAAAACAAGATAGCCTTGGTTGAGCTTCACATTTGCATTTTTAGCGTCGCTTTAAAAAGCTAATAAGTTGTACAATTTACCTAGCATTAGGAGGCATGTTAAATTTTATTTAAAGGAACAGTTTGACATTTGGGAAATATGTTTGCTTTTTTGCTGTTTTAAATGAGGACCACTGTCAGATCTTTCTGGAAAATGAGTTAGCTTAGCCTAGCATTAAGGCTAATAACTGGAAGAAATAGCAAACCTGGCTCTGTCCAAGGATGTTTCTGTTGATTAAAAGGTGCAATGTGTAATGCTTGGCCACACCCTCAAAAAACAGGGGGAAGCATTTTGATGGTCTACACATCACGTGAAGGTGTAATTACACTTTTTGGCCACTATCAAAATTGGCTTCCAAGCCCTGTGCACTTCCTGGGGACCTGGTTTAATGCCACTGAATTGGGCAGTCCTACTTCTTTGTCCACTCATATCGGACTGAGGGCAGCCTGGACGCTACAGTGACTCACTGTCAAATCTCAAGGTTTAATTTAAGTGGTATTTAGAGGCAGGACAAGGTGGTGCTAGCTCTTTAGCATGCTAAATTCAACAGATATCTCTGCAACACAAGACACAGACATCTTTGACATGACGTTAAAACTGTTAATTCTTCACATTCTCTTGATAATATTAGCTCATTTTTTCATATCTTACCCACTGTACCTTTAAACAAATGAGATATAAAGTGTTATATATAATAATAAGTGAGTTTTACAGGTGCTGGTAGGTGTATTTCGTACCTTTGGACAGAGCTAGGCTAGCTGCTTCCCCCTGTTCCCAGTTTTATGCTAAGCTAAGCTAAATGGCTGCTGGCTGTAGCCTCATATTGAACATAAAGATATGAAAGTGGTATTGATCTACTCATTCAATTCAATCAAGCTGCAAGTTTCTCTCTAGAAAACATTGATTTGATGTTTGTGTGTACACAAACCTCATGAGCAATCTCTTACCAAGGGCTCTGTGTTTGTTAAGGGATCAGTAGGAGTATACTGTATGAGCATGTAAACAAAAGGCAGTTGGGCTTGAGCTTGAGTCTGCTGAGCTCCCTCTTCTTTAGATCACCCCCACAGGACGTTTCCAACCAGCTTCTGACTTCCTCTCTACTCTAAGTGCAGAGGCTTAGCGAAGCCCTTCACCCCCTTTTTTTTTCAATATCTTTTCCATAATTTTTAACATCTGTACTGCGGAAATAACAACAAAAATATAACTTAAGATAAACTCTCTAGGCACTGTTTGATTTCCAAGGCTTTTTGTTGTAGACTGTGATAAAAGGTCAGCAAACAGATTAAAAAAAACAATAATAAAAAGAAAAACCAGAGAGTGATGGTTCTGCGGACCAAACACTTTCTCCTCTGTGATATATCAAGGTCCTCCGAGTCAGCTCACACAGCCAAACAGACTCGCTTCAAGCTCTGTGGTGGAGAGGCTGTAAGGGCAGAAAGTATCTAAAGGGTAAGTGTGTAGAAGTTTTCAAGGTTAAGAGTCAGTTCCAGTCTTTAACCCATCTTTCTCCTTCATGAAAAGAAAAAAGGTCGGATCTTAAGCCATGATCTTCTGGGGAATCTCTATAGAAGCCTTGATGAAGATGCAGTTGTCTCGGATGTAGTTCCTCTTCTTGATCTCCTCGTGAGAGATGAACTTGGGGTAGCCGAAGCCCAGGGTGCTCTCGTCCAGCGAGTTGCGGCTGCTGCTGGGCTTCTGGAAGTTCTTCCAGTTGGGGTCAGGGTTGAAGGTCTCCGTGATGTGTTGGGGTTTGGAGAGCGACGGGTCGCTCTGGTCCAGGATGGAGAAAGTCACCTTGTAGGAGAAGGGCCACTCCAGCAGGTTGTCGTACTCTCCAGGCAACACGCGGATGTAGACAGAGAGGTGGGAGCCCTCGCCGCTGCCGTTGCCGTTCAGGAAGGCAGACACCTGCAGCTTGTAGCCATAGCGGTGAGTGTAGAAGGGCGGGCTGAAGAACTCGTGGTTGCTTCGGAGTTTGGCCTCCTGGAGTTTGCGGGAGTAGTCATTGAGCTTCCAGATGAGAACGCCGTCGTGACTGACAGACAGCTCCTCCATCTCCCTCCGCAGCTCCAGGATCTCCTGCCGCTGACGGCCCACCAGGTTACACATCATAGTCAGGTGAGATTTAGTGGTGTCTTCCAGGTGACGGCCGATAGCCAGTTTGGGGCACTGCCAGAGAGAAAGCCAAGAGATGAATCATTTAAAAGCTGCTACAGTGCAGTACATACAGACTGTACATGTCCACAATATTATCATTAAATGTGAAGCTGCCATCCATATTTGTTTATCTCAATATTTCTGTATCTGGAGCATCGAGATTGCTTAAATTATAGACATACAGTATGTACTCATTTATACGATTATATGTCAGCATGCTCAAATAAAACACATTTGAAGGACAAAATACGATTACATTTTGCATTGTGTTTTTCTGTAAAAACAATTTGTAAATAACAGAGGTCTAGATGAATATAAGGACTCAACTAGTTCTGATACTTCTAAGTCATGCACAGTGCCGGATTTCAATATTGGAATACGATATAAAAATAACACCTGTGCAACATTAGTTTCATCCTCCACTGCACAAATAATGTGGTGATGACTCACGACAAATTATTGAAGTTGAACCTCAGTGTTTTTGCCCACAGGCTGTATGTTTGCATTTGGACACAATGGGAAGTCACGCTGCTCTCTGTGTATGATGTGGCAGATGTGTGTTTCGACTTAGAGAAGAAGTGGTGAGTCATTTATGGCAAATTGTAATGGAAAAAATATAAATAAAACAGCTAAAATGTGGATGCCGTTCGTATCTGCTCACCTCAGAGCGCATTATTTGAACAGCGTATGTGTTTACTTAATTTACAGTGCTGGACGTTGCATTCCCAGATATACTTGTATTTCTGACTCTGCTGTACACTGAACCAGATAAAGAGGCGCAGACGCTTGTTATTATATTTAATGGTCAGTCTGCTGTTGTGGAAACATGTTTTTGCTTTCCATCTGTGAATGTTATACATCAAGTTTTCCAGATGCCTTCTAATTCTTAACAGAGCGGAGTAAGCATGACACTCATCTGCCGCCCTTCCTAGAGCGTGTCCACATTTTCTTAAATTGACGTCGGTTTCAAAAATAGACAGAAATGCACTGTCAGAATATAGAAGTGTTGCTCTCATTAAAATAGACCCTACAGGCACAGTACTGTATGTTGCAAAAGAGAAAGATCATTACTTTGGACACAGTGAGCAATGATATGATGGATATATAATAAAAAATAGCATGTAAACAAAGACAAACAGGCTTATATGATTCAGGTCATTCTTACCCTGTGTTTGCAGCCAGCGTCTTTGAAGGGGCAGAGAACGAGCGCGCTGCCACAGTTGTCCTTCACATGGTTAGCCAGATCCTCTCGGGCGATGTTGGGTGTGCCGCACTGGTTAGGGCACTGGACAGGAAACCGAGGGCAGTGGTACTGGTGGTTCTGCAGAGGAGATGGGGGCAGTGTTAATGTGTGCACTTCTGACCGACAGCATGAGTGATAAGAGCCCAAACTGCACAGTGGGGTTGCAGATTAATGGCTGCAAAGGGAAAAATGTCCTTAAAAGTTCCAAAAATACACGTGGTATTAAAAATGATGCTGCAAAAATAGACCAGAGAAGAAGTCACAGAAAATAACATGCTGCCAACAAGACATGCAAATCCAACAATCAATGTTATAAGACTTGAGCTTAAATAAATAACTGATGGACAAATTCATCGGAAGATAATTTGTTAATTGATTAATTGTCATTTAATTGTGGTTATTGTTTTTGATGCTTTTTCCTTGTCTTAAATTACCTTAACCTAAATACAGTATTTTGGGGTTTTAGATTGTGGGGTCAGACATTAAAGGGAATTTGAAGAGGTCGCCGTGGGGTCTGGAAAATCTTCTCGATTTTCTGATGTTTTATAGAAAAAAATATTTTGGGAAAATAATCAGCAGATTGAATTATAATAAAAATAGGGTTGCACCTAACAATTATTTTCATTATCTTCCAATCTTTTCTTGCTTAATGAAATAATCATTCGGTTTATAAATTGTCCAGAGTCCAAGGTGATGTTGCCAAATGTCTTGTTTTGTCAAAACCCTGAAGATATTAAATTTCCAATAATAAAAAAATTGATAAAAGCAGAATTCTTCCATATCTGATGGGCTAAAAAAGCAAATTTTCGGAGCATTTTTTTCTTGAAAAAGGCCTTCAACAATTATTTGATTGTTAGAAAATAAAATTAATAAAACTAATTTACTGGCACATAACAGTAGGAGTGTTTATTTGCTATCATGCAATGCAAATCTAATAAAAAGTCAAGTAAAATCCCTAAATATCATATTAGGGGCAAAAAGCATTCTGACTCTGAAATAAATAACATCATGAATGCATTACGAAACACTTTGTGTCAAAGACTGGGTTATTATATCTTGGCCCCAAATGTGTGTGGGGGAGGGGAGAGAGACACTAGCTGCTCAGCCTCTGGCCAGATGTGCACAGAGGCAGGTGCTTCAAAACAGCAGCTCACACTAACATCAAGCTGCTATGGGACAGAGACACCATAAACGCCTGCAACCTACAGACACAGCAGGCTTTCTCTGTGCCATCCTGCTCCACTGAGGTGACGAGCCACATGCAGGATGGTACAGTGATATTAACAGATTATTTCACTCAAAAAAAAGAACTGAATTGGTCATTTGAGATTCTGATGGTAAACTTTGTGTTAAACTGACCTGGATTGTGTCGAAGACGAACTCCTTGCCACAGTACTTGCAGGGCTGCGTGCGTTTGGGACACTCGGCCATGCCATGTTGAGACAGCAGACGACGCATCATCCTCGCTCCGCACTTGTTCTCACAGTAAACACTCTCCTGAGGACACACACCCTGGTGGTTCTGGGATAGAGAGACACATGATGACAATCTAGAGCAGGGACATAAAGTCAACACATAATGCCGTAGTTACAGTAGCTCTTACTGTTTACTCAAATACAGTTCATATACTGCAGTTTTTATAGCTCAAAACTGAATATATTAATGAGGAAAATCTATATGATTTTTCTTGCTGATTTTCTCTTGTTTTATATCACTGAATTGTATGTCTTTGGGTTTTGAAACGTCACTTTGGATCTGGGAAATCTGGGAAATTGAAATGGACATTTTTCACTTTTTGGGATTTTACAGACTAAACCAACCACTGACCAAATTAGGCGAAATAATCATTAATTAAAATACTAATTCGACAGTGGTGCTGAAAGGTTTTATTTGATACATGATGGAGTAATTCCAATGTGAGAGGCAAAAGGTGGATGAATGCGCCTGTAAGTGAGGGCAGAGAGGGGACCATGTGGGCCAGAGTAAACAGAGGAGGGGCAGTGGAAATGACTAAAGTGTTAGTGAGAGCAGGGCTTCAGCCCGCTCACTGAGGAAAACATGTTCGGTATGAAAGACCAAGTCAGAGCTTCTCGCTTTTTTCTGCCAACACACGTGTTATTTCAGAACACACATACACATGTGCATTAGCCTCTCCTACTGCTTTCCACAAAGACGTCTTTCATATAGGTATGGAATTTAAGTGGCGTCACTCTGGGTTGTTTACGTCAAGCTCCTGCTGTGTTGAAACAAGCAAAAATAACAGAAATAAAAAGAGGTTTGCAGTTGGTGTTTACCTCGTAGGCTTCACCGGTGAACTCGCTGCCACAGAACTCGCACTTGACTTTGCGCTTGGGGCAGTCGTGCTGCAGGTGGTCGGGCAAGTCGCGGCGCGTCAGCTTGACGGAGCAGCGGTTGGGGCAGGGGATCACATTGAAGGCGCAGGTGGAGAAGTGTCCCTGAGGGGAACAAAAACAAACACACAAGTTAGGAAATACACAAATCAGAGTGTCAGATAAGGAAGCACAGATACAAAAAGAGATGGAGGGAGAACAGATGAGAGGATATTGGAGCTTCTCACCTGCAGCTGCTTCATCTGGCCGGTCCAGCGGCAGCCCTCCTCACTGTGGATGCAGCGGATGGGCAGCGCCAGGATCTGCTGCTCCAGCTCTGGGTCTGGGTAGATCTAAGGAAGACAAGCAGGAGGAGTCAGTGTAGCAGTAGCTGACCAGATCACGCTGTAATATACCTACTTTCATACGATAAAAGTGTGTTAGGTGATTTTCATTTTTTTAGACAAACTAAAGGATTACATTTCTGTCCATGTGTTGGGAAAATTCTCCTTTTCCTTAAGCTAAATTTGTCAATTCGACATTCGTTGAGATGCTTGGTTTTCATAGGACTCCAATGCAGCACTTGACCCATCTATGAGGCTGGATAACAGGGCTATAAGCATTCACAGACTAGTTTTACAGTATGTATCAGACAACATACAGTAGCCTATGCCCCTTTTTGGACAAATGACAGTACATATACACAAAATAAAGTTGAAGTTAAAGACTAACATCTCTACCCAAATGAACGCGAGTTTCTCCTAACCTGCTCCGTACGTCAATGAACAGGCTAAGCGACGTTTCACTTGTTTGAAAAAATGCTTGTCCTGGCTCTATTTTGGCAAATTCTTGTGTACCTCCAACCTATTTTCTGAGCAACACTTCTTACTAACACACAGCATGTGAGCAAACTCTGGCAGATGGAGCATGAAAAAGTCTCCAGATAAAGTGGACACTTTTTCAGATATAAACAACCTTCAGAGAGCCTATAAAGCCCTGAGCGAGCCTAAGCAATGGCTTGCTGTTGCTGTGAGGTTGGAGGAGCGCAAAGCTTTGCTAAAATAGAGCCATGGTGAGCTTTGTTTTCTTTTTTTTTAACAAGCAACATCTAGCTTAGCCTATTAGCTTACGCACAAAGCAGGTTTGGATATCCTCATTTGGAAAAACACTGAAACAATCTGATGTTCGCTTACATCGTGTCCAGTTAGGAAGAGGTTTGAGTCTGCAGATATTTTCTTTGTTTTCACCAACTGCCATAAAAAGACAAAACTTGGCACTGCATTGGTCCTGCACTGGAATGTTTTTTGAAGAGCTTAAATATTGTTGCCTAATGACGGAAAATAAGTCTAACAAAAAGTACTTTTCAAATTCAGTTCTTGCTGTCTCTCTTTGGAAAGTTGATGAAAAGATGTTTGAAATATCAGCATATTAAGTTTTCATCTCTAATGGCGACTTCTGCTGAAATAAAAGTTGCTCAGTTTCTGACCCCTGTTAAACCCCAGTTCCAGAGGAATCCAGTGACACATTGCATTACCAGGATCTGAATCCAGGAGTCAATATATTTGCTCACAGTTATGTCACATATAAAAAATAATGCGTGGTGTATCTTTGTCTGGGGAGTTACCCTTGCCATGGTGGTTATGTTTCCTATGCTTCCTTAGCAGAGGTCTGTACTCTCTTAGTGACCCTCTATTTGGGAAGATGTTATGAAATAGTTCCAACATTTAACTCCACTGAAAAACAGAAATTGTCAGTTCTACATTTCTGTTTGTATTTTTTATGTTTAGACAGAGTCGTCCTGCTTCCAGTCTTTATGCCAAGCTAGGCTAAACACATCTTCCTTCACCACAGCTTCGTACTTCATGCACAGAGTTGACTACATCACATCATAAAAGACTGAATGTTGAGCTACACACATGCACACACTGGAAAGTGAAACTGTTCGCATCGTATTAGAAACTGCAGCAGTGAGCCGACGCGGTAGTTGCAGTGATAATGAGTCAGTTTACGGGTTTATGGGACCTTTGAGAGAGACGGAGAGCAGAGGAAAAGATTTATTTTTCCTCGGTCACTGAGCAATGAGGATGAGTCAGTTTTCTGCCCAAACAGCCCAAATCCTCCCCTACAGTACCCTGTCCTGAGGATTTACAGCTCTGCTCTGCATCTC
Source organism: Epinephelus fuscoguttatus (assembly GCF_011397635.1). NCBI lineage: Eukaryota > Metazoa > Chordata > Actinopteri > Perciformes > Serranidae > Epinephelus > Epinephelus fuscoguttatus. The sequence continues at coordinate 29,389,026 of NC_064756.1, forward strand.
CATCCCCCTATGCTGTCACACGAGCCCAGCACTGGTCAAACAAGAAAAGCCACTTCCTCAAAATGTCACAACAGCCCTCTAAACAAATAACAGCTCAGTAACAGCATGGTCGCGCTCACGTGCCTCTGCACCAAAACATGGGAGCAACCGCCATTAAATCAAAAGTTCATTTAGAAAATAACCTACAATAAAACACTTGCCTGACTCATTGTTTTTAGCTGCTGTGTTGGGGGATAGATGCCTCTGCCAGACTAAATAAGCATATTAACTTGTTTAATAGGCTTTACAGAAACAGATATATCTAACATTAAAACAGATGCTTGACTTGCTGCACTTAAAAAGTAGAAGCAGACTTTTTTGCTGCCATAATCACATTCTTTCAGGAGAGGCAAAGAGGAAAAAAATCCTCTAAAGCAAACTGAAACACTCTCTCATTGTTCCAGTCTTGGAATCTGCAGAGAGACGGCTATAATGACCTTTTAATAACTTAGTCCCAGGCAGATCAGGGGGGTTAAGCTCTTTGGAGCTCCAACTTGGGGGTTTATTCTGTCTGCTTTAGCCATTGTTAGTCCCACTACTACTACGATTACTACAGCAGAAGCATTGAGGTTGTGTTCGTGCACGTTTTTGAAGGACGGTGTGCAGCGAGCGCTACAATAACCCTGACAGTAGACCACCAGGACGGGGTAATTTGCAGGCGACTGGGAGCCTTGGTAAATAACAGCGTCTGACAGGTGTGCCATGAGCACATCCTTCCCGTGGGGAGTCCCTGCTATTACAGGCGCCTTCATCGCTCTCAGCACAGCATGCAGACCTGCACTGCTGCAGCTCAGGGTTAATGGCTCGATGGCTAATTCAGGCTAATGCTAACTAACTGCATGGGAGGATTACATACAGCAGTCTTCTTTCAATCGATGCCAAAAGCTGCTCGGAAACAGGGACAATCGTTAACTGCTGGTTGGGTTGGCTTTTAAGTCTCTCGTGCATCGTTCAGAATTAAGTCCTTATCCTTTTGTTGCACTCTTTTCACTTCACAACGGGGACGTCACGTGAGAGGGAGACATCCTCCGACTCTAAATGCAGTTAGTCACTATCTGCCCCCCCCCCATCCCCCCTCAGGCACAATCTGATTAACTGCCTTTAAAAAACAAAGACAGAAAGAGTTCAGTTGAAATTTAGATACAGTTTTATTTTCTTCTCAGGGAGATTTATTTGGGGAAAACAAATGTGGTTCAGATTAACTGAGTGGTCTGGTTTTCCAATATAATAAATGGTAATGAAATGCATCCTCTGACTCTGGGTTAAGCATTATTGCTTATATGTTATCCAGGCACTGACTAGTACAAATATTCAGTTTTTTGTTGTGACATTTTAAAGTCAAAGTCAGCATCTCTAAAATAGTTTTTCTCTTCTCACACCCAAACTATATCTAGATCTAATGTAGCAGGATTATATGTCACAATCTGAGCTGCCTCTCTTCTGATTGGCATTTTTCCTGGTTGCACACAAGATTGTTCACAATTTTCCAGCACTTGTGTCTTGATATTTTTCTGTAACGTCTGCAAAATCTGTAACATCTGCAAAATCTGTAACATCTTTTAAATCTCTTTTATCAGAATGCCTTTTCTTAAATTTAACAATGTAAATAGCCTGTTTTATTTTCATGATTCTTACATTCCCCATTATTTAACTGTTAAATATTGTGTTATACTTTTAAATTGTTTTGGTATTCAATTATTTAAGCATTTTACCAGGGATGGCAATGACAAATGATCCAAAACTTTGGTCAAGACTTAAATATATTTGCAACCTTTAGATGGATTGGCATGTCATTTTGTGTCAGAGGTCCCAAGAGGGTAAATCCTGTTGACTTTTCCTCTATTGCTACTATGAGGTTAAAGGGACAGTTCACCCCAATATCAAAAATACATATTTTTACTCTGACCTGTAGTGCTATTTATCAGTCTAGATTGTTTTGTGGTGAGTTGCTTAGTGTGTGGTGTGTTGGAGATATCGGCTGTACGGATGTCTGCCTTCTCTTGTCTATAATGGAACTCGATGGCACTTGGTTTGTGGTGCTCAAAGCTCCACAAAAATACATTTGGAAAACTCAACAGCAATGTCTCTTTCCAGAAATCATGACCCGGTTACTCAGGATAATCCACAGACCTTGTTGTGAGCAGTTTTATGTAGGAACTATTTTCTATCTACCAAACTACACCCATCGACCGTATCGCTGCACAGAAGGAAGTGTGCATCTACTGCTAGCTCACCTAGCACAACTGAGCTAGCTAATCACCCAAAGAGGATACTATTTATGTTTACATCTCCCTCTGTCGCCTCTTGTCTATGAGTAGATGCACGTTTCCTCCTTCTTCTTCCGACTTGAGTAACCAGGTCATGATTTCTGGAAAGAGACATTGCTGCCGAGTTTTTAAAATGTATTTTTTTGTGCTTTGAGCCCCACAAGCTGAGTGCCATCTAGTTCCACTATATTGGACAGAAGGCAGACATCTCTACAGCTGATATCTCCAGCAACTCACACCAAAACAATCTAGACTGATATAAGTTCCAACAGGTAAGAGGAAAAATATGTATTTTTGATTTTGTAGTGATCTGTCCCTTTGACATTTTCTGTTTTGACGGAAATATCTCCACAACTATTGAATGAGCTGTCATGTTATTTGGTGCACATATTCATGTCACCCCCAAAATACATTAATGGTAATTCTCTGACTTTTCATTCAGTGCCATAACCAGGTAAACATTTTTTAAACACTTTTGTTTACGACCAAATATCTATGAAACTAATGACATTCCCATCAGCCTCAGCTGTACTTTGTGTTTACTGCTAATCAGCAGTTGCTTTCATGCCAAAGTGCTAAGCTGCGACAGTGATCATGGTAAACAGCACGTAAGCATGTCAACATTAGCATTTAGGTCAAAGCAGCACTGTGCTACAGCCTCACAGAGCTGCATGGCTGTAGACTCTGTTTAGAAAAAATTTTTGTAAATGGAGCTATTATTATCATATTTGAGAAAAAAAAAGATGGAGTAAATCTAAGTGTGTTGTGAGAGTGTTAATCGTACCTTGGCATAGTCCAACGGCAGCTGGTCCTCTGGACACTTGAAGACGCCCTCACTGCAACAGAACAGAAAAGTTTGGTTATTATTTGATTCACTCTGAAAGAAAAGCTGACTGCAGACAAAAACTGTTTGCAAGCATCTCAGCAAGGACGATCGGCCATTTTTAAAATCATATTCAGCGTTCAGTGAGATTACTAACTCTGACCCTGACTGAGCAGCCAGAGCTAAAAGGCACTTCTCTGACAGTCAGTAAGAGCAGCGCTGCATCGCCTTTAGTTTTGTTCTGTCTCTTCAAACACTCTTAATATGAGAAGTTCTCTGACTCACTGATGTCCACACACTGCACAATAAAGTCAGATCTTTCAGCTTCTGGCTTTAATGGCATTGGGTCTTTCATCTTCTCCCCTTCAGAGGAAACGTCTGCACAGATTTTTATTACAACAGAGGATAAAACTACAAGTTGGAGCCTGATCGCATTATTTATAATACATAAAGATACGATTGATGATTCATTTCCCAGCTACTTTTACCAATCCTCTCACAGCTCCAAGTGAGAGTTTCATTTCTGCCCTTGTTTCGCAGTCGAGATAACAATGAGCTAGTTTCAACAGGCCTCTGTTTTCCTGAGAATAAAGAAGAGTAAACCTTGCCTTCACGCTCAAGGCTTTTCCTCAGGAAAAAGAGATGATTTGCTGATTTGCGTGTGTGTGAAAGCGAGAAGAGTTTTTGTTCTTTTCTTAATTTTTCTCCTCCGGCAATTTAACCCAAAATAAGACTTTATTACAGGCCCCTGCACAGTTATTGTGGCGCCACAGCGGAGCCATCGCCGGCCCTGTTTTCGGGCCAGATGAGCGAGTGCCACGGCTCATTAGAACGTCCCTACCCTGATGTCATCATGAAATATTCACACTTGTAAATAATGGAGGCAGCAGCCAGTGTGGGTGAGCTGCTACACAGAATCTGAGCTTGCAACTGCACAGCAAAACCATCCAGACACACAAAGATTACTTAAAAAAAAAAAAAAAACAGAAAAGGTGATCTGTGGCTGATCTCATGAGATGTCAGCAGTGTCACAACTGTCACCAAGCACCTTTGCTGCTTTTGGGTGAGGGATGCTCACACAGACTGTCTTCATTTCCAGGTTATCGATTAAGTAATTTCAACATTCATTAGTTCCAGCTTCTCAGATTTGCTGCTTTTCTCTGTTTTATATGATATTAAAATAACTCCTCTGGGATTCAGACTGGTGGTCGGACAAAACATGACATTTAAAGATGTCAGCTTGGAATTGAGGGAACCTGTGAAAAGCATTTTGACATTTTACAGACCAAATGATTTATCGCTGTAATATTTAGCTGCAGCCCTGACCTCTTAAATATTTTATTTTTCACACGAACTCTTCTGAAGCTGCGGACAACGGAGATGCACAGAGATGTGTTTTTGTTCAAAAGTCACGAGCCCTGAAGCTTGATCTGACCTCTCGTGCAAAGAGGCCTCTCATAACCCAAACCGTGCCTAAATTACATTTAAACTAATTAAAGGACAACAGTGTGCAAACAGCCAGTGTTTGCCTCTTGGTGCTTTAATATGGTTGGCTGCAGTGTCACCTGACCGCTGCTCCCAGAGGGCCAGTGACATGTGACAGGACGGGAGAATGTGTGTGCACTTCGCCCCATGCACCCAGCTGCTATGAGACCAGGGAGTGTGCTGACGGGGGGGATGGGAGCAGAGGTTAGGCCTGAGAGGGAGGGTTGATGAAAATGGGGGGGCGGAGGAGGAGAGTTAATGCATGACGAGACAGCAGTAATTCTCCTCCATTAGGGTCACTGTGTCAGCAGGGAACTGGAGACCAATTAACAAGCCACACAGGGCTGTAAAAGAGGGTCAATCGATTAGAGGCTGGGAGAGCCCAGTCAGCACCTCGCGTGTAGTGTGAAATCATTTATAGTACTCATCGCTATCACCCAGGAATCATCTCACACCGTGGAGCAGAGAAAGCACCACAACCACACAGTGAGAAGAGATGGGAAGCGACAGGCTCTCAGCTCCGGACAGGGGGACAGCCAGAGGCCCCGTCCAGCTCGGGCCCCGTATCTGACGCACAGAGAGGCAGACAGGCGAAAAGAGCCAAGTCACAGACTGTCAGGATAATTCCTTCCCTGGTCGCAGAGAAGCTCCCGCAGCCACACATTCATGTGTTCAGGCCCCGCTGCTGATAATACCGCTCGACTCTCTTGGTCGCTTGTGAGTCGAACTCGCTGCCGCTTTGTGACAGCACATTAGCAGTGAAAGGTTGGGCCAAGTGCGTAATGCAGCTCCAGTTCAATTACATCCATCTTCTCTGACCACAAAGGGCTTTCTAGAAGAGTCTAGAGAGCAGCATGACCACAAGTGACTGAATATCAAAAATGGGATTTTGTTTTTCAAATAAATTCATCCATTACTTTGTCTATAAAATGACAGAAAATTATGAAAAATACAGATTCCTGGATTCAAATACTTTGTTTTTTCTGACAAAAATCCCCAAAGATACTCAGTTCAATATGATAAAACATACAAAGTGAGCTGCAATTAATGTTTTGAAGTTTTAGACATAGTAGTGGTTCAAACTTTAAAATGTTAGCATGCGAACACACTAAACTAAGATGACGAACAGAAACGTAAAACTGCTAGCTGAAACTCTGCATGTTAGCACTGTCACATTGATAATGTTAGCATGGTAGGATTTAACTTACTGTAAATCCCCACAGGGCTGCTAGTGTAGCTGTCGTTTCTAATTTGTCAGTTGCCTGATGAAATGATTAATACACTATAAAAATTGTTACCAAATAATTCTGCTGTAGACCAACAAATCAGTTGATTGACCAAACTTTTTGATGCATCTGGCAATTTATCCCTCTAAATCCTACACACTGAACTTTTAACAGAATGACAGAAAACAACGTGGATAATCGATTCACTCTATGAGTCATTTATCATTCAGAACATTCAAAATGTTTGTTGGTCCCAGCTTCTCAAATGTGACAATTTGCTCTTTTATATGATAAAAAATTGGGGGTGTTTCTGGCCGTTGGTCAGACAAAACAAGCAATCTGAATGTGTCACCCCGGGCCCTAGAATAACTGTAGAAACAATAAAGAGGTTAATCAGTCGACAGTATTGTTAGTTGCAGCACTAATACAGTCATTAAAGGATAAACATGAATGTTACATAAGGCCAAGGAGTGCAAGTGGGAACTTGCACCTTGCCGACAGCCATCCTCTTTTAAAGCAAGTTTTCCCACAAATGTTTGTACCGCAGATCTCAGACCACAGTTCACACCCTCCTCAGTAAACATCCAGGGCAAGGGGCCGATAAACAAGCGTTTCAGTGTTGTGTTGGGATGTCACAGGGGAGCAGCTTAAGACTGGACAGCGTATAGTATAATACAATCACCTCATTAAAATTTCATCGCCTCCTTCTGTCTGCTCGTACAGCGTGAGCAGCTCCACAGCTGCTCTGCTGAGGAGACGATCACATTTAAATCACCTCAAATTCACTGTCAGACAAGGGCACGCACATTATCACGTCATGTTGGCTTGTGGAAATCTCATTCACCTACTCTGCAGGTGAAATGCACCCACTTGTCAAACCCATCATTGCCTAGAACCTTAAATCCCTCTCCCTTCTTATTGCCCCCTCTCAAATCTTCTTTTCAGGCGCAGATTAAACAGCCATCCATTCATCCGGCCCATACCACGAGGACAGCCGTCACAACATGCTTCGTCACTGTGCGCACAGCTCCTGACAGGCAGACGGTGAGAAGTACAAATCCCCCAGGTTTAATCTCACCGGTGCGGAGCGGAGGGGTTTTTTTTTTCTAAGCGACAGCGATCAGCCTGCGGGCCACACAGAGTGGGCATGTTGGTGACAGCAACCTTGAAACCTACTCTATATTAACTAGCAGAGAGACTCCTAAACAAACCTCCCTGTGTTTGCCATTGTAGCGGGCAGGGCTGTGGAGACACACTAAACAAACTAAATCAAAAGCATGAGGCCTTTGGAGGGAGCAAGTCTGTGGCACATTAACACTCTAAACAGACCTCTGTCACATGAGGTATTTTCTCAGATACCATCGAGGAGCCTCGACTGAACTGCCCGATTATCTTCTGCTGGAGCTCACCGCCAGCTTTCATGTTCATCCTCGCGCTAAACCCTTTTTGTCTTTTCAAGTTATAATCGAGATTAACTTTTATATACACAAACAAAACCTTAAATTCCACCAGCGCCCTCCATACAGGCTCTCAGTCTCACAGCTGAAACCAAACTCCCTCCTTCCTCACAGGAAGTGGAAGAGAAAACAGGAATTTCGTTTTATCTCAGATAGAGTTCCTATAATCCCCCAAAATCCATCTGGTTTTCAGTTTGTGTGTGTGAGACTGTGTGCAGTCATGACTTCTTTCTTCTGAGCCTCCAATTTTAAACAATAATGATTCAGATATTATAAAGACATTAGAGAGCGTGTGATGGATATTCCTCCATGTATAATCAGTCACTGATGTCCAACATATTCCAGGAGTTTTCTCGATGTCCTCGAAAGCTGATTTTAGTTTTCTATGGTTACACTCCTGCTGAAAATATCTCACTTGACACTCAACACTTAGTTGATTGATTAATCCTTTGACATTTTTCAAGCAAACAGCCCTCCAAAAAAGATGATTCCAGCTTCTCAAATGGGAGAATTTGCTGCTTCTCCTGAGCTTACATTATAGTAAACTGAATCTTTGTAGGGTTTATTATGTTGCTTGGGAAAAAAAAAACTTTAGATGACCTCTACCCTGACCTTTAGAGTGGAATTTCTCACAGTTTTCTTTAGTTTAATAGGACAATTACTCAGTTAACTAGGAAAATATTTGGGCAGATTAGTTGATTAAAGAAAATAATCAAGCCACAGCCCCACATTTGAGCTAAGCTAACCACCTGCTGGCCGCAGCTGCATTTTGGTGCACAAACATGATAGTGGTATCAATCTACTCATCTAACTCTCATCAAGAAAGCTAAAAAGACTATTCCATTTCTTTAATAATAATCTTTTGTTGGTACCTTAAACTACAGAGAGGTGAACTATCATAAGCCTGTTTCACACTTCCTCTTCAAGGCGGGAATTTAATGCCATTATGCCAGAGTTGTCTCTCCTTTAAGGAGGCACTGGAGGTATAAACAGCACCGAAACCAGGTCTGTATAAACAGGACAGTCAGCAGAACAGGATGATGGGCGCCACAGGTGTTATGTTTTGACAATGTGTTATGCTTGCTGCACTGCGGGACATTTAAAAGTAGCTGCTAGCAGTTAGCAGCTAACTCAAAGAAGAAGAACGGCAGTCGAAAATGTCTGCAAATTGGGAAAATAATGAGATCCGGGAGCTTCTTACTCCCCGAGCAGAGGACAAGATTAAGAGCCGTTGCGTTATGCCCATTATAACTGTTTTGCTTCAGAAATGCTGGCATGCTATCTAAAATCACACATGGGGGTGAAATGATTCTGCCATTGTTTGATTCTGTGTAAAAGTGCAAAGGCGGCATAAGGAAGGGACACTGTACCGGCCCTATAGCACCATCTCTGTGTAAAAAGGGCTACTGTCCTGCAAAGAGTAGATGAAGCCCTATAGCGTCATTGCACTTATTAAATTATATATTAGGAGGCAAAGCCAATTAATAAAAGCAACCTGAATGCAACTTGTAGTATGGAAGCAGATCCAAACCAATACAGTACTGTATAAATTCCTTCCTGATACTCATAGCAAACTGTTTTTTAGTGTAGAAGAAATCAGAGTCAGCGGTTTTGTACGGACTTTAAAATGATATATGATGTGTTACTTTGGACAACTACTGCCACTTTAATTATGGAAACTTCACAAAGAGAAAACAAAATGTTTTCCCAAAGATTTAATAGATTATTTTTGTTTTCCCAGCTGTCTCTGGCGCTGTCTCACCACAACCAACAATTTGTTTTAATTTCTTCCAAATGAATATTGACGAACTGCCTGTGAGTTTATGTTGCTCAAGCATATTTAGAACAATAGTACATGTCCAGACGGGAAAAAAATGTAATGTGCGTTTTGTTATTTTCCTGCATAGTAAATTTCATCAGTCACACAGTATATATATATATATATATATATATATATACATATATATATATATATACATATATATATATATATATATATATATATATATATATATATATATATATATATATATATATATATATATATATATATATATATATATATATGTTATAACATAAAACCAACTGACAATCCATCCTGGAAACAATGCACTACCCGGAATTTAAACCTGCAGATGGTGTTGGGCCTGCAGAAGCTCTTCATCTCATCCTCACAACTAGTTGGATTAACACCCTAATGTGAGCCCGTGTTGCTGACCACAGTGGGCCCTAAACGAGGTCGAGTGACGGGGGCTTAGGCTGGGTGGTGTTTCCACCTGTGGAACCTGATACGCCACGAGAGCAGAGCTCCCTTCGCCCACAGCTGATTTGGCATTCGTCCCAGCTCTCTGTCTGAAACGGGAGGAGCAGCTCCAACTTTCACAGAGTGTGATGACACACCCGCCCACAGGTGCATCGACTGCTCCTTCACAGGCATTCTGTGTGGGACATCCACACAGAGCGATGCTGTGACAGCTTCTAGTGTGGGATTTAATACCTACAGGATAAGCTGTCCATACCTGTGGTTTGCTAGAGATTATATTGCGTATAAGCCTTCTGACATTTGTGGTGACATTCTCTTCCGCCACCTCTAATTGAAAGGCAATACTACATCACGTCTATGTACAAAAAACCTTTGAAAACACTGTAGTAACATACATGATCGCAAAATCGCCAAAATTTCTGTCTCCAGTAAGTAACTTATACACGCTAATGCTGTAAAATACATAGACAACTACTATGATAATATGTGTAAAAGGTAATTAGTCAAACCATGGTAATAATCCACTAATCACTTAAGCTTATAAGGTATAAGGTATAAAAAAAAATGCTGTTTTACGTCAATAAATTAAATGTTTTGGGGTTTTGGATTGTTTGTCAGGAAAAACTAAGAGATCTGATGATGTATTTTTCAGACTTTTCTCATGTTACACTGAAGCGACAACATTTGGTCTCTATGGCTAATTTCAACATTCGTGACAACTGTACGGGGGTTGAAACTTTACATAACTCACCCATTTACCTTTTATTAAGGCTTAAAGTTACACATAGGTCGCTTGAGTGACAGGCTGTCTGCCAACAGTGCCCTCGGCTTCTCAATCAGATCGACCCCTCACACCGGGTTTATCGCATTCCAGTACACAAAATTGGAAAAACTAATATTTTTTTAGCAATACCAGTGAATGACAGGTTAGCTTTCATAGTAATGCCAGCTGATAAGAAAGCATTACACCAAATTTTGTGCAAACAAACACCGTGGCAACATATTACTGCAGTTTATACTACTGTTAAATCACAGAGTAGCCATCTTGACTTCTGAGGTTGGGGTTTGTGATGCTCCTCCAACATCCTGAGTCAGAAATCTGATTTCAGGGGGAGTTCAAGTTAAAATGTCCGACTGATAACTCGGAAATTCTGACTTCCCAGTGCAAATGGAACACACCCTTACATAGAAAAGCACCTAACAAAACGTTTCATACAATTAAAGAGTGGATGCTTTTCTGTTTTATGGACTAGTACAACCTTCTGTCCTGCTATCATTTTATTGGAATTTATAAAGGTCATCTGTGTCCTTTACCTTGTTCCAATCTGCTCTGTCCTTACTTTAAGTACAAATTTTGCCATTAATTACTGACCATATTTCACCAAACACAGGTGTCGTCTGATAAATATTAGTCTGCTTTGATTAAGTATTTCACAAGCAGCATATAGAACTATCCATTCTGAGCTGTCAGAAAGGCAGACTTTATTCATCATTTAAATTCTCCAAAAAGTACAGAAGAACAGCAAAAAACTTAAATCTATCAAAACAGGACGTTATTCCCTTAAAAATCTTTTGCTGAATGGTTTGTGATGGATTTCAGGAACGTCTTTGTTGAGTTTAGTGCATGCCTGTCCAGAATATGACACCTGTAAAATCCCAATCCGACTTCCTCTGCTGGTCACCAACAGCCGCAGGCAGTTGTTTCATGTGAAGTAACAATGGCTGACAGTCTGCAGGTCATGGTCATCAACAAGACGGAGATAAATTACATCTGACTTGGTGTTAGACAACCCTGAAAAGACATGCGGAAAATTAAACCACTTCCAATAGTGATTACACGCATTCATATAAATCAAGCAGCGCTAAACTTTAGAGTGTAGTTTAAAATCTTTATTTTATGCTTCCTTATCCAGACGAATACTATTTTTTCATTGTGTTGCTTTGCCAAAGCAGGAAAAAAATGATGCAAGTGGAAGAAAGGCACTACTACGAGAGTGTGTGCATGTGTGGGTGGATGTCTGGCCTCTTTCCCTGGCTTCATCTCCAGCACCCCATGTAACACACTCACTGGGACCAAATGTGGACCAAGATAGAAAAACCATTAAAGAGGATGGTTTTATTACGAGCCACACTGACACTACAAAGCGCGAAACAAAGAGAGTGGATTTTGATGCCTTTGTTTGCTCTCTTTTGTATAATGTTTCTATGCAGTGATAATTTTACAAACACACACTGATGGTCAGGACACCTGAGGCCATGCTTGCTCATGCCGTCATCACTTATGTAATGATATTCATTTCTCCTTGCAGTTCACCTCACCGTGCTGACATTTGTGAGCACAAGCCATCTGTGAGTGAGTTCACGCAGCTGAAAAGCGTCCAAAGGTTAACAAATTCTCAGTTTGTTTTTCTTAAATGTCAGCTTTGCAGTAGCAATGGCAGTATATAAAGAGTAAGACTCCGATGGAGCTTATTTATATTTCAACCCGACAGCAACCCCAATATTTTTTAACTTGGCCTTAATTCTTTATGGCAAGAGACTGTTGAACAGATAATTAAACTCCCAGATAATATTATGGTGCACACAGAAAACACACAGAAACGTCTGTAGGCAAACCACCTATGACCAAGACCGACTGAACTGCATCTGTCAATGAAATAAACTAAATACTGTTTTAAGACTTCAATATGAACATTATGCACAATACTCCAAAAAATGTGCCAATACGATCTAATCCAGAAAGACCTTGTTACTGTACAAAAATTGTGTGTTGCCGATCAACCCACTCATTTTCCTTGAAATATGAAAATATAAATAATGAAGAAACAAAAACAAAAAACTGCAGCCCACAAAACTTCTGTCTGTTTTTCTGCATTAGTAAGACAAACTATTACACAAAAATACGACATTCAGCTAACTGATACACTAAAACTGTTAATACAGGAACATCTGATAAACATATTTTGCAATTAAAGTACAGTGTGTAGGATTTAGTGGACCAGGTGATTAAAAATATAAACACTGAATAAAGCAGTTTCAGTGTTTCTCTTACGCTGTCGGCCGCAAGCTCATCACCTGTTAATGTATGCTCACCTATTTCTCTGATAACTAAAGATCCAGACCTTCAGGAGGTTTTTACCTGGAGCTGAATTGTCCACCGAGGTGTCTTCCTTTCCAAAACAAACAGAACCGATGATTTAAAGCGGTAAAAACCCTGAATAAAGCAGTTTCACGTTAAAAATCAGTGTTCTGCCAGTGCTGTTTGTTGCAGAGGGGCTGCTAACTATGGTGGCTGACACAAAAACACGAAAGGCCCTATCTAGAGCCAGTGTTTGGTTTGTCTGGCCTGGGCTACTGTAGAAACATGGTGGTCCAACATGGCAGACACTGTGGACAAGGACCCACTCCCTATGTAGACATAAAAAGCTAGTTCTAAAGAATTATTAAGTATAATCCATTTCTGCTAATAAATCCTCCAAAATGCGACACACTGAATCTTTAATAGCGCTTTACTCTTACTGCTTTTTGGCAATGGAATTTGCATCGTACTGGAAAACACTTTACATCTCTGGCATTGTGTGGGCTATATTTGTTTTTTCACACCTTATTGATAACTTTTATTGTTTAATTGTTTTATCTGCAGTCCTATTTAGCACTACAAACGCTGTACAGTATTTTCCCCTTACAAAAATAAAGTTCTATCTCATCATAATCCCGTTAACATAATAAACTTCCCACTGATGATAAGGTCACCTTTATACACACTAGGGCTTGGTAGAAGATAATTATTACTGGTTTATTACAGTGTATTTTTCCCTGAAAGCAGACCTACATTTCCTGGACGGAAATATGTTGTTTGTGTGGTTATATAAAGTGGCTTGGAGAAGCTGGTGAGGCAAAATCAGCCAGTCGGTCTGAATTTGCGAGCAATTAATACGATGACTCATCAAACTGCCAGAGGTGCAGCTTAGAAAACACCATGCCACGATAGAAAACAGTGGAGGAAAGAGCCACCTGCCAGAGGACAAGCCGGCTACAAAGGCACAGTAAGGGGTAAGGAGGAAGGAAGGAAAGAGGGAAGGAAGGTAGGATGGATGGGAGGAAGAAAGGGCTGGAGGGAGGGTCAGAGGGAGGAGGAGCAGCCATCTGCAGGCTGAGCACAAGCCTGTGAGATGCCATAATCCATCCTTAAGTGTGTGAGGAGGGGAGACAGCGCTTAGAAGTATTTATAATCCCCCTCACACTGTCTCCTTCCATCAGTGTGATCGGGCTTTGACATGGAGTCCTTATCACAGAGGGGAGGGTTATAACATGAAATACTAATCCAACTCTTCTTAGTTTGTTCCTGTTGACTTTATGAATTTAGAGCCTTCCCAAACTCAAGCTGTGTAGGACTTCCTTCTAACTTGCACCTACAAACATTATGACTTTAGGGGAATGGTTTGGGTTTTTGGAAATCAAGACTGACATCACTCAAATGGTATCAAACTTCCCATCATAAACACATATCCTAAGGGCTCTGACACAACAATCTGATGGTTGCACATAAATCGCTGTCCGACCATTGTTGAGTGTGTATAGCCCTAGTATAGGCAGTGTGTCCCACACTGTTGGCACTAGTCGGACTCGGCACTTGTTGTTGTTTTTTTTTTTTCAGCTGATTCAGCATGTTGAATGGGAATTGGAGACAGCGGAGCCAAACAGTGAATGAAATCACGCTGATTGGCACTTCAACTCAGTGCATGAGGTTTGCATTTTTGCATTTTTTTTAGCCATCCAACTCTTCAGCGCAAAAGGTTCATAATTATTTGTATTATTGTTCGCTTGCACACTGTAAATATCATTTGTATGAGCTGCATTGTTAATGTGCTAACTGGCTAACTAGCATCTTGAGTCTGTCCCATCTTTCTCTCGCTTTTTCTTGTTAAATGACAAAAACAGACTACGGCCTTCTGCTGGTATGGAGAGTTAATTCCCCAGGCAGGCACAGACTGTACATGCTAGTTGGCCGCTGATTGCAGTCTTTGCAGTGTGTTCAAGTGCAACGTTCTAGTCGAGACACAAGTGACACGAGGCAACGCAACAGTCTGCCTTCTTTGCAACTTGTTCATTGATGTCGGTTTGTTATGTCTGCGCCTTAAAATGTCAGACTATTTCTTTACCACTTGTGGAAAGCGCTGCTAGACATGATATGGATTTTAGTCTCAGTTATGCAGTTTCATAAATTTTGGCAGGCAATCAAATAAATAAACAGCAAATGTAATAAAAGGCTGTCGGATCTTTTGTTTTCCTGGTTGATTTTCATCCTCCGGATTATACGCTGTATGCAGGAGGTAAAGAAAAATCAATCCACTTTCATTAACTGCTGCTGATCTGGGTGCAGGGTGGTGGGGGGTTAAGAGAGAGAGCGAGAGCGAGAGAGAGAAGTCTGTCCCATCAAATGTACCGGGAGCTGAGCTCATGCATGCAATGCAGTGCAGTCTCCCTCACCCACGCAGTACACAGCAAAAAAGAGACCACCATAACGGAGGCGTACCCACATGCACAAGGGCCTGCACTGCGTACATGAAAGGAAAGGAGGGCTTGAAAGGAGATGCTTTACGTTTGATCTGGTTGAAGGGGCGGTTTGTGGAGGGGTTGGGCGGGTGGAGGACTGCGCCCAGAGATCAATGAAAGTCCTGAGCTTTAACATGTCGCACATGTGAGGAGGACCTACTGGTCTGTGAAAAAGCGCTAAAAGCTGCTGTCAAGGTTGCAGAGGGTGTGAAAAACCCCACTCTCCATTTTACTACCTACTGCCACACATTTGCACAAAAAGAGTGATCAACTGTTATTCATCAGCTCGGCCCAAATGGAAGCAGTTACATGCTATAAATTTCTCCAGACACGTGTGAATTTTAGCTGTTTTAATCACAGATGGCTGGTCTAATTTTAGCCCAGCTTCAGAGGACAGATTTCTGCTCAAAAGGGTGATCTGCAGTGACGGCGGCTGGCTTCGAGGAGCTGCGACGCTGCCACGCTAATCTTGTGGAATGCCTGCACTGGACGGAGGGGCTCCGAGATTGCCAAGGCATTGCCTGGCCTATTAAAAAGGAGAACTGCCTGCCAACTGTATGCATATGGCGCTGGAGAAGCAGCACTAGACACAGTCTCCTAATTTTTCCTTCAAACGGCATTAATGAATCAGCTATTGGAGACACAATCATCGAGAAGCACAGCATGAAATCGCAGCACTAATACAGATTAAGTGTGGAAGCAGCAGTGTGCTTCGGGCCATTGTACAAGCTGTCTGTCAAAACAAGAAAAAATGCATTTTCAATCAGAGTGTGAATGTTGCAATAATAAATAGTGTCATTCAGAAAACAGAGACTAGTGTGCAGCCGCTCAGTCTGAGGTAATTTCTCAATCTGCACGTGATGTTTATTAAAACTTAAAGGTTCAGTGTGTATGATTTCGTGGTATCTAGCAGTAAAGAGTTGCAGTTATTTTGTGTAAATACATATATATACACATATATATACACACACACACATATACATATGCAATAAACATCAGAATCGTGAGTTTTCTGACTGAACGAACATTGGTAAACAAAGGCCTACCTGATCAACACTAGCCATACATGATCAAACTGTTGCTGCTTACTAAAATAACATTATACATAAAAATAACAACATTAAAGATATTCACCTACAACCTAGAATGCTATTATTTTACATTTAGCCTACTCCAGGTAAGTCCAAATGCCTTCTTATTGTTGTCAGACTAGCTACTCAACATTACAAAACAAATATTTGGCACATCTGGGAGAGTCAACACCGCACAAACACCGAGCTATCAATGGATCAGCTGTGCAGTGTTATTAACCGAGAATTATGTGGAAAATTGAACACCTTGCTTTCCCAACTCAGCAAGGATCTGCTCCAGCCTTTCCCCTTCTTGAATCAGTGTAATGTGGATTGATCACTGACGAGGCTACTGCCGCTGCCATTTCAACTTTGTGCTGCAATGTAAGCTTGCCTAACTTTTTTATTGTGGGGGGGACATCCCCAGTGCAATCTGCGTGCATGTAAGATGCTAAACTTTCATAACTGTCTGTTAAAAATGAAGCTCTGGCCAGCAACTAACTAGCTCAATTAGCTTAGCATAAAGACTGGAAGTAGCTAGCCTGGCTCCACCCAAAGGTAATGAAGTGTTTTTCCACTCTATGCACCTCACATTTTTGCAGTAGCATCCTAAATGAATTGAGTTAGAAAAAACGCCAACTCAGAGCGGAAAAAGCACCTGACGTTTTTGCAATTTTCCCCATTGTCCAATCAGATCAATTGAGAAGCAGGCCTTCTTTGCTGGCAATGTCAACAAGTAGTATAGTATATAGTTTGAGTGAAGCTAACATTAGCTCACTTTCATCATCGCCCTAGGCAAGCTGCAAGACATATCTGAAAAAAACTGTGGCCTCAACCCCTTTCCAAAGTTTTACCAACTGTAATCAGGCCTGAACGATTGACAGCTGATTGTCAAACTGTCCCAAACTCATCCTACAACAAGTCTTGAACCGATCATCATCCAGACAAAGTTCCCAGACCAGCTGGTGGAATGGCCTGTGATTCCTCCTCTTTTTGAGGGTCTCATGTACCCACATGGATCTCTGTTTCCCTGTGGCCGACATACTACTTGGGAACAGCCTCTCACCCTCCATCAGAGCCTCTGCCCATCCTTTTTTTAAATGGTACAGATCTGTGACTTTACTCTACAGGAAAATAGGAGTTAAGCTATGGACAGACGACTCCTGGTTGCCAAGTAAAAATTAAAAAATACAAAACAAAAAACAGTGCAATTCCCCTCATTTTATGCAACCTGCAAAATGCACTCTGTCTGATCAGAGCTTCCAGTGTGTGTTCTAAACCCAGCCAACCGCTGCTAGCTGTGATTTTATCGTCTAGCAGACCAATCTTATCAAACTCTCAGCAAGAAAGCACCTTTTAAACTATTCACAGTTTAAAGTTTGTTTTTGAGTTTTTTATAGGTCTTCATAAACATTTGCTTCAACTAATGTGTTGATGATGTGGAGAGTATCTGACAGATGGTTGATAGGGCGGTTAGGAGGCTAATGCCCTGTAAATCCAGAGATGAACACATTCTGTATCATAAAGCCTATCACTTTAAACACACTTTCTCTGATAGCAGCAGATAAATCAGTCCATCACATAAATAAGAGATTTCAATGCCATTCAAGCATCCAGAGAGGAGGTGCTATCTTGAAATATGAAACCTCCATCAGTCAAGACAGGGCTGAGCTTTAATGGAGTCTTTCTGCTATCCTCCCTCACAGTAATAAAGATAAAGAAAATCCTGACACAAAATCCCACGAGGCGTTCGTGTTAAAAAGCCATTAAAATTTAAAAAAGGATTTTACATCCAGAGGTTTCATGCTCCTTTAACCAATTAAGACGCCATGTATGAGGTCACCTCATTGTAGGATAATTCACACGCCGTTTCCTAAATTAAGCAGTGTGGATTTCAGTGTGAATTAACTGTCAAAATGCCTTTTTTTGTCAAGATGGTCTTAACTCCTGTGGAAGAATGAAGAGGAATATGCCAATGGCTTGTTAGCTGCTCCTAACGGCTCATTATTCCTGTGTAACAACCTCCTTTTGCTCTCCGTGGGGTTTGGTTTATGAGTTTTAAAACCACCAAGATCTGTCTCACCCAGCCCAGAGGCCAAGAGGGACAGTTTCTCTTTAAAGAGAATTTACTCCACTGTTGGCCACCAGAGGAAAGACATCAATCAGAAGCCACTTAGAGGTAAAGTTTCACGATTTAGCAGAACCTATAGACACATGAGCTCATGGCACCAGAAGAGGGGTGGACGAGCTCCTGCTTTGCATGCTCTTACCATGAATCACGTTTTATAGCAATTCATAAGCACTTCAGTTCACTCGTTTATGGAGTCTGCTCTCGATGCCAAAACCCATACAGCAGACAAAGACGACAGTTGTTTTTAATGCATGCAGATCTACTGCATGCCTCTGGGGAATGAGCCTCACAGAAACACAGCTCTCATCACCCTTCAATTAAAACTATTCTTTTACTGCAGAGTGACTGTCATGTCTTTGAAAATATGTGGAACAAAAGGGAGTTGTTGTTATCTACAAACCAGACTGAAATTTAACAAAATATAGACCACAATAAGTGTGACATCAGGTCAAGGAGTCAGATTATTTCACCTCACTTCTGCATCGCCTCCAGTGTGACCAGCAGGAGCAGGTGGGCAGCACAGATAATCCCTCCAACCAGTAACATCTTATGGACAACAGATCTTTTAATTAACCTGCACCTGTTCACTCTGTAACCTGCCAAAGGAAATGGAACATACATATCTGCAACCCTGCTTACAATTTACTTCATTTGATCCGCTTCACAAAATAATTCTTGCTTGTTAAATGCTTAAAAGTTGAATTACACCTTTTAGTTGTGTTGACATGTGCTGTATCTGTGAGTTTCCATCCACCTGTGATAAAAACAAAAGGCGACAAAGTGCAATGGACACATACTTGGTGCATTAATCATGTCTTAAATGAAGCATGTGACTAAAGAAGACCCAGACACACCAAGCCGACATCAAAGAACTAGTCGCAACAAAGGCTGACTGTTGTGTCACCTGTGTTTCAGCCAAAAAGTTGCACTCAAACACACAAGAGACAACAGCCAAAGATCAACTAACACATATGTTCTTCACCTGCGTGAGTGGACACAACTCTCCATATTAACAGGT
Source organism: Epinephelus fuscoguttatus (assembly GCF_011397635.1). NCBI lineage: Eukaryota > Metazoa > Chordata > Actinopteri > Perciformes > Serranidae > Epinephelus > Epinephelus fuscoguttatus. Next base: position 29,408,361 of record NC_064756.1, read on the forward strand.
GGCGGTAGTCTGTATTTGTAATAAATGAAGGGAATCCGGAGGACCAATGAAGATGCTAGTTACCCAGTTAGCACATTAACAACACAACCTGATGTTGAAAGAACAAGGACTATTCACTGTACACTGGCCAACAGTAATACAAACAGTTATGAACCATTTCTGTTAAAAAGCTCAATGGCCAAAAAAAGAATCTTGCCTAACATAACAAGTTTGTTTCGATCTCATGTCCTCTTAACTTTAGTCACTTGTTTACTTTCCTCACTTCTGTTTCTCTTCTCATGCACTGAACTGAACTGCCAATCAGAATGACTTCCTCATCGACAGGCTCTGCCGATTTAATATGCTAAATCAGAAAAAAAAAAAAATAAATAAAGACAGTAAGAGCTAGCGCCAATGGAGCAGGACACACCACAAAAACTAGGATCACAGATGCGCACGACAATGACCAAGAGCTGACTATTGGCTAAGTGTGTCAGGGCCCTTAAACGTCCACGGACGAGATGAAAAACGTTGACAGATCACACTGTAACCTTCCAACAATTAAAACATGAAATGAACATAAATGCCATATTTCCAAAATCCTTTCCACATCCATCATTTGAGGTTTGAGTGGCATTCTTTTAATTACATCATCTTGTTGAACCCTCTTCTTCTTCTGTTATGGTTTATCGGCACTGACTTGACTTATCTTTGCATCTGTCTACTATCTACTTCTAATATTAATATTACAGTAGTAGATAGAAACATTCATTAGTTTGCGTTTTCTTTCTCTGATTCTCTGTAAATTTGGTTAAAATTTGTGTTACGGTTTGGTGGAAACATATGTCTGCTCTGTATGTGACTTTCCATCATTGTTTCTTTGCCGATGCAATGCTCCGGTTTGGTGCTTTAAACTCTATCAAACTGCTGGTAGCACCAAAAAGAGCAGCTCTGCTATCATTAACCAGCTGTCTTTTCTTTCCTGTCCTTTGCAGATAAGCACTCCACACAAACACACCTCTTGTGCTGACCTGCTATGTGCGCTAGATAGCAAGTGTGGGTAACCCATTATCAGTTTTACTGTGTGAGTTATTTTAGTCCGATCCCACAAGGAGAGGAAGAAAAATGTGCAATGCCCTTTGTGACACATTCATTAATTAGCTGGAGGTGGAGGGGTCCAATCCTACAGAACCATTAAGCTGAAAAGCAGAAAATGTTTTTATGTGTCGACACAATGACTCAGCCTCGCTGATTGTTAAAGAAGTTGTGAAACTGATAAGCATGCTCGTTTTTACATCACTTGAACTTTGTCAGAGAGAGTCTGAGGTCACAGTGAGCGGAAGATGGTGCAGAATGGAGATGGGATAATGATCTGGATTTCCCCTTGTCAAAGTCTGTGACCTGCCTCGCTGTGATTCACTGTTATCACAACCGAATGCAGGAGACACAGCCATGAAGTCTGATGTGACATGAGTCACTTGTGTTCCTCTCAGGCGGAAAAACTGCAAACTTTTCCCCCTCTCATCCTCGTCTTTCTTCCCCGATGCTGCTCACCTCACAAAACTAGTCAAATTGACGCCTCCTCTCAGAAATCCAAAAAGAAAGCAGCGTTATATAATGTGAATTTATGCTTCGGGCTCATTTGCATTCCCATTGAACTGCAAGCGGAAAAGCTCCTTTTCCTTATTTGTCAGTTAGCTGATTCAGGCCTGTGAGGTGTGCACATCAGTGGCAGTGACAATTTTAGGTCCTGTGCTTTTGTGTCCATGGTAACTGGGAGGGAAGGTGAGGGCTTTTTAGGTGTGTGTGTATGTGAGGGAGCAGTTGGCAGACAGAAGACACACACAGACACATGCACTAATTCACAAAAAATAAACACATCACTGCTCTCTGCTCGAATTATCAGCTGGTGTAATCTCAGACATGCTGTGGCTCCTGTTCTCCCTTATCAGTCTGAATCTGTGAAGAATACATGTGCATTAAAAAAAAATAGAGAGAACCGCCCCCGGCCCTCCTCTGAGTGACTGTGAGCCAGCTCAGAGCTGCGCCTCCTGCAGTTGTCCACTTCTCTGCTTTGTGGATGCAATTTCTTTGTTCAGCGAGGCGAGGTGCTGACGTCAAATCGCCTCCTTTGTTTCAAAACGCCTCAGCTGCATTGTTCATCTAGCAGGAATTCTTCAACCTGCCCCTGTTGCCCGGAGCAACAATGAGATAAATGACAAGATTTTTCAATCAGCTCATAATAGAGCAGAGGGGAAGCATGGAGGAAAATAAAAAGAGGAATTAGCAACAAATAGAGATGTCACATATTCCTCATAGGAATAAATCACAAAAGATGACAACGCAATTTTTCAATCTTTTGTCAGATGAATTATATGCAATGCTTTAATTGCAGCTTGCTATCCATTCAGTTAGTTACAATCTGCAACAAGTTGGGTAAATAAGTAGAGATGTTCCTGGAGGGCTGACATTAACCAGATGTTAATCAATTAATCATTTTAAGCAAAAATGGCAAATATATACTGGCTCCAGATCCTCAGTTGACAATTTTTTCTCCTATCTTCTATCACAGTAGACTGATTATTTTTGCTGTTTTCTGACATTTTATAAACCAAATGATCAATAGATATATCGAGAAAGTCATCAGCAGATTAATCACTAATGAAAACAATAACTAGTTTCCAAGTGAGGCATCCTACTTGTGAATCTACCACCGCAATCAGCCAATCCTGTGCCGTTTCCGCGGTTGGTGAGCTGATAAAAGTCCAGAAAACAAGAGCTCCTTGACCCTGAACGAGCTGACTGAATGATCCATCTGGACATGCACCTGACAGAGTGACTTCCTGCGCAGCTCTTTCATGGGATCAATAGTTGGCTTGTGCAGACGGAGGAAGAAGGGGGTTCAGAGCATTAGCGCTGTGTTGACATATCTGAGAATGAGCTGCGAGACACAACACAAGGGAGTTAGTGTACTTGACAGAGTCATTGAGCTGTTTGGTTAAAGGACCACCACAGCAAACAGGCCAGCTGATGAGAGGAAGGTGGAAGAGTCTTGGCAGGAAGGAAGCGGGAAGGGATGAGGGGCAACTGAGCATTGACCTTAACATTGACGGGGCCCCTGTGGATAAATGACTATAATTCAGAGTGTGTTTGCTTCGAGTGAAGGGCTTAACTGCGCCGCCGACACCTGTTCAGCTTTACAGAGGAGCCTTTCACTGAGGACAGGTGTCTCAGTAGCGAGACGCCCACTTCCTCGCGCTCTCTGCTCCGCTCACAGCTGCTCTCCTTTCAGACCTCAGACTTAGATTCCTCACATGCCACCCTGTCAGCTCAGCAACCAGTGCAGCGGACACTCAGCTGCCTGCAACTTAAGACAACTCCCTAATACAAACAAAGCCTTTGCCAGAGCATCAAAGGAGCATCTCACATTATGGACAATAAAGTGGCATCACTGCAAGATCAGTGTGTTTAAAGCACTTTTCTTACTCTATGCTAGAAGGTGGACAAGTTCCTTTAAGCATGTGTAAGCTTCACTTCCTATATGAATAATAACATGACACATTACGATCATCAGCTTGGCTCAGTGTCAAGAATTGGTCTTTTCTTGACTTCATTTTCTTTAGAAGGAAGCAGTAGGCTAATTGTTAGGGCTGCAACTAATAATACATTCCATCCATCCATCATTTTCTCGATAAATCTACGGTGTCAATCATTTGATTTATGAATTGTATGGAAGCAGTGCATAAAAAGAGCTCAGGGTCGCACCTTCATGTAGCTTGTTTGTCAAAAACACTCAAGATACACGACTAACTTTCACATACAAAGGCGTAGGTTTCATTAAAACGTTGAGGGGAGGACACATGAAGGATCTGAGGGTCCTCCCTTTAGGACATTTTGAGCATCACACACTCATTTTCCAGCATTCTGGTGAGTTTTTATGCACCACTTTGTGCAGTGGCTGCAGCAATTGTCTTTAGTCCTCTTCTACTTTCATGTTTTTATTGGTGGGAACAAATGCACATGTTCTAAATCTATGCCGAGAAAGAAAAGCAAGAAAAGCTCTTAATTCAGAAGCTGGTTATTGGTTGAAGAAGTTAGTTACTCCCTTTGAAAAAGACTTAATCGGTTAATTGATAATCAAAATAGCTGCCAATTAATTTTCTATTTAACAACTAATCAACTAATGGTTCCTGACTCATTAGCACCCTGTTTTGTGAATTGACTCATACACAAACGTTTCAACCAAAAGCGCCCTGCTGGAATCATTTCTGTGGGAGTTTGAACATGTGTGTTGCCGTGCGCATATTCACACTCTGGGCTCTCTGGCTGGTTCAGTGACCTATGCACAAGGCAAACAGATTGGAGGTGGGGGGGTGGGGAACGCAGATGAACGCAGATGAAGCCAGATTGAGCACTGAGGTGGTTTTAAACTGAAAAAACGTGCCTCATACCTACAAATATCTGCTGTTTTAACACCCCATCTACAAACCTTCTGGAGGGGCTCATGGGTTTTTCAGGAACAGGCAGAGAGCTTGTACGTGTTATGATAAACATACCTTTATCTAAGCTGTTTCACATAGCATGCATACCCCGGCACGTGTAAGCACTAGCCATGCTTTTCAGATCTGGGCCAACTGGCTGCAGTCCAGCAGCAGCAGGGCTGGGTTTGGCGGCTCGGTCCCAGCATGCTCGCTGTGTGAGGGGCAAGGTGCTTCGCTGCATAGCTGGAATGTTTTCGGTCTTTGTTTGGCCCCAAACGGCTGGATTCATTTTAAAGGACCTCTTATAGAGGAAGGCAAGTCGAGGCATGTTTTTAACTGGCTCTGATCGGTGGCTGCATTTATGCTGCTGCTTCTGCTGCTCATTTAGTGTCATTTGATTTAATAATAATCTAATTAATACCCTGCAAGAGTACAATTTACCTCGACACCACATCCAATACACGAACCTCACACAGAGAACTTCTACTTTATTCCAACTTTGCTAATAACACTGTATTCCCAAGTGAAGGGCTGTGATCTGGGTGCACAGTGGCATTGCTAAAGAGCGGGAAGACGAGCAGTCAGGTGTTAACTACATCACCTCGAAAGTTCAACTTATTTGGAAGAGGAGACAAAGGTGAACAATTCAGTTTTTACCCAAAGTCTCTGTTGAAGACATCTTAAAATTGCCTGTTTGGAAGACATGTTCCAGTAGCATTTTGTCCGTCCTGTGAGTACCGATTAGATACTATTGTGTTATAGCACAACTGTCTACTGCCAGCTCTGTATGGATCTGAAATGATGAAATGATTGCTGTCATTGCTGTATAGCCTGGCTGTGGTTAAACCCTAAACTGATGGGACTTGCCCGTAAAATACGGCTGTTTATTATGCCATTTACCAGAAAGCAGCTCCTTTACTGCTTTAAATCAGTAGTTGCCAGTGGCTGCACATCACAACTTGCTGTGTAGGCTGCTGTTTTAGAATAGCAAGGAAGAACTGACTTCTGGGAAAACTGCCATTTTACATTGTGAAGCTACTTTAAAGCTAATTAATCAATTAGGTGGTACTGGAACTGTGCATTGACTTCCATACCTGCCAATATAGTATTGGAACACCTACTGTTTTGTCTGACTAAACTCTCAGACCAAATGAAAACAGTCAGAGACAGTTAATTTTTGGCACTTCTGCTCAAACAAATGACTCACACTGAGACTGTGCAAGTTTAGCAAGAAGAAATTAAACATTCTTCCTCTTACAAAATTAAAGTTGAATTGATAAGAAACACTCACTTGGTTCAATGCACTCTCACAGTCACAGACCTGGAACAGTGGTTAATAATAGCTAATGTCAGCAAACTTCATATAGTTTGCTTATGTGTTAATGAACGTTGGTGAGTCATTGTGCTAACTTAACCTTTCTTTTCCTGTTGACAGACTAACCTATGAATTAACTAATCTTTTCAAGTCTAACTTCAAATAAAGAGCTTTTGATAAACTAGTAGAAATTTTGTTTATTTGATTGCAACCTTGCCTCTCCTTGTTAAACTGGATTTTAGCAATGCAGCCCAGTTCTCAGCAACCAACTTGGTGAGTAGGACGTCATCATTAGTAGCGGAAATGATAGTAAAAGCTACAAAAACAAAGTCAAAGTTGTTGTAAACCATGCATTTCAACCATCTTTGTAATTTTAAACGTGCAAATAAAGTCTCAAATCCTTATCCTGAAGACCCAAAGTTTAAACCTAGACCAAATATAGACGCTTTTTGCTAAACTTCAGTTTCCCTTCATTTCGACAGGAAAACAAAAGCCCAAAGCTACAAAATTTCTCATCCACTCCACATCAAAAACCAAACCACCTGCGATGACGAGTTCAGCCCTTCATGTAACATGAAGTCAAATTAGTAATTGCAGTAATTTGATGTTGTTTCCTGTGAGTGATTCAGGTGTGCGGAGGTTGAGTCACGGTTTTAAGACTGTCTGAAAACCACAAATTGCCTTTCGTCTAAACTTTCACATCATTCTCGACCACAAAGCGATGAAAAGACACGATGTGTGGTCACTTTATTTAGACAAACGGTCACGGATCATGAAGAGAAGTCAACCAGAGGCTTAAGAGGTCTTTGTTAGCACTCAGAAATGAACAAGTCCATCAGAAGCTGCAGCTGGCTAAACTCTCAGGGCTGTTTTGCTTGTGATTAAATAAAATCAGACACTTTCAGGAGTCATTCAGAAGCAATGAATTATACTTTAACTGGCCTGTCACTAATAAACTCCCTCACAGCAGACAGATGATGTGACCTGAAAGTGATGCACAGAGAGTTGCATCGTCACATTGAGAGGTCAAATCATCTCACTGAAAAAATCCACCTAAAAAGTTAAAATGCCCGCTCTTATTTCTTTACATTCAAACAGCTGTCACAATAACATCTTCTCTGGACCTCTGCAGCTGTGTAAAATGGTCAGGGCACTTTCTCTCAGCGATGTCATGTCACAGCTGCATCTCTGAAGCCTCTCGGCTTCCTCTCAGGAGACTCGCTGCAAATTATCTTGTGCTGAAACAGGCTTGCTAACATCTATCTATCGGTCTGTGTATCTGTCTCTGAGGTGACGGAGCTCTGTAGAAACGCTTCAAATGACAGGCGTGGGGGTATGAAGTTAAGCAAGTTTCCTCCGCAAATGTCCTTTTTTGTCCATCAGTGAGGCATTTCTTATTCTGCTGTTTATTTTCTTAACTTCAAACCATAGTGGGAAAGTTTACAGGCGAATTAGAGCGTGTAAACAATGCTCACATGGCTTCACATGCCATTTATCACAGTGTTATTGGACTGTTTGTAATAATTAACCTTCTCTGGAGTTTATACAAAGTGAGATTATACTCATTTTAAACCAAAAACTGCAGATTGAGCTCATTTTTTCAAGATAGCCTTTCTAAACAAGGGTAATTACTGGCTATTGGGCATCAACGTCCATTTCCTTACATCCATGAAACACTGTGATTTAGGGTCATTTCCTGTTGTTTGTTTGGGCTTCATTCTCAGGCTTTCATTTTCAGCTTATCATTGGTCATACTCGAGCTGACACAAAATGTAGCAACTTTTTACACCTCTAATATATAATTTTGGTAATTCTGAAAGCAAAAATGTCAAACATTGGCTTCTTCTAGTCTCTCACATGTGAATATTTGTTTCTTTTCTCTGTTTTATATCATTGTACAGTGACTATTTGGGAGTTTGAGAATGTTTTAGGATAAATAGCCATTTTGAAGACATCTTCTAGACATGTTAAAGGCAGATTAATCAGTAATGACAATAACTGTTAGCTGCAGTAGTTCACAATGCCTACACTGAACCACACCCATGTGTCAAAGTCTGGATTTTAAACAAAACACTTCAGTGAGAACGCACCTTTGCTGCAGTAACTCTATTTTTAATCCAGGAAGTTATAAGCTTGAAGCTGCAGGAAGTAAACATCCATGTTAAACTTTAAAGATCAGTGAGTAATCAGGTAATCATTAGTTTCAGAGTCCATGAGATGACGTGTCAAGTTCAGGAACATTCAGTCACTCAAATATATGAAACAAGTGGGCGGCACAACTTCACAGAAGCTGATGTTTGTCTCTAAACTCCACAGGTACAGCACATGACGGAGGTGTAGGTATATTTAGGTGGAGTATAGAGCACTCACTGTTCTTTCCAAAGACAAATGCTGCTGTATCTCCTCTCTGAGTGAGCGGCTCCTTCTATGCATTGATGTGTTAAAATTTACTGGGCTGTTTCCAGCTCTGTCACCCCAAGTTCATCAGCTGACAGCAGCCTCAGTGCACAGCTCTGAGAGGCCTTCACAGACCCCAAAGTGCAGAGCGGAGGCCTGAGGGCTTTCACTCAGCTAAACACAACATCTCTCTGTGTGTCCAGCTCACTGACCACCGTTGTCGTCAGAGACAGGATGGGACAGCAGAGCCCCCCTCCGAACTCTCCGGATCTGAACCCAGGATGCCTGCGCAGGCTTCGGACACCTGCGGGGGACTGTGAATGTCTCTGTGATGGGACTAAGGGACGGGGATGGTAATGAACACACAGTCATTCATCAGCCATCCATGGCATTGCGCCCATTCAGATACAGATACCCACTGAGACACAAAGCCCCAGCTGCCTCAAGTGGCAGTCTTACACACAACATTGGGCACCGATGCAACACAGCTCCATTTAGCCCTTTAAGAAACGCCTTAAGTGCCTCTCTATACATCCCTCTGCACGGCTGCACGCACAATGGACAGAAGCAGATTCATTATGTGTTTAAAGGAAAGAAATAACCTCTATCACCACATGTTGACGGAGCCAAGCCCGTTTCAGATCTGGCTTTTGATTTTTATGGTACTACTTTCTAACAAATCAACCTTTAATGGTTAATAAATCACTTTCTGAGGCTTTATAGATCAGTTATTAACATAAGCAACTTTTGAGTTGCCTGGTTGTGAAAGAGGTGTTTATCTTCCAGAAGGACATGTCTTTTTAGCTCTGTGAATTTTGAGGAAATACAACGAGAAGATGTACTCCATTCTTCTGTCTGAGGGCAGTGTCAATGTTCTGATCTAACACATACAACTCATCAACATGTGTAACTCCAGACTTTACATTTATAGGTCCATTGTCAGCAAATTCAGGCGGCCGAGATGTTTCAAACAAAGTGCATATCATACAATGAACTCTGCAACATTTCGATGACTAGCAAGTTGTTTATCCCGCAACAATACTTGATCGTAGCGATGCAAATGTGAGCAGATTCATTTGCTGCTTTTTCTGTTTTATATCAATATAAACAGAATATCTTTGTTTGTTGGACAAAACTAGACACTTCAACAAGTCATTTAGGGATTTTTGTAAGATTGTGATTGCCATTTTCACTCTTTTCTAAAATTTTATGGCCTAAACACTTGACCCAATAATTGGAAAATGACCCCACAGATTTGCTGAAAGTGAAATTAATTGTTAGTTGCATCTGTAATTGATTGATTTACAAACCATTAATAAGCCATTTTAATGTGACATACAAGGTCACTCATCATGGAGTGGTATCAATCCTTCTTCCACTATGCTCTGCCTTCACATTCAAATAAAAATGGACGGTTGCTGCTGAGAGAAGACGCAAAGAGTCTGTAGCACTTTAAATGTTGGTGATTGTGCATCAGGGCATTCAGGCTATAAAAGCGTAGGAGAGCGAGTATCACCTACATCAGTGAGGAGAGAAAAAAAAAAACAGCGCTGCACACAGTGGATGTGTCAAGCTCAAAATGAATCACGGCCAATTCCACAAAAAAAAAAAAAAGACTCCCCTGGCTTTTTGACAGTGAATAATCGAGTAGTGGAAAAAAAATTCTCATATTAGCCCACTTTGGAGTTCCTCGTGACTCTGGGTAAGTCAGCAGCTGCAGCACTACACGACTGCGTGGAGGAAGAAGCTCCCGAGCCGAACAAACCAATTACACCCCTGGCAAGGCCATGGCACAGCACTGCATCATCCCCACAGACACACCGCCGTCACATTGCATGGCATTACTGTGGCTCAGTAGACCCAGGACTGATGAGCCATGAGGCCTGGCATGTGTGAGGGCTACTTAGCCCCCACACAGTGAAGGAAATTATGTTACATACCATTAAGTGTTGATTCTCCTTATTAAAGAGGCAGTGTTGCTAAAACAAAGGCCTGCCCCGGTCAGCACGCACTCAATTGCTAAAGCATGTGACTCATATTTGATTGCAGTGAGTGTTAAAGCTGCAGGGCTGGGCTGCTTTTCACCCCATGACTCTCCCTTGGAGCTAGGGCAGCCTCCAGGACTGTGAAGTATTTAAACATTCCTCCCGGGGCGGAAACACAGCCCATTAGCATCACATGCTAACATGCCTGTGGACACAGAGGTCCGACTCTTCTCAGCGCTGACACATGGGAAAGAAAGAACAATTCAAGGGTTTCCTCGAGTGCCTCTCAGGGAAGTTTATTTTGACGTCCTTTGAGGATTACCCTGTCCTTGGGTCACAATTTAGCATTCATAAGCAGTATATAAACATAAATAAACACACAAAAAATACAGTTATGAGCAGATATAAATGTTAATTGTCACATTAAAATGTTTAATGATATAAAATATGTCTTCACGAGACGTTATACTTGTTGACAATGATGCGACACATGAATAAACAGTTAAAATGTACTTCTATCTGCTTACAGCTACATTACAATGTTTTTAAGACCCATTTTTATTTTACTGAATTACTAATATTGATCACTACAAACAGGATGATTCAAAGTCTTAATTAGTAGCTTATTAATATTTTGAACTGCAGCTGTGATGATTAAAATCCTTTATTAATGACTTATTAAAATTTATGACCTAAATATTTAGTTAATGATTTACTAATTGTAAGGGCCTTGACAAACCAAGGCGACGGTGGGACGTTGGTCAAGGTTGGGCCTTGTGTGAGCATCTGTCGCCCTATTTTTGGCGTTGTGTTCTGCACCACTGGCACTAGTCGGCCGGCTGTTTTTCGGCCAATTCAGCATGCTGAATCAGCATCGGACCCAGTGGAGTCCATCAGTGGGTGAAATCACTCTGATTGGTAGTTCGCGTGAAATCTTTTCAGTCTTGAAAACGTCCTGTCAGCCTTCCGGTTTCCCTTTTCGAATGACGAATACAGACAAATGCTGCCTGCTGCTATGGAGATTACTTCCTCTTATGCAGGCACAGATCGTACGTGCTACTTGGCCGTTGGCTGTAGTCTTTGCGGTGTGTTCAGGTGCAAATTTCTGGCCAAGACACAGGCAACTTGAGACCTTGGTCAATCGTATTTCTTCAATGTTGCTGTGGTGCGTCTGGGCCTTAACCCCCCTTGTGAGCACCCATAAGTGAAGGCTGGTGTTTTGATAGATAATAAATGACAATATAGTAACACACAGGAGAAGTTATAATTGCTGACATATACATTAATAAACAAATATATCTGCTTACAACTACATCGTAGTGTTTTTTAAGGCATTTATTATTGGTTTGTTAGGCTTATAAATGCTTAAGAGAGTTTAAGTTTGGTGTTGCAGATAAAGAAATACTATAATTCAGTAAGGACAACAATGATGATTAACACTGAAGAAATGTCATGCAGTTTTTTGTGTTTCATGTTGCAACAAAGCAGTAAGCTCCAGAGATGGCGATGGAGCCGTCAGGGTGAAAGTGGGCAGAGTCGGCTGGCAAGCCTGGACTGGATGTTACACAGCTCTCAATAATTACAGAAAAGGCATCCACCTCATTGCGCAATGGGCGAAGCATTAGCTAACTACTGTCTGTCAGCCTCAATAAACTTGAACTCTCCTCACAAAGAGATGCGTGCGCTCGGCGGCCAAGAGAGCTGAAAGTGGCCTCAACTGGCACACTTTGTTAATTAAAGAGGTGACGAAGCAGCTTTGTGTCTGTTTGTCATAATTAGTGGAGGTGGAGGAGCTGCTGAAATGTCACCTGCTGTTGATGTAAATGTTTATTTAAGCTTTATTAAACCTGAGAAGTGGAGCAGGGTCTCTTATCTAAAGCAACAGCTGAAACAAGTTGTCTTAAAACAATTTATGATGATGAATGAATCGTTAGTAAAAGCTAAAAACTCGTTTCTGAAGGATGCCTCATTATAAAGACACATTGCTTTTTGCACATTGCTCCAGCTATGACATTTTTATACAGGTCAAACAGGGTGGAATCATAGTCACATCTGCACTGACATCCCCAACAAACAGATGCAAGTAGTTACTCAACAAAAACTTTCGTAAGTCGGGAAACTTTTGTTGCATTCAGTCAGCCTGTGGGAGTATAAAAAGAGCATAAAACTGGAGGACGAAGACGGAGGTGGGCAGGATGAGGCAGACAAAGCGTCGGGCCAAACTCATTGATCAGCAGCAAACACTGTTCCTCCCTCGCTCCCTTTGTTCATCTGAGTTTCTGTTTTTCAAACAGATGCAATTTGCTGCTGTCTAGTAAGCAGGAGGAGGCTTCCTGATGACTCAAGGTGCAGGACGAAGCGGTTTGGGGTATTCACAGCCTTCATTCACATCTCCACCTCCCTCCTGTCAACTAGCAGACTGTTTTTCTCACATAAAAAAGTCTAAATTAGATATTTGTCTTTCTTTAAGCCAGTATATTTTTTTTTTTTGAGTTTTATTTGCTTATGAGTTACCCTCAGGGTGCCGTCAAGTTTCATCATGTAAAACTGAAAACGTTTTAAGATCTTTTTCAACGCTGGTTATGGTGGAATAACAAAAAGACCAATTCTGTAACTGAAATAAATCTACAGACCAGTCGCATTGACTTGATTTCACACTAAATCACCGCACACAAACCACTGCGTTTTTACGAGCTGTAAAACTGACTTTAACAATTAAAATGCTATATATAACTGTATTAAACTCCTCCACAAAGTTTCTCAAACAAAAAATGAGCAAACAGCTCTGTAGGTTTTTGTTATGTCTTCCTGGATTTATCTTTCCCAACAATTCACTGGGGCCCTGATATGATTCATGCAGCATGACAACACTGATGTTCATCTGCAACACAAGAGCTGCCCTTCTACATCAGCCAGATATGACTCAATAATCCAAAAGAAAAAAACATCCATCAGTGTAGTGCTCCGTGTGTGAGTAAAGAATATCTACATATGAATTAATGTCATGCATATAATCATGGCCAGCCTGCATGGACTCACGAGAAACAATACTCATATAAGACAGATCCAGAGAGCTACGTGAACATCTAGTCAATACTACAAATCAGAAGTCCACAAATCAGGAAACAGCTTTCAGAGTCAAATCTTCAGACATGCATTGTCTTTTCTCGATGAGTCGATTTAGTTTTTAGTTTAAAAAACACACAAAAATTGTGATGAAATGTCCATCCTAATTTAATAGAGCCTAAAGTGATGCCTTCAAATGTCTTGTTTTGTTAAACCAACTGTCCAAACCCAATTTACAATCATATAAAAGAGAAAAAGTTAGAAAATCTTGATATTGGAGATGTTTAAAAAAGCTTTTTCTTGGCATTTTTGCTTGAAAAATTACTGGAATGATTAGTTGATTATTTTTCTGGTGATTGACGTATTACTCATCGTTGCAGCTCTATGAACAAACAACTTTTGATCATCTGCACACCAGAATATTCCAGGGTTTTGTTAACACATTTCATGAAAATTAACTCACATAAACCATGGGCAGATTATGGTACAATGGGCCCCTGGGCAGATATTTGTCAAAAGCCCCACCACCTCTCTCACACAGGAGGAAGACACACAGCTTTGCTTTGTTTTGTTGTTGTTTTACATTTAAGTGGTCATTATGCATCTTTTTGTGATTTTCTGTCTATTGAGGTATAATGTTGTGTCTTTTTTTTGTCGTTTTGAGTCTCATCCTGGTCAGTAATTTGAGAGATATTTCCCAGGTGAAGGCCAGGGGCCCCTGACACTTTGCAAACCTCGGCTTAGTAGGCACAGGTGCTATGACGCTTAAATCATCATAGTTTGTAATAGAGCTGAAACAATCAGCTTTGCTATTAGATTTTCTCTGTTCATAGGGTTCTAGACTGAATATCTTTGAGATTTGGATCACTAATAACTGACAAAATACTGTGCAGGGTAACTGATCATGAAAATAATCATTAGTTGCTTGCAGCCCTTGTTTGCGCAGCACAAAAGAAAGCAGGACTCACTTTTCACTTCACCCAAAGCACACACTCGTCTGTTTTCTTTCTGGATATTTCTGAATGTGCCTGAAGAGGCAAACCAGGTCTCAACTGTGCAACTAAAGATCTTTGGCTTCTAGATAAATGAGGCAATTAATTTCTTTTTCTAACTTCAATAAAGGCTTATTTCTAACACACAAATTACTCATGTCCATATGGACTCTGTCACTCTGTCTACTCCAGAGGAGGCTTATGACGTAAGTTCATTATTTGCAGGTAAAATGTGGTCGGTATTATTGACTTCCTGATATCACATGATGGTTAATGACTCCTCTTTGGACAATGGAGTCCATCTAAAGATAAAACAAAGACTTTCTTTTTATGAGTCTTAACACAGACTTCAATGTTCAGCAGATTAGGAGGTGAGGGGGGGTCTGTCAGACTGCTGACCTCGGAGTAAAAGGTCCCTCAGTGGCCCCCTGACTGACACCAATGAAGGAATCTGTCTAATCCTGGACTCAGGGCAGACTACCCAGCACACACACACACACACACACACACACACACACACACACACACACACACTCATCTTCAACCCTGCAACCCCATGCAGACTCAGCCACCCCTGGGGGCAAAACACTAGCTGGATGGGGAGGCAGGGGCCCTCTGCAGGACACAAACACCACAACATAAAAGATATCAACACTAAAAACCTCTACCTTAAATATTTAATTAATAAAAGAGGACAAAATCTGCAAAAGCACACATAAACTAATAATGTGCATCACTGCAACCCTAATTTTTGACTCATGCATGATGTAGCAGCAACAAAAAACATCACCTTTGAGCAGACAACATCCTCTACTTGCCCTACAAAAAGACCTGCATGACTGATCCAAAACAAAAAGCTCCTCTGTCATGTTTTTGAGTTGACACAGTGACTCATAAACGCATCAAACCCTTGCATGTGTGCAGAGGAGACACACACCTGCATCTAAAATGAGGGGAGTTCAATATGATCAATGCAGACGATGTTTACCAGGCCCCGTGCACAGTCATGATCACTGTGCAGTGGCATTAAATACGAAAAATTGGTGTAAACCCCTGCCGGGGAAAGGTGAGGACACACCTACACATCCTTTATTTACTGTTGCTCGACCGAAACTAGACAAGGCTGAACTGTAGTCTCCGGTATCGCCTGCAGAGAGAGGTGGATCTCACACAAACAAACACACCGTACCTTAGAAATTCTTGCAGACAGGTGTCACAGAACCGATGTCCACAGGTAGACACTTGGACCGGCTCCCGCATCGCCTTGCTGCAGAGCGGACACTGGAACCGTCTCTTTGGCTTTTCTAGAAACTTGTAATCAAACCCGGGCATCGCTACAGGTTCCGTGGGTATGTCTCGGCCTTCAGCTGCAGGTTAAAAGGTATAAATGTCCTCCTTGATCCTCCGTTGACTTCCCCCCTCCCCCTGAAAACGGGGCTATTTAGCTGCACTGCCGTTTAAGCCGATGAGGGGTTCATATCACGTCCCTTCCGCCACCGACAGATCGGGCTTTAAGGAGGCGAGTCCTCCCCGGTTTTTCCTCCTGCAGCCCCGGAGACCGATGGCAACAAAGAAAGCGACACTGCCGTCCAGGAAACGTTGCAGAGATGATCACAGATGGGTCCTGGAAGCAGTCTCTGTGCACGTTTAACAGCTCAGGGTGAATGTGTGGCCCTCTCCTGCTCTCTGGATGCAGTACTGACAGACTGAACACAATGCATAACCCCTCCGTCTGTTTAGGTGCACTGAGTCCCGCCTCCTCCTTCCACGCAGGAGGAGTCAAGAAGCTGAAACACTCTGTTCACACCATTTTATCCCTCTCATCTCTCTTTATGGAGCCCTAATTAGAGCTTTTGTTTGTCTGCTAATTAAATATGTTGTTTGTTTTCCATGCATATGTTTATTATTATTATTATTTATTTGTCAGATGCAAACCTTTACAGCTTCATATAGGCACACAAAATGATCATAACTTTATAATTATTTAAAACACATAGCTCTAACTAGTAAAATCAGAGGTGAGGAGGGTTTTGTTGTTAATATCTAAGTCATAAATATAAATAAAATGTCCAGCTGACCTAATACAGAAGCCTACAACAGTCAGAAGGGGGAGGTGCCCTCTGGTGGCAGAGTACACACACATGCACACACATGTAACACACACACACACACACACTCACTGAATAATATACTGTTTCTTCCTGTATTTCATGTTAAAATGCTGCTTTTGTGATAAAAATAGAAGCTTACACTGTTACACTCATGACAAAACAAACAAACAAACTGCACATCATTGCATGACAACAGACATAAAGAGCACATCCACATATTTAGATCATTTTTCACCTGCTGTATTGCCACTGGATTACATCATCATTACATCATCAAACAAGACAACAATGGTAAACGATCCATGTCCTCAGAGAAGGTGTGAGCACATCTTAGATTGGGAATAATTACATAAAAAAATGTGATTTTATATGAGAATCTTGATGAATACACTAGAAGAAAATGCATATTAATCTGCAGTCTGACTGTAATATAATAGTTACAATACGCCGACTGATAACAGCTCTGTGAAACTATATAATAATGGGGGCTGTGGAGGCAGAATAAAAGCAGTGGTAATCAGACTGTCAGTTATACCATAGGTTAGTTACTAATCTTAATGTTAAGATGGTGATGTATAGCTTGTTATATCTTAAAGTTTATTTCCAGACATCCATTAGCAGCCACTTGAAACATCATGTTCTCAGGAAAAGTCAAACATCACTGCTTTAATCATCATATCTCAATTGTGTACCATCAAGTTTGAAGCTATTTTTTAATGTCAATATGAAAAAATCTGATGTACTACAAAGATTTCACTCTGAGACACCAGTGATGGAAAGTATATTTACTCAAATTCTGTACCTACGTACAATTTTTAAATACTTCATTTGAGTATTCCAATTTTAATTTTTTTTTAAATCTGCTACATTTCAGAGGCAAACACTGTGCTTTACATTATTTGGCAGCTCAGGTTACTTTGAAGATTCAGAGTATTAAAAAAATAAAATCATCAGTACATTAAGATGTATTATTTTAATCAAGGATATAAGAAATATAAAAAATACCCCCATGTTTACAAGTTGTAACACTAGTGATGCTTACACATTAATGCATCAATCATTATAATACAAATAATCTAATCTGAAATAGGCCATTCTGGATAATGAACACTTGTAGTTTTATATTTTGATTAAATACTGATGTACTTTTACTTAAGTAAATTACTGAATAGCTTGAAACAGGGTGTTACTGCTACTTTTCCTCAGTAAAATATCGGAGTGCTTCTAACACCAGTTTGGCAGTCATGCTAGGACAACAGTTTACACAGTACATATAGCATTGCATTTTAAATATAATACACATTACAGTACATACTGTAGCTCTCTCAGTAATCACTCATTTACAATATTGTGCACTTAATTACTGTCCACTGTTTTCTATGAGTGTCCACAGTGTCCAAGTGTGATTTTATACTTCATATCATGCCCACAAATATTGCTAAAATGGAACCAAAACAATGCAATCTGTCACATTTAATAGATGTAAGCGATTAAGCAAAACACTGATGATGTATACATACAGTACGTGTCCATATACTGTATACTGCTCCCTGCAGATTTAACTGTTGAGTGTCTGTTGTATAGGGAGTAGTAAACGAGTGAACGAGTGAGTCATTTATCCTGAACAGCACATCTTTATCTGGTTTGAACGCTGCAGTTGAGTTGCAAATGTATTGGAGGACTAATCCAATAAAGCACAATGTGAGTGCTGACGATGTGATCGACACTATTGCGTTTGGTTCATTTGACTGATGAGTTGCTAAATACTCAAGTGGCTTTCATTCTTTTCTTTTCTGTGCACTGAGTCTTGTCATTCACCAGTGGCTTACGAGAGCTCAAACCAGTTTGACTCTTACTGGCCTTTATCAGGCTAACTCTGCACGTGAGAAAGGACAATGGCTCTCCACATGAAAGCTGCTTAATGACTTCCTGTAATCCATCTTTAGAAACTGTGTTACAACATTCCTTCGTCTAACCTGTTGTAAGATACACCTGCTGCAACACACAGGGTTTGACCTTTTCTATGCTTTGCTGCGTGATATCAAACCACTGAATGAAACAAACATTCATTCCTGGAGAGCAGGAGAGAGAGAGAGAAGGAAAAAAATAGATAGAGAGGAAGACCAAGTGAGAATCTGAGGCCGCAGCTGCAGCATGAAAGGGAATCTTTCAACTGCAGCACAGACGGGCCTCTGGGAGGAGTTATGTTCAGATGAAGCTTCACCTCATGCCACTGCCAAGCTTCATGACGACCACTGAGTGGGTGTGAGTTCGAGTTTAGGACAGAATCATCTTGGGACAGGTTCTTCAAGCAAAGCTAAAACAGGAAGGAGGAAGGGAAAAGGGTGAAACATCAGTAACAGCTGAAATTACTAGCCGATCAATCGATTAGTTAATTGACATGAAATTTGGTGATAACTGACAATTGATTTCAGTCATTTTACAGCAAAAATACCCAAACGTCAGTGCTTTCATTTTCATTGTGAGGATTTGCTGCTGTTCTTCCTCACAGATTAAAGTTCAATTGATGTCTTTGGGTTTTGGACTGATTGTTAGATAAAATGAGGGATTTAAAGACACCACCTATAATTAAAATATTTCAGTATTTCCTGACATTTGTTTGACAAAATCATTATTCAAGTAAATGAGAAAATAACCAGATGATTAATCAATAGTAAAAAATAACTATTAGTCGCAGCTCTGAACATCTAAACGACTTTTGTTGTTGCACAAATTACCATAGACCAATAAATCAATTCACCAATAATGAGGCTGACAGTTAATTAAATATCTATACAAGCTTGTCTGCATGTTCTATGACCAATATGAAACACGATCCTACTAGTTACATGGCTGTACAGTTAAAGGAACAGTGTGTAAGATTTAGGGGGATTTGGGGCATTTAGCAGTGAGGATTGCAAATTGTAACCAGCTGAATCTTCTCCCGGATAGAAATCGTTGAGTGTTCATTGTTCAGGAGATTTTAATTGGGAGCTGTATTATTTGCAGAGGTCTCTTCCTCTCCACATTAAATGAACCAGGTAATTAAAACCTGTATAAACACTGAAAAAATCAGTTTCACGTAAAAAAAAAATAATTTTGTTTAGCACGTCCCAGACAGGCCACTGTCCCAAGACCTACTAAAGTGTGCTCACATATTTGCTCTGATAACTTCATGTCTGCTCACATTCTTTCTGATCCAGATGTTCAGGAATTATTCGCAGAAGTCTTTTCTCCAAAAAAGAACATACCCAGTGATTTAAACCAGTAAAAATGTGCGCTCACCTTTTCTCTCTGACAACCTCAGATCCAAACGTTCAGATGTTTTTTACTAGGAACCAAATTATCTGCAGGGTTTCACATAAAAAAAAAAAATCAGTTTTTCCATTGCTGTCAACGCGGAGTGGCTGCTAACTATGGTGGCTGACGCGAAAATGCGAATGGCCCTATCAAGAGCCAGTGTTTGGTTTGTCCGTTCTGGGCTACTATAGAAACATGGCGGTGCAACATGGTGATCTCTGTAGACGAGGACCTGCTCCCTATGTAGATATTAACAGGTCATTCTAAGTTGATGATTGTACACCAAAGAAAACATACTTATATCATATTCCATTTCTGCCAATATATCCCCCTAAATCCTACAGACTGGAGTCTGGACCTTTATAAATGACACACTGTTAAAAAAAATCCCTTTTACATTTTTGTTGTTTTAATTCTTTTTCTCCCGTTTTTCAATTTGGCATTGAAACGTTGTACTTCTAAAGTAATACAACTGAAAATTGTTGCCAGTCCTCGGCAGCAGAAACTACAATTACAGTCTTTTTTACACTCAGGCATAAAAGATGTGTGCATGTTTTCCACACAATGTCTTGTTCAGTTATGGGTTTTATACATGAACTGTTAATTGTCTGTCTTTAAAAAGCTGTGATGAAGACTTTTAATATCTAATGACTAAATGAGGTTTTAGATGCTTTTAGACAATGCATACTTAATATTTGCTGTAAAACCTGCTGGATTTAGAATTTCAATATGTGCAGAAAACATGGAGACATTGGTTTCATTTTTATAACGACACCTGAGTCTCACAAGAGACAAAAGTCTGCTGTTCTCTCAAACACCCGACTATGCAGGAAAACAACCTCACAGACCAAGTGAAGTTTCTGACTCATATCAGCCTCAGCACAAAACTCTGATTTTGTTGGTTTGTTAGGAAGCTTTAAATAAGCCCTGCCTGCGGACTTTTACTCCCTGTCTACTCACAATACAGGATGCACAATTCTTTAATAAAATCAAGGTGTTTGTGAAAGTTAAGTGTGCTCTAATGAGGTGTATCAGTTTCTGGTCTTGTCTGATCAGTATCACAGACCCTGCTAATGACCTCTATAAGAGTTTGTCCATGTTGGTCTCCATGTCCTTGTCACATGGTGCAGGTCGACCAAACATTTAAACAGCAGCCGTGTAGCCTGTAGCAAGGATTACCAACATCTCTGTTACTTATTAAATTGTGATGCAGTTTAATCTTCTCTAAATCTGCAGCTATTTTCAATTTGGAGTGTAGGGGGACGATTTAATCCCACCTTCACTGTTTTTCAGTTTTTATTAGAATCTGGCTTCTGCACTGTCACTGTTTGGAAAAAGAGGGACAGAATGCTGTTTTCTGTTCCTCTCAGTGAGAGGTCTATGGCCATGTCATTGATTTCAGTCTACAATCAATAGCCACAATGCAAAATTGGACTATATTATTTCATTTGGCATGCAGGGAGAAGGGTTTTGATAAAGTGTAGCTGAGAGGAAGTAGTTTAATTTAAACAGAGCACCTGTGACTGGAATACTCGAATATGTATGACTGTATGAAACAAAGCTATAGTCATGTTTTTAGCCAATGAGCTTTCAAATTTAGAAATAAGTCTCAATTTCTTGATAAACATCTCTGTCTATGTTATCGAGAGAAGCTTGTCTCAAGTTCAGCCTGGGGATCTTTCATCTGGGGATTAGCACTCTCTCAGTTACATTTTACCACCATCCCAACATCTCACAGTGTTTGTTAACAAAGGCTAATAAGCAAAATATTACGTTTCACTGCCAGCAGAGTGTTGCCATGACAACAAGCCACAGATGTCACCGTGAATGGGTGACTCTCATCAAGCTGCACCGCCTTCGGTATCCCAGAATCCTCCTCCTTTCTACCGAGGCGGCCGCGGGCCCCCTTCCCCCAGGTATACACCTCCCCGTCTGTGGAAAGGAGAAGAAGCTGGTCACCATTGCTCAGGACAAATTAATCCACACAAATCTTAAACTGACAGCTCTGCCTCTCCTGCAGTGGCAGCATAATGACTTTATCTGGAGGAAAGCTGAACAAAGACTTCCCTCAACAAAGAAAAACCTACAGGCATGACTGCCACTGCTGGCTTTCTCTCCAGGGAGCCAATCGTTGGCACAATATGACATTTTACCCCCAAAAACACACACTTACTGACACAAAAACACACACACATCTGTTACCTATCTGTTAACCCACGTGTTTAAAGAACCAGACCAATGGTTCTGTATGTTTATCCCATTAGCTAAAAACCCTGTAGAGTTTACATTACTGCTAACCATTTTTCCAAACCATACCATATGTATGTAACCGCTAAACTTACAGTTCATTTTAGTTTGACGTACAAATAAACTTGCAGAAACTTGAAACTTGTTTGAGTAACAAAATCAGTCCCAGCAAACACTTAATCAGCTCTGTTTTTGAGTTAAAGTTACGCTACCGTAGTGTGGTCACATCGTTGTTCACAGGGACTGTTTGAAACTGACTCTCACTGAAATTCTCCTCTTTTCCTCCAAAGCAGCTAAACCACAGATATCTGAGAGATGTTGTCTCAACTCAGAGCTGAGATGAACCCTATTGTGTTTACTTGTGCAACTCCTACTCATACATATCTCTAAACAACTTGTTTAAGTGAGGGATTAACAATGAGGGAAAATAGAGTTTGTCTTCTTTGAAAATGCTTCCTTTGTGCACAAGTGCTTGTTCAAAACTTTTGCAGAGCAGCAACCATTTTAATGCAAAACCATAACATTTACATCATCCTTTCTCACAGCATATGTGCGTGCTTGTTTTCTATCTCCCAGGTAAAATTACCAGACAACATGGGTCGTGTATGAAATGATTTTCAACAGCTGACTGTTTCATGTTTCAGACAGTCAGGGTTTTCTTAAATGCACCAACAAGATGATTACAAATCATTCCCTGCATGCAACAGCATCACCATGAAGTGACTTCTAAGGGCTCTGCACACCTATGGTACGTCCTCACAGGTCATTTCACCTCATTCGGCTGCTTAGACAGGATTTTGAATTCCATCCATTTCTACGTGGAACGGGATGAGACACACTTGCTATTGGTTGCAAAATGACCCACCTCCTTCGCTACATGCAGAGTTCAATCTAACTGAACTGTGACATCCAAAATCGCGAGGCTCTCATTGGTTTGACATCTCCTTTAGGAAATGTTGTTTGTTCATACCCTTGTTTCATAACTGCAAGGCAAAATATCACAAGTAGTGAAGAAGGGATGATGTTTGGCTGCAGGATGTCAGAATGGACAGACAACTGGCACAGAGGCATACAAACATTCTTCTGTGCCTTTCGCTGGTCTGTTATTGTGTCAAAGTTTGGCTCAAGGAGAAGTCTTGTTCTGAAATCTCTATTTGGATGATTTCAACAATGGTGAAAAGTCAGTGAGATTTCAAAACGAGACGTCTCCTTGAGCACAACTTTGACACAATTACAAACCGACCAGCAGAGGGTAAGGAAAACCATTTCATTTCTCTCTTCATTTCCCTAAAGTTGTCAGACACTTACAATAACAATCTGAGCATGCAAAAACAAGTACTTCTCATGCACAATTGCCAAAAGGGATTACATTTCAGCACATTTCGCTACTGTGGCTGCAGTGGCCTCTCTCTATACAGGACCGATTTCAAAGATGGTTGTCTCCATTACTCGTTTAGACTCAAACAGGGGAAATTAGGGTTGAGTTTCAAAAATACATAAGGTCTGTGTGCTGGATTGATATCTCCTGTTACCTTTATTGCACCTGTTACAGCGAAACGAACACCTGTGGAGGGGTGCCGGGCCTTTAAAAAACAGAGATCAAAATATCATATATATTTTGACTCACCAGTTCCAATAGCTAAGGTGAAAGCATCTCCACAGGCAGCCAAGGTGATGCCCTGCAGCCCCGGCACCAGGTACGGCACTCGGCTGCTACGACGGGAACTACAACCCATCTGACCATGCTGGTTGCTGCCAAAGGTGAAACAATGACCTCTTTCTGGACAAGGAAAATTCAGAGAGTAATAAAGTTTTGGTAATCAATATTAGTGTTAAGACTCTGACATAATTGCTTGATTATTAGCTGCCTCATTTAATGCCAGAGGTGTGGTTATAAAAAGACTGCATTTCTTTTTTTCATGTTTGTTTAGCATTAGCGTTACTGAAGATGCTGAGCATGACGGAAGTGATCTCTCCAAGCAGCGTATCACTTAATCTGGTGCTGCAAAAACGTAGAAAACTAGTGTGACCTTCTCTTATTTCTGACCATTATGCAGGTAATCACTCAGAGATGTATAAGTTCAAAAAAGTCTACTCAAAAATGTGATTTGATAGATAAATAATGGGAATATTTTACCTGTAACAGCAACAGAATGGGCTGTCCCAATGTCAATATGAACAATCTTCTCACTGTTGAGTGGGGCTGACTGGACAGGAGTGTAAGAATGGACTTCTTCCACCTGATTTGAGGGATTTGGTTCCTCTCCAGCTGTTATTTTATCCAGCCCGAGCTTGTTGAATCTGACCGCAAAAAAATCAGGGTACTTATAACAAAGAGATGAATAGAGAAACGTTATCTATTCTATTCTTTTAAACCATTCCTTTAATATGTATGTTCATCACAAAACCCTTTAATATCTTTTATCCCCGTCTCTTCATCTGCTGCAGGTAGCTACTAAGCCATAGGTATCTCAAAAATGCTCCTCACACACCTGAAATGAACACTGTTTCATTTACAGTTGCTTCGCCCACACAAGCTGCTCTACATCCTGTCCTGACTACTTCTTTAAAAGCGAGAGATTAACGACAGAAATGTGTTTGTCATTTTAGGAGAATGCTGTCTCACATGAAAGTATCCCTGTGCATAATCTTCTTTCATTAAACTATTACCACCACAACCACATGAACAAGTTTAAATATGTACATACAGTGCCTTCTCATTACATTTGAAATGAGATGTTTCAGCGCTAATCATGTCAGTCAGTGACATGTTTATTGAGACTAATGGCCACAGTTCTGGGTGGGGAGTAATTACCTGTTGCTTCCACATGCCACAATGCTGTACTGGGTGCTGATAATCATGGAGCAGTCCACTCCACACATCACCTTTTGGGCCTCAAATTCCACTGGTAAACAAACCTGCTGTGGAGAGTTGTGGGTGTCTTGGGTGCCTAGCCCGAGGCGACCTTCCACACAGAGGAACAGAGACAAGGACAGAGACCCAACAATCAAGCTGTGTGCTGAGATGCTCATCATAAATCAGTCACAAACAATAAAACTCCAAGAGATGAATGCTGAGATAGATTGGAACACAACTGGTTCATTTGCAATATACCATTGTCTCCTCTTCCCCAAGCAAATACTTCTCTTTCATTGGTCACAGCGAGTACGTGGGAAGCACCACACGATACCTGAACCAGCTCATAGCCGAGGAGTGCTTCAACTATCTTAGGCTGAAAACAAAAACAGAGATAGAGAAGAGTCATTGTGATAATCTTTACATTACAGATTTTGTTGTGTTAGACTGCATCATGTTTTAGGCAGGTGTATCTAATTAAATGGCAACTGCATGTATGTTTAATATGACTGTATACTCCTTTGAAGGGTGGACACAGACCTGCGTTACATCATTGAAGTTACCGTGTCCCAGGCAGCCGTTGCTTCCACTTCCAAATGTCATGATAATGCCCCTGTCTGCAAATTGAAAATAAAAAGAAAGGATTAAACACACTATTAGTTGATGAGTGTAGGTGTATTCTTATGTGGACCAACACAATGCCTCTAATCTTCATCTATGAAACGCTAATCTGTGTCACTACAGTGAAAAGTGATGAGAGTGAGGCAACTGAGCTGAGAGGTAGGGTCTTTAATCCTGTGTTATCTGCTTTGCAATGTTGGATGGACCAATGACAGCCTGCTAAAGCACACTGACTCACAGAGCACCACAGTTCAAGCTCAAGAAAAAACACTTCCAAACTGCTTGGCAAGCATGGTTTATTTTACAAGTGGCCCCTATCTGATCAAGTCTAGAATAACAGCTGACTGTATCCACACTTTCATATTTACGTTCAGATGCTGTGTCAGTTTTTTACAGCCATGTGTTGCAGTGTGTGAGGGCAGAAAACAGAGAGTAAACGTTGCTTTCCATCAGCAGAGCTGCCTGCTTAGCTGACCAGGCACGGATATGATTTCTCTGATGTTATACAAAGCACAGCGGCTCACCAACCTGTCATGCAGGTAGTAAAAAGATCGCCACAGGACACAGACTTGATGGTGACTCCAGACTGACCCTCAAGGAAACGTGAAATAAACTGAGGCTGCATCTGCTCCACCACACCGGGCAGACTGGCCTCACCGGACCCCACTGACGGAGCCTGTGACAATAAATGATTATTAGTCTCAATGGGGGGAAAAGGAGTAGGAAGTTAATCCTTTCCTGTAAAACATAAACAACAAAAAATGTTAAAAGAAAAACCCACCCTCTGATACATTATTAGCAATCATCAATCTGTGATGTTCTGCCTTCCAGCAGTTATTTTATTATTAAGTACACATACTCCCCAGCCAGCCTTATTTTACTTCACATTTCCTAGAGTTTCTTAGAATCCAGAAACTTCAAATCCAAAAACATCCTTTCAGGAAATTGATGATGGCTCTTTGCACTAAAGCAACTACTGCCTCTTCAACACTGGATTCCACCCTCTCATGTGGCCTTTGAGTCTACAAAGAGACTCTCTAAGGTGCTGCCACATAACCAGATATACCATTTATATTTTTGAAAAATGAAGAACACCTACTTGTAAAAACACTTATAAAATTATAAAAGATGCATTGCAAAGAAGTCAAAAAACACACAGACCTCCCATGTAATCAGACGGCCAGACTTGGTCACTCCCATCTTCTGAGTTCGACCAAGAGACACTTGCAGCACCTCGGTGTTGAGCATTGGCAGGCGGAGAGGTGCTGAGATTCCACTTCCCCATGTGTAAACTGAGGACAGCGGGAGGGAATGCACCTTCCCTGATCCTTGACCCACTGATCCATCTGTTTAAACCCAAGACATGACAATCACATGTGTAATTTCACCATTATCAGCACGCTACAGATGGGTCTGTTATCAAATAATGATATCATGTGCCTGACCTCTGGACCTGTTGGTAGGAACTCTCCCACCTGGTCTACCTTGAGGACCAGTTTGTACAGTAGACAGTGGTTTCTCAATCCTGGAACACAGAAGAGGAGAGAACTCCTTTCATGGGATACAGGAAATCTTAATCTCAATCTCACTTTAAATGTTTTAGTCATGCATTAAGGCAGTACCTGCGCATTTTGACATTGCCTATATCTGTGTAGAGATTAAGAAGAGGCCTGATGCATATGGGAAGAGCCATTATTTCATTAAGTTGTGGCCGTTTGGATGGATCCAGATTGAGCATGTTGAGGATGAGCTGTCTGAGTTCGGGGCTGTACCGGTCTGAAATTGGAGCAAATGTTCCGCTCATGATCTTCAGAACGAGGGCAGGTAGATTCTGAAAACCAAGTTAAAGAGTGTTATACACTAAAGTACAAAATGCATTGTAAATACTTTCAAAAATCACCAATAATCTAACCAAAATCCTTGCCAAAGGAGTATGATTTTCACATTAGTACCCCACTGTGGATTTAGTGGTGAATATACTTCAAAATCTAACACAAATGCAGTATTGTTTAAATCACTTCATCCAAGTAAGCAGGGGATTTTTGTAAAAAAAAAAAGCTTTTCATACAGCAGCCTCGAAGGCTCTCTTAAGGCTCGCTAGCTCATAGAGCACACAGCCCAAAGCCCAGATGTCACTCTTCTGGTTATATGGCTTTCCCTCACACAGCTCTGGAGAGATGTAGCACGGTGTCCCAACCACCTGCAGATTGAAAAGAAGGAAGCACTGACCTTAGCTAGCACGTGTTAATATTCAGCCTATCAGTGTATGTATGTTGCTGAAAGAATCACAGTTCCAAACCAAGGGAAAAATCAACTCACCGTGTAGGCTTTGCTCTTGCTGACAAGGATTTTGGAGATTCCAAAG
Source organism: Epinephelus fuscoguttatus (assembly GCF_011397635.1). Classification (NCBI taxonomy): domain Eukaryota; kingdom Metazoa; phylum Chordata; class Actinopteri; order Perciformes; family Serranidae; genus Epinephelus; species Epinephelus fuscoguttatus. The sequence goes on from NC_064756.1 coordinate 29,436,077, forward strand.
TCACCAATTTTGACGATCATCTGGTGCTTGTCAAGAAGAATATTCTGTGTCTTAAGGTCTCTGTGCAAGATCAGTTTGTTGTGAACGTGGTACAATGCAAGTAAGATCTGTACAAAGAAGTGAAGGATGGTGTCCTCGTCCAGCAGAGAGTTGCAACGCTTCTGTATGTAATCAGCCAAAGTTCCACCTGCATGAATTAAAAACCATAACAATGTAGGAAACAATCAAGTTACTGGGCTGAGTGAACAGCAGTGAGATGATGATATCAAAGTCAATAAGCAAAAATATATTTTAGAAACACAATTCAGAGCTTTAGGCGCCTGGACTGCCAATGTTTGGTGTTTAGTTTGAACACAACAGCAGCTAAATAGCTCATCTGAGGATTTACGGCTGAACACTGGCTCTGGGTTTTGTTGCATAATTTTGCACAAAGTGACAGCAGTCTACATTTTTATTACCTTACACCTTGTAATATAACAGAGAAGTTACCTGATCTCATTGTCCTACAAAATACCACCACACAGGCTCATACTAGATGCTGACATGGGAACGAGAAAAGGTATGGAGCCCTAGAGCACTAAACTATGGGAAAAGTGAACCGTTAGACAATGAACAAAGAGGAGTTATGTAATAAGATACTACAGTAAACTTACCTGGTGCATACTCCATAGCTATCATAAGGGCCTTGTCTTCAAGGAAGTTCTCATAATACTCTATGATATTCGGATGGTTGAGCAGTTTCAGGACCTGACACTCGTTCTGAGCCGCCAGGCGCTCGTCTCTTGACATCTGCTCCACTGGGATCTCCTTCAGGATGACAAAGGCCCCGTCACTGCGCCTGCGGCACAGGTGAACGATCCTGACAGGGGAGGAAAATGAACAGAAATTTGATGTATAGTTTGTTCCATAAATGTTATAGTAGGATTCTCTTTGGTTGTTGAGATCGGGTGTGACAGTTGTGTTTTTGACAAACAAGCATTTTGTATGATTTCAGCAAATAAAAAAATAGAAATCTGCAAATAGAAGGGAATGAGTATGACACTGAGTCAGTGGTGTAGAAGTACTTTATAAGTCTTTTACTTGTGTGTGTTTTTGCACTAAAATGCAACATAGCATCAAAAGAAACAATATTCTTTAGATCACATGTGAATATTTACTATGACAGTACTTTTAACTGTACTGTATTTTAATGTTTAATCTAACCTAGCAATTCCATACACTGCTGGGTTTGTGGTCAACAAACACAGCGCCTCTATTAGCTTATTACTGTATGTGTCAGGAAGGGTGGTGGGTGTGTGTCAAAGCAATCACTACACATGTAGCACAAGGATATAATGTACAAAAATAAGGGTTTAAATTATTTTCTTTATCCTGTATTAAGTCAATAATGTTGTCAGACAAAAATAATTGAAAATTGCTTAGAAATTTCTCACAGAGATGCATTAAATCTCGTATCTTGTCAGTGTTAGTATAATGTATAATGAATAATATGTATTATATAGTATTGTACAAGGTCTGACAAAGTGGGAGTACTCCAATAGAATACCACTTTAACAATGTACAGTTGTACAGTACAGAGCCTGAGTGAATATATTCAGTGACTTCCCACCTCTGCACATTGACTTTAATCATGTTCAATAGTTTTAAACTGATTTGAAACTAAGGTTCGTTAGTCAGCTGATGTTTTAGATGTATCTAGTTACAGTGTATCGTTTGATAGAACTTTTCCAGCTACTTACTGTCTTTTAACAACTGTGTCTTTCAAATGTCAAGTATAGCCACTAGTGATTCAGTGATATGAATGCAGATGACTTCGATATCTACCGTAGCAAAGTAAAAACTTTTTAAAAGAAAAAAGCCTAAAAAACCGTATTGGACAAATTGTTCAGAGGTTTGAAAACTAGTCTGGCTTTCGCATTAAGATTAAACACGCAGTTAGCTAAAGTGAACTTATTTTTTCCCTAAACTTTTCTACACGGTGGCGCACTTTTGACGGATCCCGTTACATTTTGGGGATAACGGACTTCTAGCTTTCTTAACTTTCGCCAGAACAAAACTGTATTCTCTCACATACAGCAGGAATAACAGATGCGTGTTACATTAAACGGCTACTAAGTGTTAGAGTCAGAGTTTACCCAAAAGCTCCTCTTCCGACAACTTTGATTTTCTCATATTTCTCCATCGCTGCTGCTCCCAAACGTTTCCGCCGTCTCCTGGCAACCCATCCCCACTACTACAGCAAGCGTCAAGGGACATAAAAGCGAAAGGCGAAAAAAGCCACTGCAAAAACATGGCTCATGGGAGTTTTATGGGATGTTTTCAGTCTCTGTGTAGAGCATATCTTAAACAGAAATCCGTATGTTGCAGAGAAGTAAGATATATAGAAAAAGAATAAACAGCAACATATGCCAAGATACAGACAGTGTGAAGAGGATGAACACATGCAGCAGTTGCAGTAGGCAAAATAATGGTGCAGGTATAGGTACAACTCATGGCAATAGTAAGGCATTATATACAGAATCATTGATGAATTTCTGAACAGGCCTACAGGGCACAGGCACAGGGTCCCAAAATGTTAGGAGGGCCCCTGGCCTTCACCTGCAAAATGTCACTCAACACGTACTGATCAGGAAGGACACATAATGACTGCAAAGAGATGCAAATTAATTTAGAAGAGACACAAAATGACAACAAATGACTAAAATGATCACAAAGAGTAACAAAATGACCTCAAAGAGACACCTAATGACTACCAAAACACACAAAACTACCACAAAAGACACAAAACTATCCCTAACAGCAACAAAACAACTAAAATGAGACACAAAATGACAAAAATAAGCATCAAGACTACAAAGAGAAAACAACACCAACAAAAAGGAGACAAAACCATCACAAACTCTGTGTGTCTTGCTGTGATGTAAGAGAGTGATGGGACCTTTTGCATGTCTCTACCCACGGGCCCATTGACTATACATACACTACACTACATACACTATAAAGTATGGACAGCACTGTTGGTACTTTATGTTTTTAATATTGTTGCAACATTTTGACTTGTGGTAGTAGGACAAGAACAGGTGTTAACATCAAGTGTCTTAGTCAGTCATGACAGTGTGACTGCCGCCAGCATGCACATTGCCAGGACCCTGAAACTGAAGCAGTTAAATGAAATTCAGCCGTTGTCAGTTTTATTATTTATACGTGTGCTTTTCCTATAGTGACAAATCAAAATGTTTACCTTGAAAAAGACCAATAAAATATAGTAATTTCTTCCTGCCCCTGTCTTTTCATCACTCTGTTTTGTAATGACCTGACTTCTTACAATACATTTTGATTTAATTGGCAAGATATACTTTTGCTATAGTTTATGTAGCTTCACTTTGCTTTTTTCTAAAGTCATTCATTTTGAACAGGGTGTCAGTGTTTCATTAAACATTAGAAAATGTACAGGTTTGCAGCTGCAGTGATCAATGATAAAAGCAAGAGCAAGGAATAACAATGAGTAATCTGGCTTTATTTTGTTTGCTTCATTCTGCAGTTTCCACTTTTTACTAACAGATATCCAGTTTGAAGTGTCTTCATCTAGATTTTGCAGTCATGATGAAAAAAAGAAAGAGGATCACAACCAAAAAATATCATCTCCTTTCCAAAGAGTTAATCAGTATTTTAGGTTACAAACTGCTTTTGTTGCAGTATATCTAATGTGATGTCATTGGTACTGACATGTCAGAAATGTATTCAGGACACACAACAATTGTGGCAGGAAACAAACTAACTGAAGTGAAAACTGAAATGGAGACAGTGAGGCGATATGAGAAACAGTGAGACAGATGTGATTAGTGTAGCGTCTTAAGCATGGACCTCAGATACTGTAGCATTACATCCAGACGCCTGGTGATTATAAAGCGCCTTCCCTTGTCTGAGATAAGCAGGAAGAGGGCTGCATGAGCTCTGTTTCCCCTCTCTGCCATGATGGGGATAATAAATGCTTTGTGCTGTGACAAAGCCTGCTCTGTGTTGTGCTGAAGTGCATACCTCCACTATTATCATCAATCTGAAATAATGACACATCACCACAAACAGTGATCTTCATGTAATTAAACCTTTTCTCTACAACGTGCAGTTTTTTTTAAGAGCAGTAAGGTGGAGGGGAGATAGATAAGTAGGTGGTTTAACAAACAATAGTTTGCTCTTTCTCAGGGATATAATATCGCAACAAAGCAGCACCTAAAGGAGCATTGCAGTATATGTGACACTCCTCAGACCAGCTCAGTGACATATTTAACCTTATGCTGCTGTCTTCTGTCAGTCAGAGAGCCGTCTCCAGACGCAAGAGTCAGTGGCCAGGAATGCACTGTGTAGTGAAACTGATGCTAAACCCCAGGTATGAGTTTTGTCAACATGACAGGAAGCTGTGGGTGAGGTTGTTTCATCACAGCGACGCTCTCACCTTTCTCTCATCTTGCACTGCCTTTTTCAGACAAGACATTATGGTGTTTCTGGTGTGGTCTATGGGCGTTTCACAGTAGAAAAAGCACAGGTGTTAATTAATAAAATCATTTTGAGTTAATTGTTAATGTAATTAGCTACACCTGTGCTTTATTCTCTGTAAAGCACCATATAGATGTTTGTTTTTTTTCTTTTGTTCTACTGTATTACAATTATTAATTATGATGATTAGAGTTCACACTATAGAACTTAGAGCAGGTGAAACATGATAAAATAGGGCTACAAACACATTGTGGACATAATTTATTAATTTAATCAATGTCAATACATTTTAAAATAAAAAATTATCTATGCAAATAATAGTAAACCTCATTTTCATCCAACTAGCCAGTGGAAAAGTGCTGTTCCATGGCCCAAGAATGACACTAAATCCTCCTCTGACCAAGACCAACCTGTTTTTGTTTGGCCATTTACGATGCACTTGCTAGAAATCAATTAACCCGTAGATTTTCTCTCTTGAAGAATTTCAGTCTCCCCAGTAACCATCTCTAAACAGCCCTCAAGGGAAAGAAAAATCACCCCAGGATCAATATGGTTCAGTGCAGAGCCAGTGCACAAAGGTTCCCGTTTCAAGCACATCACATGGCACCAGGAGACCCTCTGACCAGCTCAGCTCTCTCTGGTGTTTGCTGTGGCCCCAGTGCAACGACAACAGGAGCTACGATAATATGAACCCTTTTGCATCGTCTGTCAGAAATCCTGAGCTGTTTCTTTAGAAACCTGAAGCTGTGAGTAATTGCAGGTTTCTGTGATGAAACTATGAGAGCAAAAAGCTCTCATTCTCTCACACTACAACTCAATAACTATGGTGAGGCACCAGGAAACACAAGAAATGGTATTAGGTTACATTTCTCTCTCTAACCGCAGGGTGTTTTGTTACAGAGAGCCCTGCTCAACTGATATAAGTAGATTAATCATATGGTTCATGTTTCATGCCTCAAGTTTCACACTTGGACCATTAGACCTATTGATTAGTCCATTTGTTTTGTAAGATTATTCTCTCCTACTTTTTGGTTTTCTCTCTCAGACACATAAATTCATATGTAGCTGTGTAACTTGACTGTCTTGAAATGACTTTATGAAAGGAACTGCAGCTTTATTGATCACAGGGAAATGCCTGGCACATTTCAATAATCACCACTCCATTGAGGTAAGTCTTCCTGGAGGTTTTGGGGGAGGGATGCCCCCAAGTGGTTTGATGCTGAACATTTGAGCCACTGAGCTGAAAAACAATCAGTCTTCTTGCTCTTCACATGTGGGTTTGCTGCCATCTAGTGATGTTTTTCATGAAGTAACCTATGGGGGCAGGGTCGTGTCTATCAACACTGTAGCCAGGCATTATAGGTATATTGTCAGTGATGGAAGAGTATTTAGATATTTTACTTAAGTCAAAGTAGCAGTACAACAGTGTAGAATTACTCTGTTATAAGTAAGTCCTGCATTCACATTTTTTACTTGACTAATATCAAATTTAATTTAAATTCCAAAAGTAGAAATACTCATTATGTAGAACGGCCCATTTTGGAATCATGTGCATAAATGGATTTCTGAAAGGGCCTACCAGGGACAGCCCCAGGGGCCAAAAGTGTCTGGCCTTCTAATGCAAAATGTCACTCAAATTAACTTGTACTGACCAAGAGGAGAAAAACAATACAACAAAACAATCACAGAGACACACAACAACCACAAGAACACACAAAAATGATCAAAAAAGACACAAAATTGCCTCAAATAAACACAAAATGTACAAAAAAAGACACCAAATTGCCTCAGAAAGACACAAAATGACCTCAAGGATACACAAACTGACCTTAATAAGACATAAAATGGCATCAAAGAGACACAAAACAACCACAAGGACATACAAAGGGACTGACAAGGGACATAAAGCAACCAGAAAAGACAAAATTTGCCTCAAAGAAACACAAAATGACCAAAAAGACACAAAATTACCTCAGAAAGACACAAAATGACCTCAAGGACACACAAACTTTCCTGAATAAGACATAAAATGGCATCAAAGAGACACAAAACAACCACAAGGGCACACAAAGGGACTGACAAGGGACATAAAGCAACCAGAAAAGACAAAATTTGCCTCAAATAAACACAAAATGTACACAAAAAGACACAAAATTGCCTCAGAAAGACACAAAATGACCTCAAGGATACACAAACTGACCTGAATAAGACATAAAATGGCATCAAAGAGACACAAAACAACCACAAGGACACACAAAAGGACTAACAAGAGACATATAGCAACCAGAAAAGAGAAAAATTTGCCTCAAATAATCACAGATTACTACAAAGGGACACAAAACAACCACAAAGTCTGTGTCTTGCTCCTACTAGGTGGTGGGGTCTTTTGCAATTCTGTGCCCAGGGGCTCATTGTCTCACAATCCACCAGTGATCATGTACAGGCTACTACATTAATTTAATTTAAATTTTATATACTTTATTAATCTCCGAGAGGAAATTCAGTTTTTCACTCTGTTGTCAATTACACACAGGTCTGAACACACACACATGCACAAACAGGACCTATACATGCACAAAGTGGAGAGATGTCAGAGTGGGGCTGCCCATGACAGGCGCTCTGAGCGGTGGGGGGGTTCAGTGCCTTGCTCAAGGGCACCTCGGCAGTGCCCAGGAGGTGAACTGGCACCTCTCCGGCTACCAGTCCACGCTCCATATTTTGGTCCAGACGGGGACTTGAATAGGCGACCCTCCGGTTCCCAAGTCCCTATGGGCTGAGTTACTGCCGCCCTTATATTGAAGCAGTGAGAACACAGCTAGGTGAATGCCACAAGGATGTTATCAGCCTTACTGAGTTAATCTGGCTCGTGTTTCAGTTGTATACCCCCATAACAGACACTGTCTTTAATTACATATTTCTCTGTGTTACAGTTCATGAAATTAATTAGACAGTGCGCAACAGATGTGAGAAAGCAACATATGAGCAAAACACATTTTATTTCAAAGGAAAGAAAACAAACATGCATAAAAAATGGAACAAATGAACATAAAAAAAGAAATACATCACTTTGTGAATAAGATGAAAACATTCAACAGGTAAGGAAAAGTAAACTCCTTGTGTGTGGGTTTGTATTTCACAGATACAGCTGTGGTGCAGGTGGTAATGTGTGTGTGTGTGTGTGTGTGTGTTTGTGTGTGTGTGTGTGTGTGTGTGTGTGGAGGGTCTGAACTGTTCCTGATGAGTTTTACTCACTTACTCACTTCCTTTTCCCCCACTGGGCTGCAGAGAGGCCAGCTGCAGGGAATGAGAGCCACGCTGTTTATGGAAAGAGTTATGGCCAAGGAAGGGGGGCGTTAGTTACATAGGCTGCCTGTTTAACATACCATTTCATTGTTTTGTTCCAAACATGACAAGGACGTGCATGTTTATATTTTAAATCGTTGCTATATTCACAGTTCTCACTGCTGATAGTGCCACCAATTTACCTAAAAAGAAGTTCAATCCTATATTCGATATTCTAATGTATGTTATTTTTTGAGGCCAATGTCTTTATGCAGTGCTGTGGTCAAAGGAGTAAGAAACAATTGTAATAAAGCAAAAGAAAAAAGATGACAATAAGTGAATGGCGAACTTGATAGTTATCAGTTTGATACCATATTTAGTTAAAATCATAGCAGGAGTGTTTTCAATGAGACAAAGGTAAGCAAATGACATCTGGGCTATGTCAGACTAATGAGATCTGCAGTAGTTCAGAGAAGATCAAAGCATATACTGTTTTCTCAAGATATCAAACATGAGAAAGACCAAATTTGTAAAACGAAAGGTCCAGAAAGTCATCTTGAATGTCTGACTACATTAACAGAGCAATCTGTTTTGAAGAGAAATACTGGTGTGTATTATCACCATTAACATGGGACTTTATGCCAAATTTATAAAACATGTGGCCCAGTTGCAGCATGCAACTTAAAATTAAAGAGGACCTAGGATTAGCCCTTGGGGTACACCACACCCTAATCAGTGAAAATTACCCAGTACAAAATAAACAAAACCAATCAAGGGCCTTATTCTTAAGGCCTGGGTGGAGGAGGTTTACAGAAGCACATATTTGAGGTATTGGTACTTATTGGTATCTTTAGTGTATGATCACCTGAAAATAAAAAATGTGTTTTCATTACCATAGAATGAGCAGGTCCTCAGGTCTGCCATGTTGCACCGCCATGTTTCCACAGAAACCTAGAATGAACATATCAAACACTGACTCTAGATAGGACAATTCGCATCTTTGCATTGGTCACTGTAGTAAGCAGCCCCTCTGTGATGACAGCATTGGAAAAAACACTGATTTCTAACATGAAACTGCTTTATTCAGTATTGTTACCGCTTTAAATCACCATTTGTGTTGGAGAGCAAGAACCCTCTGCTCCTAGTTTAATCCTCGTGAACGATGAACGCTGAGGGAATCCTAACCGGGAGTTCACTCATGGCACAAGGGAGAAGTTTCAGCTGGATGCAATCTGCAGTCCTCGCTGCTGGATGCCACTAAATCCTACACACTGCTCCTTTAAGTATTTCCATTTGATGCTACTTTGTACTTCTTCTCAACATTTAGCTCTTTCTTTTATGACTTTGAGGTTCATAACAATACAATAATACAAAATTATAACACTCTGAAGTAGGCAAATTCTGTGAAATGAGAACTTTTATTTTGATACTTCAGGACATTTTGATGCATCTCTGCTTTGGTAAAATTTGGAATGCAAGACTTTTGCTTGTAGTGGAGCTTTTTAACTTTGTGGCCTTGCTTTACTTAAATGATCTGAATGGCCTCGTCCTATTTACTACTGGCACAGTGTCAACAGATTTTCTTGCTCTAAATAACAAATTCCTCAGGCTTATAAATTGTTAGTTCCTCTATAGCGTTTTACTTTTAAGGCCAATGAGAAAAGAAACGCACTCTTCTTTCAAGATACTTACTAGAGCTAATATTGTTGTTATTATTGTTAAAGGAGTTCAGTGCCATTACGCACGGCGCGGCGCAAGTAGCAATAAAAGTTATGGTTAGTATGCAGCTATTTAACACGTGAATGTTGGTCTTTTTGGACATGCTTGCCCAAAATCAGGTTTCGCATGGCCTGATTTGTGATTCAGTTACTTGTGTAACGTGATCGTTGTCTCGGCCCCTCCTTGTTTTTCTGGTTAAAGGGCGCAGCAGTAGTAACAGCACCACCCACCCCCGCTGCCTCTCCATACTGCACAGACAGGCGGGCTGCGAGCGGCAATAACGTCGCAAGGCGCTGCGTGAGGACAAACGCAGTCTCATTGGAATGAGGTGTTACGGGAATCCCCTCCAAGTCCTCCTCCACAGGCTGAAATCTTGAGAAAGAAAAGGCTGCAGCATCAGCTTCGCGGACTTAAGAAAAACTTCAGTAAGAGTAGAGGATCCTGGAGAACACTCCCATCTCATACCGCACATATCTGTTCATCACCGAGCTGAGAGGACGTTGACAGGAGCGTCAAACAGACAACAGTGGGAAAGTACAAAGGGAGGTGGCTATAAAAGCGACTGAGAAGAGCCCAGAGACAGAGGGTGTGCACGGGGTGAGGAGGAGAGGATGGAGGCCCTGGTTTCTGTGCTGAAGCGTCACCCAGGCCTGTCAGTGCTGGTGTTCTCCCTGATTTTCAGAGTGACCCACAGGTTGCTGCAAAAGCTGCATGTGCCCAAAGTGGTGAAGCAGGATGACTTTCGCTCCTGGAAGTGGAGGAACCTCTCTGTGTCTATGGTGCACTCCCTGCTGACTGGGCCATGGGCCGTGATCTGGTAAGTTTCCATCCAAAAACATCTGTCTATTTGCCCATCTATCCATCCATCCACACTGGGGAGACCATTGTCTATTCACAGTCCGCATGATGTGTTATGTGAGTGTGTGTGTGCAGCAGTGACAGTCTGTGGCAGCCAGGAGAAGAAGGGCATGTTCAGACAGGGTGAGGGCCGGGGGAGAGAATGGCATTTTTAAGTGGGGAGGGAAATACCACTGTACAGTAAGAGCCTCATAAAAATCATATTGCTGTTTGCATGTACTTCTGAATTTCTCTTGCCAGCTCAGAGGTTTGTAAAGGAGTCGGTCTTATCAGTCTCACATGTAGGCTGCACCTGCAGACATATCAACAGGAAAAACCTGCTGGCTCAATGATTCTTGTGCATCATGAGAAACTATTTTTTGGGGTGGGGACAGGGTTTGTGACTCAGCCTTTCACAATTAGAAGAAGGGCCAACATCAGATTTCACACGGCTGTGTGCACTCTCACATATAAATAGGCCAATCTGCAGTTGTATAATAAGTGAATCAGCAATGATTGAAAGAAAGTAATTTTCACATACAAAAGTAGCCCCAAGGAAACATGTGAATAAAAAGTGCTCTACTTTGCATGTCACAAAAGGAACTATTGGTCATGTTGCAACAATTATTCTGTCACAGTGTGTTTATACAGGGAGGAGACACAGAGAAGCCTTTGCTTTTTGAGGTGTGCCTCTTTGCCAACAGTAGTGAGAAGTGACAAAGAAAAAAGCAACACCAGAGAGAAAGATAGTAGTAGGATTGTAGAGATGGTTGTGTATTTAGACACATATAGAAGCTAGATAGCACACAACTTTAAATTGGAATGAAAGCACTATTTCTCATACTGCTAAAAGGTGGGATATCTACTGATCAGGGCGTTAAAAAAAAACCCCAAACACCTGATATTAATATCTCTGCATAGTCAGACTGTTCTCTCCAGGAGTGAGCCCATGTATGTCTGTGTGAAGTGAGCACGGATCCATCTATCCATAACATGTATCCTTCTCCAGTGCATGGGCTGCACCAGAGATGTTGAGCAACATTCACTCTCACCACACCCCTGTGTCCTACCTGCTCGTCTGCATCTCAACAGGTCAGTGAATGCATCATGGGAAAAGAATGACATTTCATCATAACAAGTAAAACTACTGCAAAGTTAGAATTTGGATTCTAAGTGAAGTTGCAAAATGAAAGAAATGTTTTGGGGAAGTCTACTTTTCCTTACTTGTAGTGTTTCATGTAGGGTTGCAACAAATAATTGCTGTCATTGTTGATTGATCTGTTGATTATTATATTTAATGAATCTATGAATCGTTCTGCCTATAAAGTGTCAGGAACTTGTGACACATGCTTGAAGTTATATCTTCCCATAACCTAAGGCAGTGTCTTATTAACCTTCCAAAACTTGGAAATATACACGTATGGCAAAGTAAAGGATCAAATTGTCACGTTTAAAGATTACTGAAACGATTATTACTAAAAACAAATCGACAAATAATTGCAGCTCTATCGAGAGGGACACGTGGGAGAGGTGCTGATTGACGGCATTTTCTCCTCCATCCTTAAATTAAGCCTTGAATTTGTCTTGGGGGTATAAAACAGGCCACCTTTCCAGTTCACTGCTTGTCAGAGAATCAACAAAAAGGTCTGCCCCCTCTCACCTGATTCTCACAACAGACAAATGGGCGTCTCCTCTAAATCACCAAGGACACCAAATTGAATCCACTGAGGACTCGGTGGTCTAGTTGAGCTGTACTGTGTGTGGTTTAGTCTTTTGTGTTACCATGAAGACACAAATCTGTGGAGATCTGCCCTGACAACCGCAAACAGCTATGAGCTCCACTGAGGCCAACCACACCAGATACTGGAGGTCATGTTCTTAAAGATAGGGCTTGATTGTGTGTCTTGTTAGCCACAGTGTGTCAGTCATAAAGATGTACAAAAGCACTCTTAGTCACTGGAATACCTTCAGCTAAATGAGGCATACACAGCTTCATAGCTGTGGTTATGCTGTGAATTATTTAGTTGGCATCTTCTAAGAATAATGACTAGGAGAGACATTTAACATTACTGTCAGAGAAGTTCCTGCGAGGGAAATCTTGCATTGTAATGTCAGATGTATTCACCACCTTGTAAGAAGCTGACCTTGTGGTACATGCTGTAAGTAGTTAGTGGCAGTTTTCTGCAAATATTAAGAAAACACTTTGTTTAAATAGTCTTAAGGTACTAAAGTGATGTAAATAAAAGGTAACAAAAAGTAAATGTTTGCACATGTTAATCCAAAACTGTTATTTTGAACAAAACAGGTTTAACATGCTCATATCAAAGAGAGCTCCCCACCACTGTGGACTGCTTCCCCTGGAGGGGAGCTGGCAGCAGCTTGGGAGATGGACCTTTGGTCAGCAGCTGTAGCAGCTTGAATTTGGCCAGCAAAACCCCCAGCACCGGCTGTCACACAAGGGTGGTGGCAAGCAGCAGCACTGGGTCTATACAATGTAAGGGTAGCAACAAAAAGTTTGCTGATCTGGCGGTGAGTTGGGGCTGTCTGGTCCCCTGGAGCTGGGGTTTGTGCTGGCTGGATTCGGGTTGCTGCAGTCACTGACTGCTGCCAGCTCTCCTCCCGATGAGGTGGTCTGTAGCGGTGGGTAGTAAGACAGAGGACACAGTGTCATTCGAAGCTCTAGCTAGCATTAGCTAGGCCTACATGAACTGGAAAAATGAAATCGCGACTGTGAGTCTTTTGCTCCGGTTAGCAGGACGCTAAACTATTTTTTTTCCATCTCCGAAACACTTTGCTGATATTGACACATGCTTTATTTTATTTTCTGTCAGATTCTCTTTTAGACTTTCTTTCTGATAAGTCTGTCTTTCTGTTTTGAGTTGCTTTGCTGTGTAGGCAGTTGTTGCCAGTGCTGGAATAGCAACTTTCTCTGCAGAATTCTCCTCATTGAATCAGGCTTTTGCCATCTGTCTGTCTGTCGTGATAGGTTTTTCTTAAGCCTGGAAACAGAACCAAGACGAGGTGCAGAAGTCTAGCTTTCTCTCAGTCCACTTGAATTGCAATATGCTCAAAGTTTATTATGGGATGCTTGCCCTATGATGCCAAAAAATTAGTTTGCTTACCCAAGCTTTGGACCTGTAGTTCCTAAATGTTTGTAATGATTTACTTATTGTGTATTTTTTTTTTTTTGCTGGAGTGTTGTGAAACATTAAAACAGCAAACTCACTGTGGTTGGAAACCTGACCTGGTTGGCAGTGCCAGCTCTTTCTAAACTTATCACCTCAGCCATTGCACTTATATTTACTTTATCTGCTTGGTTGATGACATTGCCACTTCACTGAGGTGAAACAGTCCAACTGTACAAACCCCACAATAGCTTCTCTGCCATCTTTGCTTTCCTGTTCAAGCTGTAGTTTAAATTGATATAAAGATTTGTGCAGATTTAATGGGAAAGGTGTTTCTGCAAGCAAGAGAAAATCACGCCAAGCTTTTCACAAGCAAAAAGATAACTTTTATACATCCAAAGATGCCCAGTCTACGTGGACGAAAGAAGTGTTTTCTACAGTAATTTAGGTTTACTGCAAACATTTTCAGGAAAAGCTCAACTCAAAGATCAAATGAACAGTAAAATACAAGATGCGTTTTATTCTCAACCTCATCTACTTCCTGTCTCTTCCCTCTCAGGATACTTTGTACAGGATGCAGCTGATATTATCCTGACAGGACATGGCCCATCATCATGGGAATTCTTACTTCATCATGCACTGGTAAGACAGCATGCATGTGTGCCACATTCTCTTTTTTGGAATTCTGTCAAGGTTGAATTTCTGGTTCAAATAAGATATCAGAGTCAGTATGTGGAGCTCAGGTGGTTGATTTCAAGGTGATCTGCATATGTGCGTGTAAAGACAGAGATAAAGTGAGGTGTTATTTTTGTTGATTTGCTTTTAAGCTCCAAAATTGGTTTTTAAATGTCACCAAATATGGAAGAAAATGAAAACATATTCCAAATTTGATTGTGTTGTAAGACATATTCTCATCCTGCTAAATGCCAGTGATTAATTATTAATCAAATACCCACTGAACATACAGATCCGGAATAACAAAGACTGTGGAAGGCTGTTTTTGCAGCCTGAGTTAGGATAAATGCAATATATTGCCACTGAGCAGAGGATCACTGTAACTCATGAGATCAGCTGGCAGACCTGTGATTCTGCATCATGAAGAATCACTTTATGGTCACTCTTTATGTTTGAACCATCCAGTTTCCTTTAATGTCCCCTTGAAATAACTTTAAGGCTAAAATCATCAATCAATCAATCAATCAATCAATCAATCAATTTTATTTATAAAGCCCAATATCACAAATCACAATTTGCCTCACAGGGCTTTACAGCATACAACATCTCTCTGTCCTCAAGACCCTTGCAGCGGATAAGGAAAAACTCTCCAAAAAACCCTTTAACAGGGGAAAAAATGGTAGAAACCTCAGGAAGAGCAACTGAGGAGGGATCCCTCTTCCAGGACGGACAGACGTGCAATAGATGCCGTACAGAACAGATCAGCATAATAAATTAACAGTAATCCGTATGACACAATGAGACAGAGAGAGAGACAGAGAGAGAGAGAGAGAGATGCAGGACAGACGGTAATGACAGTAGCTTACAACAACATTAATTAAAGTAATGATATTACAATAATATTATAATTATAATTCTGGTTACTGTGGTACAATATGTTGAAAGTATATATTAATATCTGATAGTATACATATGTGACAATAATCATATGTGTATAATAACAGTAGAAGTATGACTAATGACTAATGATGACAGCAGCAGCAGGAGGCATCTGGCAGGACCACGGCAGCAGCACAACCACACACGTCACACTATCCAGGCACCTCTGCAATACGAGTTAACCTGAGAGACAGTGGAGCACAAAGGCTCTGGACAAGAAGCCGAGTTAGTGACATCCAGAATGGCCGAGTTAGCAAGATGCAGTAATAGGACACGAGAGAGAGAGAGAGAGAGAGAGAGAGAGAGAGAGAGAAGGAGAGAAGGTGCCCGGTGTATTATAGGAGGTCCCCTGGCAGACTAGGCCTAAGTCAGCCTAACTAGGGGCTGGTACAGGGCAAGCCTGAGCCAGCCCTAACTATAAGCTTTATCAAAGAGGAAAGTCTTAAGTCTATTCTTAAATGTGGAGATGGTGTCTGCCTCCCGGACCGCAACAGGAAGATGATTCCACAGGAGAGGATCCTGATAGCTGAAGGCTCTGGCTCCTGATCTACTTTTGGAGACTTTAGGGACCATGAGTAACCCTGCGTTCTCAGAGCGCAGTGTTCTGGTGGGATAATATGGCACTATGAGCTCTCTAAGATATGACGGAGCCTGACCATTTAGAGCTTTATAAGTTAACAGTAGGATTTTAAATTCAATTCTGGATTTTACACCGAGCCAGTGCTAAGACGCTATAACAGGAGAAATGTGATCTCGTTAGTACACGTGCTGCTGCATTCTGAATTAGCTGGAGAGTGTTTAAAGGACAACTTCGGTATTTTTCAGCCTGGGCCCTATTTCCCCATGTGTATGTGTGCGTATGATTCATGGGTACCACTCGTTCTAAAATTGGTTCAGTATTGAGCCGCGAAACAAGCTAAAACGGTAATGGGGGTAAATGCGTCCCGTATAAAAGTGCTTTTTTTCGCCACTGACCGGTTCAGATCACCAGTGCTATCTCTGTAAATAGCATATGGTAGTGGCCCTGGGGCAGTGGTGAGTGTGAATGAGTGGAGTCAGCTGTCAGTCAGTGTTGGAGCAGAAAGGCGGAAGGTGTCCCCGCTCGATATTGTAAATGAGTATGTGTGTGTGAAGTGTGTGTTTTTTCGCCACTGACCGATTGCCAGTGCTGACTCTGTAAATAGCATGCTAACTTAGCCTTTCCCTTACCTCTGGGCTGTGTGATGTCACGAGCTTTGCTCCACTGTGTCCGTAGCTCTCTCTACTCGTGGGACAGCCGTTTTCTTGAGGAAGAGGTGTTTGGGGATTGGATGTCTTCTCTTCTTTGGCTGGCAGTAGTCATCTTGGGAGAAGTGAGCACTGCAGACCCGATGGTCTGCAAGGCACAGTGTCAGGAGAGGAGTGTTAGCATCCATTTGTAGCACAACTAGCCACAACTTCAGCACCTATGAAAGCTGTACGGGGTGTTGCGCGACATCCTGTTCTTGCGTTCGGGAAAAAGGCCCATTTATTTGAGCACTCCAAAAACTCCGGTAACACTCCAGGGGGTAGCACGTAAAAGACTCCATCCTCTGACTCTAGCGTAACACACACTTCACACACAGATACTCATTTACATTACCAAGCGGGGTTGCCATCCGCCTCTCTGCTCTAACACTGACTGACAGCTGACTCCACTCATTCACACTCACCACTGCCCCAGGGCCACTACCATATGCTATTTACAGAGATAGCACTGGTGATCTGAACCAGTCAGTGGCAAAAAAAAAAAGCACTTTTATATGGGACGCATTTGCCCCCATTACCGTTTTAGCTCGTTTCGCGGCTCAATACTGAACCAATTTTAGAATGAGTGGTACCCATGAATCATACGCACACATACACATGGGGAAATAGGGCCCAGGTTGAAAAATACTGAAGTTGTCCTTTAAGGACTTACTAGAGCTACCAGATAATAGAGAGTTACAGTAATCCAGCCTTGAGGTAACAAAAGCGTGGACCAATTTTTCTGCATCTTTTCAGGTCAGGATAGGCCTAATTTTGACAATATTACGCAGATGAAAAAACGTCTGTGAGGTTTGTTTTAAATGAGAATTAAAAGACAAATCTTGATCAAATGTTACTCCGAGGTTTCTTACGGTAGTGCTAGAGGCCAGAGCAATGCCATCTAGAGAAACTATGTCATCAGATAAAGAGTCTGTGAGTTGTTTGGGGCCAAGAACAATAACTTCAGTTTTGTCTGAATTTAACATCAGGAAATTGGTGCTCATCCAGGTTTTTATGTCTTTAAGGCAAGTATGAAGTTTAGTTAATTGATTACTTTCTTTCCGCTTCATCGATAAATACAACTGTGTATCATCCGCATAACAATGGAAATTTACAGAGTGATTTCTAATGATGTTACCTAAAGGAAGCATATATAGAGTAAATAGGATTGGTCTGAGCACAGAACCTTGCGGAACTTTAGTACGTAAGGATGATTCATCGTGAATATGAACAGACTGAAAACGATCAGATAAATAGAATTTAAACCAGCTTAGTGCAGAACCGTTTAGGCCAATTAAGTGTTCCAGTCTCTGTAGCAGAATTTGATGGTCAATTGTGTCGAACGCTGCACTAAGATCTAATAAAACAAGTACAGAGATGAGTCCTTTGTCTGAAGCAATCAGAAGGTCATTTGTAATTTTAACTAGTGCTGTCAAGTCTAACAAGATCATGTATATTTGATTGTTTATCAGCTTGTTCAATTAAAGCTATATGATGTTTAAAGTAAGTGCAATGCTTAATTGCAAGACTCGAGAAGACTTATGAAGCATTTTATATAGATCTTTTTTTCAAAATTCAGCCAAACATATTGATATCTTTAGACACTTTGGCTTTCTCACAAAAAATTTAAAGGGCAGGTCCGTCTGCATTCTTTTACGTGTTTTTCAAATGACTCAGCCGTTATCACGAAGTGGTGACGTAGGTTATAGAGCTGATTACCGATTCTGTCAAAGGAGTCTGGTGGCTGTGGACAGGAGCAGCATCAAAACACATTTTAGCCTTCTAAAGAAAAGGACCACCTTAAAGAAATCAATATCAGTTTAAGTGTGCACTTTATTTAGATTATTTTAAAGCTTCACCTTGCCGTCACACAACCCTTTTCAATGGTGAACTGAAGCTGTTATTTACGCTCTCTTCAAAGCCATCAGACGCCAGTGACAAAAACAGTAATTTTACTTTACCACACACTGGGAGTTGCTGGTCTACCAGAGGGGTATTCCAGAAAGCGGGCTATGTGAAAACTCAGAGTAACTTAACCCTGAGATGAGGGAAACTCTGAGTTATCCGTTCCAGAAAGAGAGGTAACTGAAACTCTGAGTCAGTCACCATGGTAACAGACTCTGTGAACATAACCTGCTCGACAGCAGGTTTTCTTTAAGAAACCCTGAGTTTTTCTCTGTCTCCTCCCTCTTGCACGCTGTTTCATTTCCTCATTCATTCAGTCCGTGTCAAAGCTTGTATCGAAGCGCATTAATTAGCGGAGATTTACCGTCTGTCACAGTCTAAATCCTGCTGGATATTAGTTTGTTACTAAGGACTGTCTTAAGTTACTGAATTTATGCACATCAAACATTTCTTTGAATGTTAAGACTTTTGTCTTAACATTCAAATATTACACAGCGATAATTCACCCTCAGCTCAGAATCAAACCTCTGTCCTTTTTATATTAATTATTTTTTATAACACTGCACAAGGATCAGACTGTCAGTCTGTTAGAGCAGCTCCCAAATGTTTATTGCACATAATGTGTAGGTCTAATTATTTAAATTTTAAAAATCGGTATAGACATGTAGTATCAATGACTAATGATCTCTATCACTGATGTCATTGGTCGCACTGATGGAACATAATTCCTATAGCCTAATATTGGGGATTATATGTTAATATTTCTGAGTGAGCAATGGTGCAGCATTTCAGTGTCTTTAAATTTACTACATTTGTAGCTGAAATAAAGTCACTGAATGCTGTTGTGTCAAGACACAAATAGATGTGCAACATTTTAAAATCTACTGTATTTTAACCTCAACGTCTTTTCAAGTGCAAATCACCAAACATATTATTACTGGGTCAGACTGTGAGTTTACAGTCATGTCTTTATGTCTTTGATCTATAGCCTAGCCTTTATGTTTTAAATCTTCTGCCTCCTGTGTTTTTCCCCATCAGATTAAATCTGAACAAATATATTATTATATATCATTAATATAATGTAATGTATCTACAGCCTGATACACAGTCAGATTCCACCACTTTATCTTCATTACGGAAATGTAAGTCTGATAAATGATGAATAAACTTTTTTATTAACTTTAAGGTTAACTTATTTACACTTCGCTCTGACTCAGGCTCCTTTTAAAGATGAACGTGCACCGTCTGCTACACATGCATTAATATCTCTACATCCACTGGATTAAAATGGAGGCGCTGTCTTTTATTTACCTGTTGCTATGGTGAATCGTGGAGTCGGAGCTCCATTGATGATGGCTTTTTATTGTCGGCTTAACTCAGAGTGAACATACTCAGAGTTGCCTGAACTAACTCAAATCAGCTGTTCTGGAACCGGTAACTCAGAGTTTCCCATCTCAGGGTAAATCAACTCAGAGTTCAGGGTTAGACTCAGAGTTTGTTGAACCTCCTACCTGGAATACCCCTCAGGACTTGACTGTTTTGTTTGTTATTGTGTGGCTTGCGGGGACAAATACTTAATAAACTTAAATCAAAGTTTACATCTGTATGTTTGAACATAGTTTTTTTTTTTGAAGCACGGGATGAGTTTTTAGTGACATTGGGATTTAGGAGGTTTTATGAGGAGCATTTCTTACAGAATGCTTCACAGGGAAAAGAAAGCAAACAAAAGCACAGCAAATGCAAATACAGCGAAAACAGTGAGACAGTCAAATGCAGGAGATCAGCTGTTAGCTGTAAAAACACCTCCACCTGTCTATGTGTGTGTCTCCTCCTCAGGTGATCTCGAGTTTCCTGTACACCCTCTACACTGAGCTGTATGTAGCTGGCGCCGTGATCGCACTCTTTGTGGAGGTCAACAGTGTCACCCTCCACCTGAGACTGTTGCTGAAGCTGGCGATGGCCCACTCTTCCTCCTTGTACTACATCAACAAATTTGCCAACATCCTCACCTACGTCACGTTTCGTCTGAGCGCCCAGTTCTACCTCACCTGGTACATCATCCAGAACTACTCCTGGCTGGACCACGGCTTATTCTTCCTCATCTGCCTGATGGTGATGAATATTATGATCCTGATTTATTTCTACCGCCTGATCCGTGCTGACTTCTTTCCCCGGAGTCAGAAATCTGTGGGACAGAACGGGATGCAAAACAGCAACTCCAAAAGGTTTCCCTGTGATTGACTGGGGAAGGTCTACAGAACTATACTGTGTTTATGTTCAGAGTGGGAGTTTACACATTTTGTCCAACTGACACCATTCCTCTTGACGACTGGGTCCTTGGTTGTGTATCACTACCAAAGAAAACCCCTCCCCAAAACAACTTTTGGTGGAACAAGATGAAGTCTTGTTCTGAAATGTTGGGAAGTCAGAAATTAGGCGTTTCACAGGAAAAAAACACAATGCAACACCACTTTAACTGAAGCCAACATTCTGGGATAAACTCTTGTGACATCTCTCATGCCTTTGATATGTTACCACTGTTACTTTACATTTGAAACAGATTCTCAGTGTCATGTGTTGTGTAAAGGAATAGGTCAACATTTGGGGAAATAGTCCATGTATAGGTGATTTGTAATACCACTCTTATGTCTCTAATGTAAATATGAAGCTACAGTCAGCAGCCCATGAGCATAGCTTAGCATAAAGACTGGAAACAGAGGAAAACAACTAGCCTTAATCTGCAGATCCTGTAAAACCACAGCTTTATTTTCCACACTT
This sequence comes from Epinephelus fuscoguttatus, assembly GCF_011397635.1. Taxonomy (NCBI): domain Eukaryota; kingdom Metazoa; phylum Chordata; class Actinopteri; order Perciformes; family Serranidae; genus Epinephelus; species Epinephelus fuscoguttatus. The sequence continues at coordinate 29,457,097 of NC_064756.1, forward strand.
AGGTTCTTATCCAGATTATCACAATCAAGATATAACAGTGATCTTAAGAGGTGCTGACAGGTGTTAGCCCAGCTAGCTGTTTCCTCGTTTCCAATCTTTTTGCTAAGCTAGGCAAGCTAACCACTGTTTTAGCTTCAGTTTACTGATACGTAATTGGCATCAATCTCATCTTAAATCTCTGCAAGAAAGCAAATAAGCATGAAGGCTCATTTAAACTCCCGTGACATATGAAATTATGTTAATTTCAAATGTCGTAACCGTCACTGCCCACATACTACCATGAGTCCTTTATGTTAGCACAGATACAGCCACTAGATGGCACCAGAGGGCAAAGTCAAAGGTTTCTGTCAACAGTGGAGGAGGTCATAACAACGTACCTTTCAACAGTGGCAGCGTTGAGTCCATTAAACGCATTGCGACATGTGGACACAGAATCGTTTCACTATATCACCAATTTGTTCCATTCTGCCATATTTAACCTTCTGCAACCCTCTGTCCCCATATGAGGACATTACATTTTGGGTTTGCTCCACAAGTTAGACCTGTTGTCCTTGTATGTTGACAGTTTTATGTGCCATCTAGTGGTAGCCAGAGCATAATACGTTAATCCATTTAAAATCAAGGTTGCAGCCATCTCTGCCAAGTCAATCTACAGCAGATCCTGACACAATAGTATTGCCAAACCTGATCAGATGTTATTGTTGAAACTTGTTTGTAAGATGCTGTTAATCAAAAAGTAACTGTTTTGTTTGAAGACACGGGTGTCGTTGTGTCCTACAGTCGTGCCTCACTTGAACAGCACTATGCTGCCCCCATGATTACTGGTGGCACTGCTCTGTTTCATCCATATGCGTAAGCTTACAGAAGACGTGAACGCAGAGTACTGACAGGAGGCTGCATCCATTTCCCTATTTATATTTACTGTAGAGCATAAATAAGCCTTAATTCCCAAATGCGTCAAACTATTCCTTTAACCCATCAAAAAACCTGTGTGATAGATACTTCAACACATACATTTGAAATGTGGAATCGCATTATGCTGTTGCTAACAGCCTTAGCTGACACCCTAGCTATATGTTGCCATATCTTTAACATTTGCATGGAGAACAGCGTTTGTATGTATATCCTTGCCTGTGTGAACAGCTGACGTTTTCTGACATTGGACTTAAAATTTCAGCAGCAACAGACTCACATATGAATTAACGTGTGTGTACAGTGCACTCTCTCCTATCTCTGTGTCTCTATGATGCTAGTTGGAGTTGGTAAGTTGGCAGGTACACAGGAGAATTTATGGTCCTTTTATGGTTCTGGCATGAAATCTGTTGGTATTTGACACAGGTGGAGCTGAAGCTGGATCTTCCTGCCGTTTAACAGTCTGATAATTGAGCTCATCAGCAGGTGGACACCCTGAGAAACCCTTTATGAAGAGCAGGCAGCAGCACAATCAATACTGATATTGATTATCACCTGTAGTTAGACCTGATGTAGAGCAATAGAGGAATATCCCCATGGTGTGTAACTTTTTTTTTTAGCTTGTTTCTATTGTACATTTGCAGAATAGATCCCTTTTTAAAAGTATCTTCCCCTTCCTCTCCTTCTCCAAACATGAACACACAGAGTTTTTGTAAATACTCAAATGTGCATTCCTTTTTGATACATTTTAATTGTTCATATTTAAGTAAACACCATCACTTGACCAAAAATGCTAATTTCCTCAACATGCCATAAATCAAACATGCTGACAGTGTCTTTGTAAACCTAACATTTCATTTTCTATTTCAGCCACAGAAAAAAAGAAAAAGAGAAATGGAAAGAGGTCAGAAGTGTCAGATCTGTGTTGCAGTGAATTTACCACAGTGCCTTTTCAAAAAGAGTAAAGCACAGATAAGGATAATGTATGACTATGAAGTACAGATATAATGCAGACTGGTGTGTGTATGCTTTTGTGAAAGGTGGGTCAAATTTTTGAGACAAACATACAGTAAATTAATTTGACTGTGACCTCATCAATGTGTTAAGTATCTTGTAATAACTGTTTTTTAGGAGCCCCATATTTTGGATGATTGCGTGATCCCACAAATTAAAAAAAGTATTAAAAATCACAGGAGTGTTGATTTATATTTTTGGGATATGTACTCCACTGTTGAAGGGAGGTTTGGTGTATTTTTTTTCTGTGTTTTACATTCATACAGTTGCACCTCAGATGTCTGGCAAAGCAAAAGTCAGATACTGTTTTGTCAGGTCATGTAGTAAAAGTACCAGTACAACAATGTACGAATACTCTATTACAAAAATCCTACTTGAGTAAAAGTATTACTGGCAAATTATACTTAAAATAGAAATACTCATTCTGCATAAAAATGAGACTGATACATTATCAGATTGTTAATCGTGATGCATCAGTGTGCATCAGTTATTACTACTTTATATTCAGTGAGGTAGTTTAGTCCAGTGGTTCCTAATGTAGGGGTCGATACCCTCTAAATGGTCACTTGAATAATCTGAGGAACTGTGAGACAATAAAGGAGAGAGGAAAGGACTTTTGGTTTCAAATTTTGGTTTTCAAATACCGGACAAAATTCACTGTCCTCTTTTTATGTAAAACTGTTTTAAAGTTCAGCAACTTCAGCAGCAATAAAACACTGTTGAGGAAACATATAAAGAAGAAATTTCTGACCAAAAAGATCAACTTTGAAAAACACTCACTTGAATCCAAATGTAGCAGATGAGGCCTTGTGTTATTTTTACAACTGTACATGTATTTCGAAACACAGTTAGGGCTGTGGATTTTGTTCCCATCTTTTACAACAAAGTCATGTTAGAAAGGGATCTATTGATGGTCAGTTTGGAGACCAAAAGCTGTTATTTTACACTCAGTGGCCACTTTAATAGAGACACCTGTGCAATGTAATGCAATTGCTCTGCCATAAAGTCTACTTTCATGATGACTATAATCAGCAATTTTTGCTGACACTAATAACTGGCTGCTGCAGGCCACTAAAGTAGACGTAAAGAAACTTGACCCTATGCTTTAATCCTTTACAATGTCCTATATTTTAAAACATAATCATGTTTTTTTTTATGTTAACCTGAAAAGTAACCAGTATCTACAGCTGTCCCATAAATGTGGTAGAGTAAAAATTGCAATATTTCCTTCTGAAATGTAGTGCTCAAAGGTAACCGGGCAGTGCTTGGTGACCATACAGGGGACAGTATATTGCATTACATGTTGAGCATGTTAAACCTGTACAACAATAACTGCTTGTCACCTCATAAAGGATATTAGTAAGGCAATAAGTAATAAGAAATGTATATGATAACAATACCAAAGATATAAGGTTAGTGTTATTTTTATTTAATGTTGTATATCTTATATGATATGTTAAAGACTTTTCTTGGACATGTGTCTTTCACTATTGTAAGAAATGCCAAGTAGTATATTGTTGATTAGAGCGCCCTCTGCTGTCGAAATATTTAACTGATGACAAGAAACAAAAAACAAAAAAGTTACAGTAGTTTCTCCTCTTAGAAATACAGGTACGAAAATATCGCTTGCATCGTATGGAAAGGGAAACATTATGATGTTTTGTAGGAGAAAATTGTTATATTGATATATTGATGATATAATAAGGAGGTAAGAAAAGGTGTAAATAGAGAGTCATAAATAAATGTGCATAGATAGGAAGAAGAATACAACAAGGGTAAACAATAACGTGTCTATTTGTTTTACATTTTCAGATCCATATTTATATTCTCTCCTGATTTCCGATCGTTCCTCATTTCCTCCAGCAGGGGACCGAGCAGAGGAAATCTGGGAGGAAAGAAAAAAAGCAATCCAGGGATCTGAGTCAGCAGCTGCTGCGGCTTCAGTCTGTGCCTCCTCCTCAACTTCCGTGGATCGATTTCAGCTCTGATCAACATTAAATCCACACTTCAGTGTCTATCAATGGACATGAACGAGTTTCCATTACTCTAACAAGCATCATTGGAAGGAAAAAAAGAAGCGGAAACACAGAGGAGCGAGAAGCCTGTGGTTGATGAGGTAACTCAAACACGCTGTTTTTTAAAGTTTAATTTGGTCACATGCGCGACTTTAACTTGTATCTCTCATTACCTGTATGTTTACATAGATAAAAGGATACTGAACTTAGTGTTTGGATGCAAAATGGAGTTTTAAAGTGACCTGGTTTCAGTTTTGTGTCTGACCAAACCAAACTCTTTCTCCTCTTCTCCTCCTTTTACGTTACCAGCAGCTTTGATGAACAAGAGGATTAAAACAGATCGACACAGTAAGTGGATCAACTCTGATTACAGTTGTCTGGTCTGGCTCTGCATGTGCTCATGTTGCCACACAATGGATCACAATTATTTTCTCTCATTACACTTTATTGTTTGACTTGGAGCTGTGCCTGGCTCTCTCTGTAGTCTATACCGTGTCCATACTCTTGGGGGGTACAGTCTATGTTCTGGTTGCCTGGGGAAATACAACAGATATAAAGATGACAGGAGGAGAAAATGAGCTTATTTATACCACATTCATAGAAACTAATACAAAGTGTTTTTATGTTGTTTGAAACTTAACATTTTAAATACAAGATAAAGATATGGTACTTGGACTTTGGTAACTTATTCCTTACTAATTACGTATGCAAAGTTAAATACAATTAAGGATTTTTGCAGTCAGTTTAGATCAGTTGAGATACTTTTTGTATCACATGAGGAAATCATTTTTGTAGCAAAACAACAGAAAAACAAAAACATCAGAGGACAGTTAACAATGAAGCTGCAAGTAATTTTCATTATCAAATAAATAAATAAATAATAAATAAATAAATAAATTTAGTTTAGTTTATTTGCACATACATGTAGAGAAAATACAGGAAAAAGAAATTAAAAGTTAAAACATTGTGCAGGAGAGGTCAGAAGCCAAAAATTGCTTATGAAGACACCTCCCATATTAAATAACAACAATCATAAGAAAAGGATAAAAGCTCCAGACTAAGAAGTATCACAAAATTGTTTAAGATGTACAATTTACAACAACGAACACAAACAAATTACAAATAAATCAATGAGGTGTTAAGAGTCTTTGCAAATAAGAGTCCTTTTCAGATGTTTTTTGAATAACAATAATGTCGATGATGATTGTAGAGATGGATGAAGGTTGTTCCAAAGAGATAGTCCTCTGTATTTCAATGAATATTGACTAAGAGAAGTCCGACAATATGCAAGATAAGCTGTCTGTTTTGTTCAACCAACAGTCCAAAAACTGAAAGATGTTCAAGTTAATATTCAAGAAGACTCCGAAAACCAGTTCATATTAACATTTGAGCAGTGTGATACGTTTGGGGGGGTTTAGCTTGAAAGGGATACAAAAACAATCAGTTAATTATTACAGTAGTTTCATATTAATAGTTTCAGCTGTAGAACTGAAGCAGTGATTAATGTCTCTTTTTTTTAGTTACTCTTTATGCCATAATTCTGCTTTAGTTCAACATATGTAATAGATTGACAGAAAGATAATTTTCAACACTTTTAATCATTAATTACTTGTTACAAAGTTACAATGAAAAGTGGCAAACACTCTATTTCCATGGGCTGATTTTGAGACAATGGGCCCCTGGGCACAGGTATGCAATAGGACCCACCACCTCCTCTATGTAGGTGCAAGACACACAGACTCTGTGACAGCTTTGCCTCTTCTATTGCTGTTATATTGCATTTCTTGGTATGCATCCTTTTGTCCTTTTGTTTTGTGTCTCTTTGTGATTGTTTTGGCCCTCTTGCAGCTCTTTTGCATCCCTTTGTGGTCATTTGAGCCTCTTCTTGGTCAGTATATGTTCAACTCAGTAACATTCTGTAGGTGAAGGCCAGGGGAACCCTGACAGTTTGGGCCCCTGGGCTTGTGCTGGTAGGCTCACTCAGGAATCCAAAAGGTTCTGCTGCTTTTTGTCTGTTTTATGCCTAAGTTTAATATCTGTGGGTTTGGATTGTTGGTTTGGCAAAAAAGTCAATTTACAATTATATGTAATGCTATAAAACAGAGAAAAGCATTCATTTAACATCTTGTAAATTTTATTCTCCATAGAAACAGGAAAATGAGCAGCAGGTCTCATGTATATAATGACTGGGCCATAAAATCATTCACTGCAGTCTAAATATTATAAAGAAACAGATTCAACTAGTTAAAATGGCAGATTATTTATGCTGCTGTCTTTCTCTCTCTGTCCAGCTCATCACATGCCCCTCTGCTAAACATTTACCACAAAGCTTCATGTCCGTCCGAGTTTCAGCCATGAGTGTTCTTCCTCCTGTCCGAAGGGACCGCATCATCGCTCAGCTCCCTCAGGTAAAATCATCTACTCTTATCAAAGCCTAGTTGTCCACCATCAGTCTAAAACAGCCTCACAAGTCCCCTTTTTTCTCTTGTAGTATTTCAAGAAAGAGGCAGCTCTTCACACGAAGGAGGATTTCAACAATAAAGTGAAGACGGCCTGCCAGGAGCAGCGCACCGGCACTGTGGGGTGAGAGCAGGCACCAGCAACCAGATGATACTGGATTTGGTGTTTTTGTGGCATTTATTCACTTGGTGCTGTCTTCTTTTATTCCTCTCAGCAGATTTAAAATCTCTAAGGTCATTGTTGTGGGTGACCTGGCTGTGGGGAAAACATGTCTGATTAATAGGTAAGCTCAAACACACATCAAACACCGTCACTGGTGCAGCTCTGGAAAATAAATAACTGAAAAAGTAATAACTCAACTTCAAGGAAGCAAGAGTCCTCTGGATCACTTATTTAGAAAGTGTAGAAATGTTAAACCTGCATTAAAATACACACTGTAATAGACTTTTACTTTACTTTATTTCAATTTAAGGTTATACTTCTACTCCACCAGATTTTCAAAGGGAAATGTACTTTTTACTCTCGTGCTATGGATACTGTGCTATAGATTAAAATATAAACAACATACTAAAGTCATCAGTTATAATATCCCCATAGTATGATACATATAATAATATAACTCTCTGAAAGGCCCAATGAGTACTTTTACCTTAATACTTAAAGTAGCATTTGCCTTTGAAGTATATTGAATGAGGAACTTCTAACAGGCTATCTTTACTGTGCTACTCTTGTTACCTTTATTTAAAAGTCCAGTGTGTAGGATTTAGGGGATATAATGGCAGAAATGAAATATAATGTAACAAGTATGTTCTCATTAGAATATATTCACCTAAAAAGTCTGTATTTATAACCTTAGAATAAGCTGTTAATATCTATACAGGGAGCGGGTCCTCGTCCACGGGGTCCACCATTTTGTACTATCGTGTTTCTACAGTAGCCCAAAATAGACAAACCCAACACTGACTTTTGATAGGGCCATTTGCATTATTGCATTGGCCACTGTACTTAACAGCCCCTCTGCGACCAGCCGAACGGCGTCAGAAAAACACAGATCTCTAACATGAAACTGCTTTATTCAGTGTTTTTTCTGGTTGTAATCAGCAGACAATGAACACTGAAGGAATCCCAACTAGAGTCCACTAAATCCACACACTGCTAAGTAAAATACATGAGTACATCTTCCACTACTGGTCATAGGATATACAGTATGTACTAAGCCTTTTTATTAAAATAGATGTAGCGGTTTCATGAGGAAAGTATGAATATTTTAAAAAATGCCATCGAAATGTCACAACCCTTTTAAAGGACCATTCATTCATTCATTCATTCATTCATTCATTCATTCATCTTCTAACCACTTCATCCTCTTGAGGGTCGCGGGGGGGGCTGGAGCCTATCATAGCTACATCGGGCGAGAGGCAGGGTACACCCTGGACAGGTCGCCAGACTATCGCAGGGCTGACACATAGAGACAGACTACCCTTTTAAAGGACCACTTCATCCAAATTTAAAAGAAACATATATATTAATATATATATTTCCTCACAACCTCTGGTTGTATCTGGTTGTGCAGAAAGTTTAGAAGTCATTTGTTCAGAATTAACTAAAATTTTTCCATCTCAGTGTTCAAAGCATTAAACATTAGGTTTAAGGCATTTAAAAAGGCAAGTGGCTTACTTAAAAGGCTGTGACTAATCCACAGAACATGCTATCAGCAGTTTTCATTGTAACTGTACTTTGTACTGAAAAAATAGTCCCTAAAATACTGTATATTTTTCTGTTATTATGGTAAACCAACCCTTTAAAAAAAAATGCTGGATCCAAATGTTATTTTATCAGATGGTAGCCAGATGTGAATAGTTTAATGTTTTACTTAAATCTTTAAGATTTTATTGAGATATCTTGATCAAATCCAGATAAATTAGATCAAATATATGACCTCCTTTATTCAGATAAATACTGATGTCATTTTTTTCATGTTTTCAGATTTTGTAAAGATGCTTTTGATAAAAACTACAAGGCAACGATTGGTGTTGACTTTGAGATGGAGCGCTTTGAGGTGCTGGGTGTTCCTTTCAGCCTGCAGCTGTGAGTCTAATGTCTTCATTATTACACATCAAACAAACAAAGTAAAATGAGTGTGTCTGATGTGACGTTGCTCACACCTCTGTCTCTATGTTACAGCTGGGACACTGCAGGCCAAGAGAGGTTCAAGTGCATTGCTTCTACGTACTACAGAGGAGCCCAGGGTGAGAGATTTGTGTGTTTCAGGGCAGCAGATAAAGAATGCACTGAAGTCTGTCCTCTTTTCATGGACAAAATGTCAGGGGGAAATAAAAAAGCTTTGTGTTTGTTACTGGAATTCTTGTCTCTTAAAACTGTTGATGTCATGTTTTCTTTTCCTCCAGTTGTGATTATTGCATTTGATGTAAATGATGTCGCCTCTTTGGGCCATGTGAGGTAAGCTTATTCATTATGAGCATAGTGTTGGGTGCAGGTTTTCATCTCAGCTGGAGAACTTAAACTTGGCTTATTCTGTCTGCAGGCAGTGGCTCGAAGATGCCCTGAAAGAGAACGACCCCACCGCCGTCCAGCTGTTCCTTGTTGGCACAAAGAAAGACCTGAGCGTACGCTTTTTTTACTGTTTAAAGTAGACATGCCTGTGAACCTTTACTGGAGGCAAATGTGAACTGTTTGGATTGTTGCCAGCAGCACAAAGCGTTTGTGTCCCAGCCCAAACCTCAGGAATGTAGTTTCCTTGTCCTTCACTTCATGAGACTCCAAAGCTTTTCTGATAGAGGCTGAAATTATGGTCATAAAGATGTAAACTGTATTTCAGTAGTGGTTGGAAATATAAAGCAAAATTGTTCTTTTTCAAGAAGTTTGTAGTTTTTCTTGAACTTTTTTGAACTTTTTTATCCTCTTTTACTTTACTGTAATTTTTGCAGAGATGATAGGAGCATGCTGAGATGTTGTTGTGATTGTTTATTTGGATTTGCTGATGCTGTTGCCTTTTTAATCCCTAAAAAAACAACACATTAGATTACTGGATTACTACTAGAGAGCTTCTCATGTCCCTGAGTCATTCCCTCGCAGTGGAATAAAATATTCCAGTACTCTTATTGCCTATGAAAAACAGTAACATTTTATAGTGTTTAAAACTTCTGAGCTGAACGATTGGTCAATTAACAGAAAATCAGTTGTCAGCCATTTCAAACAAAAATACAAAAACATCCCTTTCTCTGATTTCTTAATTGTGAGGATTTGCTATTTCCTTTGTCTTAAGTGACAGAAGACTGTTTATATTTGCATTTCAAAGTGTTAGTTGCCCAAAACAGGCAATCCAAAGGCCTCACCTTAGACTGTAGGATAATATCTAATTAGTCCCACAATTTTGTTACATAAAACACGTTATCAGTTAAGCAGGAAAATAACTGTCAGATTAATCAGTAATGAAAACTACAGTTAGTTGCAGACTTTTTGAGTTTAATGTGATTCCAGCATATCTAACTTTGCCTCTGGTCTCTCTGACAGTCTCCTGCTCAGTACTCTCAGATCGAACAAGACGCAATCAAAATAGCACAAGAGATCAGCGCAGAGTATTGGGCTGTGTCATCACTGACAGGTAAGGGTTTTATGTTTTAATGCAGTAAAATGAACAGTGGCAGTAACCCCACTGTTGACTCAGGGACTGTTTGGAAATTATTAGTCAAGGAGGTGGGGGCAGAAAAGTAGGAGGGTTATAACATTTTTGTTTTTGTTTTTGTTTTTTTTTTAATAATTTTTTCACTTTAGTATTTTCTTGCAGATCATGTTGCGTTGCAAAATGTGAGGAAGTTTCAGAAGCAAAACTATTACTTTTTGTCATGGACAATGTTACGCAACTCTTAAAGCACCTCTGCTGCTTCAATCTGCATGAAATGCTTCCAGTTGAGGCAAAAGTAAAAACGCTGCAGAAGAAAATATCTGGTTCTCTATTTGGGGCCCAATAGTTGGGCACCTTAATTCACCATCTAATTACTGAAGTCCCTACTGTGAGTCACCATGTCTTGTTATTCTTGGCCATATTTCCTTTCTGTTTATGTAATAGGCTAAATGCCTTTTTTTTTTTTTTCAACTTTTTTTTGTATTTGATTCGAATATGTTTGTTAGTCTATTTGTATATGTAATTTTTTCGAGATGAAAATTAGAAATAATATATATTTTTTAAAAAAAGAGAGCATCTGGTCCTCTGATAAAAAGTTGAAGGTACAAGCCTGTGCATATAAAAACTATGATTCTAACTATGATGACCGTGAATTTCAGCAAGAAACATCCCATAATTAGGTTATAGTTCTTTCATGTGTGCCACTAAGAGAGGTTGGGAGCTAAAGATTACTGAAAACAAAGCTAGAAAATGGTTTTATACACAACATTTTGGGGTCAACTTTGGTTGAATTTAGCAACTGTGGCACCATGTGACTGCAACAATGAAGCTTTTTGAATTGGCTGCTGCTCTGACTTGATTCTTCTCCATGGCATCAGCAGCTGAGGCTTGTAGAATTTAGGTCCGTCTGCCATGCCAAAATGATGGATGGATAAATAATGATTTCTCAAAAAGAAATTAATAGTTAAAACTGGTGGTACCGTAAGTCTACATGGTTGTTTCATTATCTGGGAAGGTCCTGTGTTTCTTTGTTAAGGATGTTGTTGAGAAAAAAAATTAAATGGAAATAAAGATTAATTATTAGGTCTGTGTACAACAGGACACTGTAACTGTTAAGTTCACCATATGTATAAAATCAATTATAATATTGTTAATATTACGATACTTAAATCAGGGATGAGTAGAGACATTTCGGAGAAGGGTGCGGCAGATTTTTTCAAAATGAAAGTGAAGATCAAAAGCTAATGTTAATAATCCTAGAGAGAGTCTTGCTTTTATTTTTTTAACAAAAAAGGTCAGACGTAAGTTTCAGCCCTCCTCCCCACCCCAGTAATTTTGGCACAGTCCCTTACTGATCTATAAATTTTTTTTTTTTCATTCTGTAGGGGAAAACGTCAAAGAGTTTTTCTTTCGAGTTGCATCTTTGGCGTTTGAGATCAACGTCCTCGCTGAGTTGGAGAAAAGTGGAACAAGACAAATTGGGGGCGTTGTCAGTGAGTATCCAAACTCTCTGTGATCATGAGCTGTCACATTTGTCACACAGTTTTAACACCCAGCTGTTCATTTGTTTCAGAAATTAACAGCAATTCAAACAATCTGTACGCTGCATCAAAGAAGAAACAGCCCAACTGCTGCCAGTAAGGATGGAAGTATAGAGTCAAAGGTACAGACTGCAAATGAGGGAAAGACTGGAGGGATTTCTGTGGTCAAAGCAGAAGGAGGGACGCTGGAGTTTTACTTCCTGACATGTTTGAGTTCAGTTTTTCCTGGCCTGGAGAGAGTTTTCCTCTGTGGGATGTGGATTCTTGTGGTGTTGCTCAGTTTAACTTGTCTGGAGTTACAGAGTGACACAGCAATTAGCCACACAAAAAAATGACTGTTCTGTTCTGCTCCTGCAGAGATGCCAGAGAGTGACTGAGGAGGTTTTTAACATGGTGTTTGTGTCAATGCTTAAATATTCAGTCTTGCTGCTGTAGTTTGTTTAACAATTTCTGGTTCACCTTAAAGTCAGCTGTTTAAAATGACTGTTTTATGGTACTTCACCTCTTTTTATATAATACTGTAGATCAGAGGTTCCCGAGCCTTCTAGAAGAAGTAAAAATGTGCAGTAAATGACAAGAAAAGAGCAAAAAATAGAGGAAAGATTGAAACATTTTAAAGTCCCTCTCCGGACACATTTTTAAGTATACTAATATTTTGTTTAGCGTGGTTTTCCCACATAGCAGTTAAAAAAAACCTCTGAAAAGGGGCTTGAAGCAGATCTACTCTCTCTCCCGCATTGACAAATTTGCTTTCAATAAGTTTCACTTTCTCCAGCACCGCTTGCGCTAGGTTGACCAATGAAAGATCAGCACATATCTAAAAGGCTAGTGTTAGCGTTAAAGGAAACATCAGAGAGATTCAGTCATACATGTTTGAGCCTCAGTCAGACCCAGGCACAGATGACGAGTATCATGTGCACCAAAATCGGTGACTAGCAAACATATCAGAATAGGAAGTGTAGTCAGCATCTTTTATTTGTGTTTTTTTTTTTTTTTAGCAGGGGCGGGGGGAAAAAAGAGTATTGCCGTATTTTACATGGCAACACTGAATGAAACACGGATGCCGTTTATCACTTTTTTTATTCGCTAAATTATTAATATTGCAAATATAAATTAAACTCTTGGTAGCCTACTAGAATATTACCATCAATTGCTGTATCTGTCCACTAGATACGTGTTGCTGCAACAAAAATTATTGAAGTGAAATGGACAGACTGAAAAATGTATCTTATTAGAAAAATTATGTATATGTTATCACAATGCGCAAAACATGCAAAATCGCAGTAATATTGTATTTTAAGTATTATGATAATAAAGTATCGGAGGGTCTCTGGTTATTCGCACCCCTCTTTGTTAGCTCGTAGGCTAACTGGCAGTGGCTAAAACCGTGTTAATGGTTGCGAACACAATAGTATCTGCTATAACGGCATTTTTGGTAGATCGTGAAGCTCCCAAATCTGGTTTTCATCTAAAAACTGCGCACTCTGCCATGTTTGCTGACAAAACTTTCACTATGCTAATGCTAACTCTGCTCTCTGTACTGATGAGTCCACTGTGCGCTGGAGGTTTCAGGTGTCTCTGCTGGTGTTGTGTCAAAGTTTGTGACACCGTCGATATTTGATTCCTGTATTAGAAAGAGACTGACTTTCATTTTACTGACGTACTTAATCAAGCGTATGATTTTAGGAAAATATCCAGACATCACCCCCTTCAGTAGAGGAATGTGAAAACACCTCTCTAGTAACAAACTTTTCACAGATACAAGTCGGTATAGTCAATGTCAGACATTTTGTAGACATAAACATAAGAAAGCACATTTTTGAGTGGAGGGGGACTTTAACAATTTCATGTAGCAGGAATATTTTTTCTGATTTCCTTATCCTGATAAGCCCTTTAAGTTATCTTGTGAGCCCTGTGATGTGTGGGTCCCGACCTCAAGGTTGGAACCATTGTTAGATGCAGACTTTTTTTAATCTACAGTGTATACTTCATAGGTACTTCTTGCTTTTTGTTTACAATCACATCAGTGACTGAATTGGGATTATCATTTTTTTTATATCAGAAACTGAAATAGTTTGTATGAATATTTTAATCATTTATTTTCTTTAAAATGACTCATGATGTGTTTTACATGTAATAAAAAAGATTATAAAAACATTTAAATGTGATATTTCAAAGTTATTTAGTTGAAATCACAGTTTAGCTGTCGCAAAACAGATTTCAGTATATTAAAAAAACATGTTCCCCTTTGTCTTCTTTACTGAAGTTGTGAGAAGAAATCATGTTTTCTTGTTCAGTTGAAGCTTTTGAAGAAATCGAGATACTTCCGGTCAACTTGGCTCTGGAGCTCTTCGGGGATGCAGTGAGAGAATTTGTAGTGTTCTTTGATCCACTTCCCACCTTCAGTGTTCTCGATGGCCACGGCGGCTACACCTGCCGGAAACAGTGTGTGATGTCTATTTTAAAATGCTGAGGATCTTTGAATTATGTCATCATTATTTAACCATCTAGACTGACCTACAACAGTGGCTCCCAGCCTCTCCACCAGCTTGATGGCAGCCTTCATAGTGCCTCCGGTTTCTATCCATTGGTCCACTATTAGCACCCTAATACCTACAGGAAACGGAGACATGTTATGTACTTGCATCCAATTTTTACCTAAGTGTTCACATGTTTAGCAAAGTCAAATGATAATCCTCTTTTAAAGTAAAGCATAGCAAAAAAAAAAAGGATTATAAACATATTAGACAATGTTAAAAAAAAAAATGAATAGTTTGCTATAGTGTATCCAGTGCAAAATATAAAGCAAACAGCACAAATAACACAGTGGTACATAAAATTATTTGGTGTTTAAATGTCCAGATGTACAAATATAAATATGCACAAAAAAGAGTGAAGTAAATAATTAAAATTAAATCTAACATTAACATCTATCTCTTGGCTCAGTGTCTAATCCTACACTAAAGGACTAATTCAAACTGTAAAAAATAACTGAATAAATTTAACATATCTATAGATTAATAAATCTCTAATAGTAGTTTCCACACTTATAGCAAACAATTGTTGGCAGAGAAAAAAAAAACTGGAATACAGGACTTAAATATTATTTTTGATGTATTAAAAATGAATAACAGAGAATCTAACTCCAAATTGATGCCCTTAATTTCTGATATTATGTCAAAGACAGTCCTCCAACATCAACACCAGAGGGTGCTGTGTTACAGGGAATAAATGGACATGAAGTTGAGGAGCCCTGCAGTTTAAATCATGTGGGTTTTGTAATGTAAAGTTAGTTTAAGACTATTAGGTCATTAATTGATTAGTTAATCGACAGAATCAGCAGCTATTAACATGATAAATTAAACATTTAAGTCATTTTCTGAGCAAAGATGGCAGATTTGTGTATGGTGGTAGCAGCTTCTCAGATGCGAGCTTATCAGATTTATACCTTTATTGGTCATATATGATAGTAAAATGAAAATCATTGGGTTTTAGACTGTTATTTGAATAAAATAAGCAATTTAAATACATAACCTTGGGCTGTAGAATATAATTAAGGGCATTGTTTACCATTTTCACTATTTTGTATGATTAATCGATTAATCAATCAAATAATCTGCAGATTAATTTACTATGAAAGCCCCTGTTCACATAATGGATTTTCCATACAGAAATAAGTATGTTATAGCCTTGTCAAAGTCATCTGCAAATCTTTAGTTTATATGTTTAGATTCTGCTTATTATTTTAATTTTAATTTAATTTTTTTGTAAAATGATGATCTAAGTAATCACTGAACCTGTGTATTGTTTTTCGTATGGACATTATCCAATTATAAGACTGAATATTTACATAAAAACACAAATAACACAAGTCTAAACTAATTTATACCCTTGTCAAGACACATAAACTGAAGTGATGTGTCACACGCCTGAGGAGTCCAGACATCACCAGCTGTGTAAACATTCATCTCCTCAGGAGAAATAACTCACATGGTGAAAGAGTGAAGAGTAAAAGAAGATTAACCTGGTTTTAGCACATCCAGTCTTACTTCCATAGTCTTTTCTCTGCCTGTGTAGTCGCTGTAGGTTTGGTATTCAGTAGAGACACACAGGTGTCCTGCTTTGCGGATAGCCAGAAAACCTTTGCCAAGGGCGTTGGCAAGAGACGCACCTGAAAAAAGAAATTAGCAGAAATATTCATCCACATCAACAGAATAATATCTCAGAGATAATCACCATCTGTGGCTAAACCTCAGTGTAAACTAGACCAAGAATGCTTTTGCACAGTGTCATGCCATGTGCTATGACAGTATCTAAATTTAGTATATAAGGTCAGGGATTAGATTTCCAGATCTACGTACTAGAAGAATAACAACCTCTTGGAATTAGTGTGACACACCAAGTGATAGCTCTTAAACTGCAATCTATACCCTTCTTGAAATGAATTAGTATGTGTTCTTACCAAGAATAAATCCCATTGAATCTATCCCGGCAACCAGGTCAATGGTGTCGCTGTGGAATGGGCTGAGAAGGTCTTTGACACAGTCTGCAAGAGCCTGACACGAGTGCAAAGACAGTAAATGCACAACATGCAAAGTGTGCACTGGAAATGCACACACCACTTGTATCTTTCTACTATAAATGACTTTAATACTCCGTTCAATCAGAGAGAAGACAGTAAAAACACTATCAAGTAACTAGAAATCATCCCCTCCCTCCCTCCATACCTGGGAATTGCAGTAGAGTCTGGACGGATCCAGCCAGGCAAACTTTGGTCCTTTTGTGTTGGGTGCCATCAGAGAAAGGTACCATCCTTTATGTCTGTCTGCAGGAGCGGCCAACACGTCCATTTGATAAACAACACTTCACGTCTGTGCTGTTCGAGGCAGAAACTGGGGTGAATGAAGCAGACTGTGAATGAGAGAGTGACCAGTCTCAAGTTCCAGTGGGGTGAATGGTGGGTGGGAGGGAGAGGTCTGTTTATAACGCTGACCCAACCATTAGCTGACCAGCCCTGCAGTCAGCTAATGATTTGATGAGCAGTCTCGGCCTCATCGACCATTACAAGCAAACATATGTACTTCTGTCAGTACATCAGTTAGCAGAGCAATTTTTGCTCTGAGGATGCAGAGCAGAAAAGTGCAGATAACATTTGCCAAGGAACAGGAAATGCTTCACTGTCACATTGGTTTTCTTCTTAAGCTTAAATAAAGTTTCTTTTCCTTAATCTTGACACCATGCTCCGAGGAAGCTCTTTAAGCTGCTGTTTTTTGCATCCAGCTCCGTCTTGTTTTATGGTAGTGTGGGGAAAGTCTGTTTTCCATGATTTAGCTCACAACTCCTGTACACTTTACATCTCTGCCAACTATTGCCCAAAGCACATTAGAGACTTTTACTTTCTGTAATGCATTTTTCTTGCACTACAGATAATCATTACTTCCCATTTATGGTGTGAGAATAGAAACTTACAGAGTTACGGTCTGTAACTGTCAAACTGAGATTGTTCTCACCTAAAAATAAGAATTATGGTGTGTTTGTTACCTTCAAATATGCTGTTTATATTTGTATACAGAGCGGCCCCTCTTCCACTGAGTCGGCCATGTTGTTTCTACAGTAGCCCAGAACGGACAAACCAAACAGCAACTCTCAATAGAGCCATTCGCAACTTTGCTTTTTCATGTTTTCACATCGGCCACTGTAGTTCACCTACATGCTTGACATAAATTGAAATTTCAGTTCTGCAACCTCACCGCTAAATGCCATTAAATTCTACGCACTGGACCTTTAAAATAGAGCCTCGTGTCACATGGAGTCTGTAGCGCTATGGCTCATTTTCTCACTTGTATTGTATGTAAATTTAACTGGTTATAAAACATGATGTTGGACGGATGTTTAAAAGCTGCTACAAAAAATGCTGCATTACTTTTTGAACTTGTTGTTTCGTAGATCCCTGTTGTAAAGGATGGTTAAATGGAGAAACTCTGACCACTGATCCTCAAAACATGTTAACCTTCCTGGTGTCCTTGGGTCAGTTTGACCTGAGAGAACAAAAGTTACACAGTGGACAGCATTACATTGTTAAGGTTATTTTTTCCCCCACATGCATGCCTCAGGTTGTTATCCAGAGCTGCTTCAGGTGTTCAGAGTCACCCGAGTATCGGTGTCTAAATAAACTCAGCTTGTGATCATGTTTACAGCTGGGGAGACAAAATCCATTATCTTACTGTATTCCCAGTACATTCCCCAGTTCTCAGACTGGAAAGGTTCTTAGAGTTATTAAATAAACGGATCTGAAATTTCATCGCAGTTTTGTACAACAGATTTCAAGCTGAGTATTCACCTCTCAGACAGCAGTGACTGTACTTTCCCACAGTGGTGTCTTGTGTATCGTGAACTCAATGAACTTACAATAAATGCATCAATGAGCCAGTGCTGGAGAAGCTTCCCCGGGCTAACCCCCCAAAGAAAGTATTATCTCCTCTATATGTGTATGTAGACCAAGAGCCTATTAGAAACTAAGCTAACAAACAATACCTATTAAACAATAAAAAATATATATCTATGGCCTGTGCAAATTTGAAAATTTCAACTTCTACTCGTGCTTCACCCTGGATGGCTTTTACCTTTTCATTCTCTCTTACTCTGGTGCTCTCCAAATACACTCTTACACTTTAACATGTTTGCACACTTACAATATGTGCAATGTACAATGTTCTGTTCTTAAATCTAGATGTATTCAAAAAACTATTTTGAATACAATTTGCTTTCATTCTCAAGCTTTCAACAGCTTATCAGGGTGCTCCGTCTCACATCTCCATCATTTCTAATGAATTGTACATGTACTTTTTCTTTATCTGTTTTTGTAAATATGAATAAATGAATGTAATCCGAGCAGATACTGACATATAAACATGTCTGACTGATAGTGCTGCGTGCTGATGGATTTCTCTCTCGAAGAAATGCTTAACTCTGCAGTAACAATTTCTGTTTTTAGCCACCAGATGTCAGTATAAACAGACCGTAAACACATCACTGACACAGGCTATTATCACCTTTTAAGTTGATTTGATGAACTTGTGAGCAAACAGTTGCTTATTTACACATGCAGCTGGCACAGGACAACATTGACATTGATTTGGAGTCGTGTTTATGTCCACTGTGTGAATGCATGTCTCTTTTAAGCTCTGTTTTTGGTGCTAAATGTTCAACAGTGTTTACCAGCTAGCTGCTAACGTCACTGTGGAGAAGCTGCCTGCTGAGGCCAAAGACAAACAGATGAGAGCTGTAAATCAAAACAGTGAAGACCACATCAAACTGAATAAATAACAGCAACAACTAAGGGATTTTATGTCATGCATCCAGAATTATATTAATCTCTAAATTACTCAGTACCACTGAAACCACACTTTTTCCTGTTGCCAGCAGGTTAAGTTAACTATACTACTATAATTATCAGTGTCTTTAGATTTAGCCCTCATTAGGATATTGATGAGGTAACTACATCCACTCATAACTCTGATCCTAGATTCAGACACTGACTTTCTAACACATCCAGGGGGCGCTGTTCTGCAGCTAGCCTGACTGAAAGGAGAATTACCCAGTGGGATGCCCATACAACACATATTTCATCAAGGGTCACCTTTCTGATTCACTGTGCGCTGTTTGTTGACTCCACATGGACTCAAAATATTTCCAGCAGCCTCATTTTGGGTTGCCTAAATCCCTCCTGCAGTCAGTGACCACTTTAATTCATGAGAACCCTTTTCTCTCCCCCCTCCCTCAAGATTTGGTCGAATGTTGCCTCTGCTGATTTTACATCATTTTTCTCCGCCTTCCAACAATCCGATTTCAGTGCCTTGAGTAGGCTGGATCTCCGCCTCTAGAGCTCCATAAGACCAGCCATGTGACAAAACACTGGGCTGATTAGAAACCCAACCTGAAAGGAGGGTTTTCTTTTCTTTTCTTCTCACTTGTTCGCAGATGCAGAGGAATTTGCTGTGCATCATTTTCTTAAGTCACGTGGGATTTTAGTTAGAATTCCTCTTAATAAACATAGGTCGGATATGATCAGACACAGATCTGCAAAACAAATAAAGCATGGCACATATTTCCTGCTGCGTGCAGCAACAATGAAGCTGCTGATTCATTAATGGAATGAATGAATGCTTTTATTATTGTGTCATGGATACTATGCCCACCACTTATATACAGTGGGTCAGATCCAGAATGCTGCGTTTCCAAACAGCACAACAGTCTACAAATAAACAATTTCAATAATTTTCACAATGACATTTTCAGACCTTTATGTCTATAATAAAATCCAATCACAAACAAATCAAATGGTATATAAAAATGTAGAAATCAAAAAGAATACCAATTAAATACACTATATTGCCATACATGTGCAGGCTTTCGAGGCCGAGTTTGCACCTTGCACACTTCAAACTTGAACCTTTCCAATATCTGATCTGTGGCCTTCACCAGAATATTTCAAGGTTTACTTTTATGGAAATCTATCCCACTGAAATTATATTGTAGTGTGTACAATACAAAACAAAATGGGACCCACTTCCCTTCTCCCCAAACCACACAGCTCACCCAGTCTGAGCCTGCTGAGGCCCTTCAGTCACTGTGGTTCGCGTGCGACAGCGCCAACCTTTCCTCACATTCCACAATGAAAGAGTTTTGTCCCTGCTTTGTGATTTAGGTCATCACCAATTCAGTGCCTGTTGTGTGGCATTTGAAAGATGTCCAATCTCCTGGGCTGGCACAATCACGCCATGCCTGTTACCATGGAAAGCGGGGGGCAAACTAGAACCTCCTCCATGCGTGTTCCCAAAGTAAATCTCCACTTTCTGGGGGGTTGAGCTGAGGGGGTTGGGAGGTAACTTGCGGTCATCTCTCTGTGCCATGAAAGGTGCTAGAGGTCCACGCTCTGCACACCCACAAATTAACCCTCTCCTCTCCCTCTGCACGTTTTATTCAGCGAGGTAATACACCGGTGGGTAATATGGTCTCAGAGTGTACCAGCGCTCTGTGCTGTGTAATTGATAAAGCTACTCTACTCGGGCTTGATATCTAAAGAGGTTAATTCAGCTGACTCCTCCCAGCTTTGCCATTTATCGTATTAATAATCACACCACTTGAGCTTCGTCTTAAAAGAGGGAGGGTTGCTCGAGAGCACCGGAAAACCGCAAGGAGCTGTCTCCGTTACGCGTGGTGCTGAAAGTGGCACTGGCCGCATCATGTGGTCGGTCTTCTTTGTCTTTCTGTCTTATCTGGACAGAAACTTTGTCAAAGGCGACTTCCTGAGCCGAGCTTTGGACGCAGAGAAGGAGAGCAAAGAGATGTTCTCCATGCTCAACGGCACCTTTTGCGCAAAAATGTTAACCGTGAGGGAGAGTTTCCTCTACCAGGTGTCAGACGGAGCCGAGATGGTGCGCTCCGTCGTCAGCCCCGCCGGGAAACTCGTGAACTGCTCTGTCACAATGAACCAGATGCAGGTGAAGTCGTTCATGCATGAGTGCAGGTTGGGACTGAAAGAACAGAGAGCCGGGCAGCAGCTGGAGACGCGCTTTGCGCGCATGGATGAAGCCAAACTGATGTGCCGGGAGTTTAAAGAGAGGTCGGAGCGCAGCGGCAGGGTGAAAAAGGATGAGAGTGATGACTCTGCGCTGCAGGACAAGGTTTTAAAAAGATCCAAGAGAGGTTTCACTTATCCTGGGACCCTGTGGTGTGGAGCTGGAAACATGGCTGATCATTATGACCAGCTGGGTGGGTTACATGAATTTAATCTCTTCAAGCAAATTAAGTTAATTATGTGTGTGTGTGTGTGTTTTATATAGATGTGTGATACTAATTCTGACCTCCTTGTTGCAGGAGACTTTGAAGAGACGGACAGCTGCTGCCGCACCCATGACCACTGCCCTCACGTCATCCATGCCTTCTCCTCTAAATATGGCTACACTAATTTCAAGTGGCACTCCATCTGTCATTGTGACTGTGATAATGCGTGAGTAAAACACCTATGTATGAGACAGAAATATCTTTTGCTTAAAAATGAGGAATGTTAATTGGACCACTGTGATGCTTGTCAACAACCACATGTGTTTAGGACACTCTTTTGAAATGCATGTGGAACAATAACAACATTATGATGGATTTTCCTTGAAAATAAATGAACAATGTGCATCAGCCTTTTAAAGAGTCAGCCTCAGGTGGTTAAAAACACAGGGATTATAAAGAAATGCACCAGAATGAATTACAGGTGGAAATAAATGTGGTGAACTTCAGTTATAAACAGCTATTTAAATGTTACTTTCTGGAACTCATAAAAATTGGGTGAAACTTTGCAATGACAATCAACTTTAGGCAAAGAATAATTAACATGATTTCAAAATGCAACAGAATTCACTAAAGAACACATAACTTTAGATAACTTCACATAAAATAAGTCACCAGTTAATTATTGTGTTGCTGCTGGTTTGACCAAAGAAATAAATTAAAGGAATTAAATACATTTATAGCATTAATTGATGCAGATAAGGCACAAATTGGTGCATAAACATTCACCAGAATACAAGAAAATAAAGTGAGTGATGTTCAAATTTTTCTAACAGAGGACCCTCAACAATTTCATATTTGCCCCGCCCAATGTTGAAACAAAACCTATTCCCTAGGTGAAAACAGGGATTATTGCAGAAGTGGAGTCACAGCAACAAGTCAAACACAGCAAAGTCAGTTATTCTGCTATTATAGGGTCAAACTGTGTTGCCATCTCTTTTTGCATTTAATTGATTCCCGAAAGACAAAACTAAAATTAAGGCTGGATTTCGTTCTCTCTGCAGGTTGAAAGATTGTCTGAGGAAAGTCAACGACACATCTTCCAGGGTAGTTGGTCAGGCTTTCTTCAATGTCATTGGTGTGCCTTGCTTTGAGTTAGCCTATGAAGATCAGTGTGCAGAGCGGCACTGGTATGGCATGTAAGTATCAGTTAACTTGGGTGTTAAACTTTGATTTGCAACATCCTGAGCTGGATTACTTTATAAAGTCACCACACACATTTTCCCTTTTTTTGTTTTCCCTTGTAGGTGTAAACGGTATGAGAAGTTTCCAGTTGCTGTGCTGAAAGAGGCGGTCCCATATGACTTTGGTGGCATTGATGTCATCGATGTGCTGACAGTGCGTCCTCCCAAAGCCAAAGATTTGAAGAAAAGCAAAAAAGAAGAAAAACCAGAGAGCACAACACAGTCAACAATGTCAGGCCCTGAAGAGCCTTCACTTGGAAACGTTGTCACCGCTGCAGAGGACTTCATCAAGGTCCTCGCTACCGTCTCCACCTCTCAGAGCTCCACCACTGACTCTGATAAAAGTGAGACTCAAAGCTCAGAGAAGAAGAAGAAGAAGAACACAGGGAGGAAGAAGGAAACCACCAAAAAGCGAAAAGGAAAAGGAAAAGGAAAAGGAAAGGGGAGGAGGAGAAAGCAGAAAGCAGAGGAGGGAGCTACAGTTTTGCCTTCTTCAGCAGAAGAAGTCGTCAGTCTGAGTAATTCCATCAGTGAGGCAGACAAACATGAGCAGTCAGGTAGAAACACAAACAGAGTTGGTGACAGTGAATATGAGCTCGAACGAAAAGAGCCCTTCAATGACGTCATGAAAGATGAACCAGCGATGGATAAGGAGACTGTTTCCATTTCGTCATCTACGACAGTCCAGAGGAAACCAGCAGAGGCCGCAGAAGAGGTCACTCTTTCTACGCCAGCAAGCATCAATCCACACAGAGCTAACACCACAAAGCTCAGAAAGGGTAAGAGAAAGAAAAGCAAGCATTTCCCTCACCCTTCTTCTGAAGACTTTGTAACAAACACAACAGACAACTTCAGAGCCATTTCTGTCCCCACCATCATTACCATAACCCCAACCACACAGCTCGAGCAGCAGGGCTTTGTTGTCAGCACTGCCAGTGCCCCAATTGTAATCCCCAAAGTCAAAAGGAACAGGTCAAAGGAGAGAGGAGACAGAGGGGGCAGAAAAAAAAGGAGGAAACTCAGCTCGGCTTCACCCTTTGAGGCCGCTGCCCATGAAAATTCCTCCGCAGCCAATCTGAAAGTGATCCCTCCCTCCGGGGCTCCCACCATGCCGTCAGTGCCCACCACAGAGACACAGGTTTCACACAGGATAGACGTCTATGGAGGGAAATCGACCATCCAAGTTTCGGCTCTGAACTCCTCTGTTAGTGTTCTGAAAAGACAAAAGTCGAAAGGACCGAGAAGCAGGAGGAGGAAAACAGTTTTGCCTCTTTTGTCAAGTGAAAGTCTACCTATTCTTGAAACTCCAGAGACAGGTGATCCACTGGGCAGCCCTATGACCACTGCTGCACTTAGCAGGCCTATGGAAGAAACAGAAACTCACAGTGAATGGAGGCTTTTTACCACTATCACCATGGCCCCTTTTATCAATACAAAGCCACACAGACAGACACACAGACAGCAGAGGAAACCAAAAAAGAAAGCCATGGCTGCTGCTTTCAGTGAGGGAGTTTCAATCCCTAAACAAACTGAACAAACACCAATGACTTTTACAACCACACCACCCAAAGCTGCCACCACTGAAGAGCTCAATCTACAGAGATCTGAAAACCTCCATGTGACCACCTCTGCAACTCCGGTCATGAGTCCAATTCAGTTATCTATTGAGAGAGCAAAAGCACAATTCACCATAAAGAAGAGGAGGAAAGCAGCACGGTCTGCAATGAACCATGTGATGCAACAAGATCGCAGAATAAGTTAAAAAAAAAAAAAAAACACTTGCTGGTTAGCTCACTTCGCTCAGATAAACTTAAATGCTACATCACTATATTTACAGTATAATCTTTTCTGGCTCAGAAGTTAAATCACAGAAATGGACAGAAACCATATTTGATTGTTATGTGAGAATCAGTTCATGTAATACTGTTTTCTGCATGTCTACAATAAAATTTCCAAATGATTCTATGAATGTATCTGACACTGTTTATATCTGCTGATGAAATAAAGTAACATATTTGTCATTTTGAGAGATTTGCTTATGAATTTTCTCACTGAGAGTTTAACTTTCCTGTACAGTGAGGATAAAGCTAACACCAGCAGCTGCTTAAACCCGCAACACTTTGCTTTGTGCATACATTAAACTAGAGCTGATGTGTTAAAGGAATACTTCACCCACAAATTTACCATGTAAATCAGGTAGTCATGCCATGTTACCTTGGATTTGTGAAGAAACTTTTTTTCTCGCAGGCCTCCAAAGAAAATGGTGAACATATTAATTCAGTAGCTGTTTGGGGACCACAGTTAATGACAGCAAAAATATAATAAAACATCAATTTACAAACCCTCACACAACTCGTGCAGTATAATCCAAGTCTCATTTATACAGTCATCTGCTCAGCACTTCCCTTACATGCACTTTTGCTAAAAAAAAAAAACTCTAAAAAAAAAAAAATTGGCATGGCTTTGAAGAGAGCATCGATAAGTTTCACTATCAGTCCATATATAATTAGCAAAAACGCTTGAGTTTGGGAAGTACAGAGCATACAACTGGATAAATGAGACTACACTGAACGAGTTGTGAGAGTTTGTAAACGTATGTTTTGATATAGTCTTGCTGTTGTTAAGGACGGACCCCAGACAATCAAAAAAAAAAAAAAAAAAATTTCACTGTTTTTTGGGGGAGGCATGCAAGAAAAACAAAGTTGCCTTCACAAATTGAAGGTAACATGGGGTGTATAATTGATTTACATATGATCATTTTGTGGGTGAAGTGTTCCTTTAATCTGTGAGCTTTAGAGGTGCTGGTGGGTAGATATTGTTGCCTTTGGACAGAGCCAGGCCACAGCTGTTTCCACCTGTTTCCAGTCTTCTATTGTAGCTTGATTAGATTTTTTTTGACTAACTCTCTTCAAGAAAGTTAATAACTGTATATTCCGTAATGTCTAACAGTCCCTTAAAACTTTGAAGTGAAATGAAATGGTTCAGATAAAGCATGACAACACGCTAGTTTGCTCGACAGATAAAACTCTAAATGACCTTTTTAAGATCATTTTGTGTGCCAGTTCCCTTGATATCTCAGCTGGAAATATTTAATCAAGGGGAGAAAATTGGAAAACTCAGAGGCTTAATGCTAACCTGCTTAACCTGATCTTAATTTTTTGTGAACCTTTCTTTTCATACAGCGAGCACAGAAACCATGCCAAGAAAACCCTGCAAGGTTATGTACTGTACTCTTTTTGTTCAGAGGGGACTTTGGCCTTATAGCTGACCACCTGTGTGGTATAACGCAGGGTCACATTCTCCGCACAGATTAGGTGCTCACTTTGCACTTTAACCTCTCAGCACTTAGGGTTTGTAACACCCTGTGCAGAGGCTGAAATCCCTCCAGGTCAGCTGATTCTCTCATGCTTGCGTAAGATGAATTTGTCTGGATGAGTTTGAAAAGAGTGTGATATCCAAATTAGGTCTCCATCACATCAAACACCCAAAAAGTTAAATGCACTATTAAGAAAATAATTCCAGATGTACAGGGCAGAATCAGATGATCGTGTGCGAATCTTGAAAAAGTGGGAACAATGCAACAATGCAGACTTTCATGCTGCGGCTCAAGTTTCCAGCTTTTTTGGAAGACACCCAAGCATTCAAAGGAGCTTGGCATTCAGACACAATCATAAGCTGAAATGGCAGAACGACTAACACAGTTGGAGCTGTGCTAAACCATTTCTCACAGTGAGGGAAGAAAAGCAGCAGGAATTTCATCTGCAAGTTTAATATGTTTGGGGTTTTATTTATGCTTTAAGTTTATGAACACATCATCTGCATACAAATTGAAACTCTCGGTTGGGATTTTAAAACTTAAACGACAAGATGCTCTGCAAAGACACCCAATAAAAAGAATAGTATTCCACACAGGTATTGATTATTATGTATACCCTAATGCTCACATATACAACTTTCATTTAAGTAAGAAATGAAACACTGAACAAATGTGTCTCCAAACCTAGCCTAATTTTTTTTAGTAAGGAGTTACAGCTTAGGAGTGAGTTAGGAAAGTTCTCAGAGCACCTCTGAGCAAGGAAGGGAATGAAACTTCAACCTTAGTGAGGAGGTGTGGTTGACCCTGTTGCTCGGTGTGATGCATTCTTTTAATGGATGTGATTGGTTGTCAGAGACACGCCCTTTATTGAGCCTGCAAGGTGTGGACACCCAGAGGAAATGACATGAGCTGTATCACAATATGAGACTACAAGTGTTGTCATTGTGTGATGGAAGGTTGAGGCAGACCCAAGTCATCACTGCTGCACTTTTCCAGTTTTCCAAATATCTTAGTGTTGTGATCATTTTCTTTCTGGAGTTATAGCTTTATTGTGCTGGGTGGGAAATGTATATGTATATTCCTAATGAGATCAACCACAAACATTATACCTGCATAATCTTATCTGTAGCATGTCATTTACTCACTGTCAACCAGCGTTTGGAGAATATTTCTGTGACTTCTTTGTGTTTCTGCCATTTTCTCCTCCGATTAAGAAACTCTTAGTCCTACAGTTTCTGTTTTTTTTTTAACCATAGGAGCTCTCTTAAGGGCTAAGATGCTTTGTGAATAACTTTTATCTTTACCAGAGCCTAGTCTTTACTTAAAGAGAAAATTCTCAGAAAACGTCATAATTCTAAGAATTTTCTTGGAAATTTGTGACTAGAAGCAGCTCATACGAGGAAGCTTTATGGGTATGACCCCAGCTTTATACGAGGATAAAGAATGATTAGCACACTTACAGAGGTCAACACACACACACACACACACACACACACACAGGCTAGTGCTTGTACACAATGTTTCATAAAGTGAAGGATTGTATTTATTATTGTCATTTGATCCATTATTATGAAAATATTGATTACAGCTGCTTTAAAGACTTGGGATATATGAAGAGGCCTGCCTGTTAAGTGCCTTAACAATAGAAATTAAGACCTGAGGCACTGAGAGGCAGTGAAAAGATATCAGCACAGCGCGATGTAGGAATGAAACGGTTACCGATTTTACGATAAACCACCATAAAATTCTGGACGATTAAGATTACCGTTTCAAAATTTTCATGACAACGAAGATTGAAAAACTCACAGTAAATACTGACCAGCATTAACTAAAACACAATGGTAGGCAGTGACGGCCCTCTGGAGATTTTTGAGCCTTATTTTTTACAGAGCAGCCAAACCCAGTGACACTACTGGCCCCTTGTCTTCATTTACAGTGACACTCGAACACACATTTCAAAGACAGGCTGCTTATGCAGCGTGTGTATCAATACTTGTTGAAAAATTTCAGCATATTTTACGATAATGCAATAATCCTGATAACTGTAACCATTTTTCTCACAATTTGCTCACTAGCAGTAGCATTTAGGACAAGTTGCAGAGGGACACAGAAGACTGGCTGGATAGCTTTCTCCAGATCATGGACTTAAAAGAAGGACTTGATTTTGGGTATTATCCTCAGCTGAAAGAAATCTTCCATTAATATTTAAAGACAGTTGTTTAAGTGCAGTACAGTCTTTCTGGAAGCTATGATATAACTTTCTGTGACAGGAAGAGGTGCAGTAGTTGGGTTTTGATGCCCTGTGGTTGATAGACAGTACGAGTAGCTTGTTTATAAAATGAAATCATTGAATTCTACTGTAAAGCTGAAATGTGCACCTGATGCCTCCTGCGCACCGCATTGGTTGGATGCCCACTGGGCAGAGGTCGTGTTAGGGTTTTGACCCCAGCCCATTACTGTGGAGATGGCTTTGAAACATGGGAGAGATGTGATGGGAGGCAAGCTCTGGTCAGGCAAAGAGAGATACACAATCCGTAGTATGAGCGATAATGAGGGGACAAAGCACACTGTGGCTTCCTGAATCCAATAATCCATTATATTCACCAACACAGAGGAGGATTTATTGATTGAGAGAAACTGAAGTGTGGTGGTTAAATTGGCTGGTGTGGCACTGATGGATGAGGAGAGGGATGTTGTGCTTCTGATCCAATGAGATCGTTCATCACATACAGATGGTCCTGCTTCTTCAGTTTGACTTATAGTTTATGTAGAACACAGTAAATGCACAGTACAGTAAGAACAGTTATTCAAGCATGTATAGCATGACAAAATGCAGGACAAAAAATGCTTCACATTCACAAAAAAGACATTTTAAAAAAGCATTGATATAAATGTTTAATATATATAACGGAAACGGAATCTAACGGAAAAATCTTTATTTTGAGGATATTATGACGACATATCTGAAGGTTGAAATGACAGCAATCTGGATCCAGCATATCTATACCTGCTCATTGTGTTGTGGAATTTATGCAACTTAAAGGGACAGTTCACCCCATAATTAAAAAATATGTATCTTTCCTCTTACCTGCAGTGCTTTTAATTAATTTAGGTTGTTTTGGTGTGAGTTGCTGAGTGTTAGAGATATTGGCCGTAGAGTTGTCTACCTTCTCTTGACTATAATGAAACTGGATGGCACTCGGCTTGTGGTACACAAAGCACTGAAAAATTACATTTAATAAACTCAACAGCAATGTATATTTATAGAAATCATAACCCGGTTACTCAAGGATAATCCATAAACCTGGTTGTGAGCAGTTTCATGTAGGAACTATTTTCTCTCTACCAAACCAGTGCCATCTATTTCCATTATAGTACAGGATAGGAAGGCTAATATCTCCAACACTGGACAACTCACACCACAATAATCTAGATTGATTAATAGGACTATAAGTGAGGGAAAAATATGCATATTTGATTTGAGGGTGAATGCACCTTTTAATTAAGTATTTTGTTTTAAAAAAAATATTGTAATCACAAAATTTCTAATTGTTGGAATCCAAAATAATAAAGATCTCATTCAAAACTTTTACAACACAATACTATTTTTTTTAATTTATTCTTCTGGCGGGCAGTGATGGTGAAGACTAGCCCCATTTCTCTGACCTACATTTTCTGTTTGGGTGCAAGGAACTTCAGCCTGGTCACAAAACAGTGAGCCAAGTGCTGTGCCAACATTTGTGTACGTATACAAATGTAGGCTCTGAGTTAATGAATGTTCATTAACATCAGAAAGACGGTGGGTGGTTGGCAGTCACCATCTAACTTTGGCTTTCTCCGGACTGGAAGCTGAGCGAGAACCCTGGCAGCTCTCCACAGGCAAAAACTCACAAAGAGATGAAAGTTGGTTTGTCTTTCAGCCGGACAGACTGAGATATTTCGGTGTGGACCAAAGGGTTGGACTGACAGATGCTGCTAGCATGGCTAAAAATGATCACATTATCTGTGAACAAATTCTTGCATCTTCGCACATCATTATCTTCTCCTTTCACCAGTTGATATCGTGGAAGAAGAGGCTGATCACTTCATGTTGGAGACTGTAGAGAGAATTAAGGAGACATTTAAGCAACAAGCAAAACATTGTTCGAGTTTAATGCTTTTCTGCAGCCTTCTCAATGTGGTAAAATGTATGTCTGGGTTCATATTTTTTTTTTTCCTCTCTCTTTGCTTCTTTGAAAAGAAATATTTTTTCCCCCTATTTTCTCCATCTTCTTCTCTCTTCTTCAAAAAATAATAAGATAAAATAAAACAGAATGAAATGAAATAAGATAAAATAAAATAAAATAAAACAAAATAAGATAAAATAATATGAAATAAAATAAGATAAAAGAACATAAAATAGAATAAGATAAAACAAAACAAAAATAAGATAAAATAAAATTAAATAACATAAAATGGAATAAGGTAAAATTAAATAACATTATTGCTGATTTTTCTATGTTCGTATGAGTTGAAGAAGCTAGAAACTTTTAACCTCATCAGAAAGGTTTTGGTTGTCCTGGAGGTTCAGTTCAAGCTTTACTGGCACATGTGGATACAACAGACGGGGGAGGTGTTACAGCTGAGAGAAGCAGAACAGGCAGGGAGGACCCAAATACAGGAGAGCTGGCAGGAGGATTCAGCAAAGATACTTTATCTGAAGAAAACCAGCTTACAGGTAGGAGATGCATACCAGACAGGCAGGCAGGAGCAATCAGCAGATCAAACCAAGAACGCAGGGAAACCACAAGAAACATGAGTCAGCGATCTGACAACAAGCTGGTGACAGCTGCAGGTATGAAGAGGGTGATGAGGTAATTGGGAAGGGATGTGTGAGTGAGGAGGGAAACCCAGCTGACTGCAAATAGGGCCAAGAAGAAGTCTGGGGACAAATGGCATGTCTGGGAAAGTAAAGCAAAGTCCATGTAAATACAAAGAAAAGAAGTGATGATATATACACCAAATGAAACGATTTTACTGTCCTACTTCTAAAGACACATATAACCAGAATGTATTCCCCCTAAATAAATACATTCATATCAGACAAAACCAGTGGAAGCTTTTTGCCCACTTTCATTGTCTTTATCTTCAATCTCAGCATTTCACTTTCAATGCAGATGTTTTTTTTAATTTTATCTATTTAATTTTTGCCGCACAGGCTTTGATATATGAGTCTAACAGATTTTTGCTTGCCACCAAAAATATGAGCGCCCACCATGAGATCAGTATCTGGAGGCATGTAATAATATTGTGCTTGTGACCTCTAGTGGGCAAAGCCTGAAGGGATGTTCATCAAGTTATGTTGCTCAGTGGAAATCCATACTCGCACTGCATGTCTGTGAAAAATAAATTGTTTGGTATAACTTTGCTGATCGATTTTTAAAAAAAATACTGCTGGAGAATTTAATCGGTTCATTGCAAGGCAGTATAAAACAACTCGTTATTTGATTTCTAGGGTGTTTACTTGATATTTTTTCTGATGTAGGTTAAACCTGCCCATTTAAAAGCAGCCCAGAACTTGTTGTTAAAACTCATGTTCTTACTCCTAACAAATAACTATCTTACTGGTAGAGAACTTGAAGAGTGTCTTCAGGCATCTTACTTCAATTATTTGTTGCTTTAAGGCCCAAATTACTGAAAGTAATAAGATGACTTACTGTATGGAATAACACTCTAAACATGCTTGCTGTAAATGTGTACTGGTTCCTCTCAAGCTCCTCAGCAAAGTGATCCAGTTCCAGGTCTTTGTGTTGCTCCAACGATTACATGTTGGGATCTTCCACCAACTCAGTGCACTTCAAAGCATCAACAACCATCTTGTGCACCCACTCGCAGATCTGTGGGTGAACCATCCAGATCCTCTATGTAGGAGTCAGCACTATAATTTCAGACAGTGACAACCCACCACACAATGGCCATGATGCAAATAAATCATGCACACTAAAAGTGAGTCATGTGATGATTAAAATCCAAAGTCAGTGATGTTTCTCACCTCAAAGGGCCCAGAATTTTCAAAAGGTTTTTCATAGTCTGACCTCAGTTATCTTGTGCATGTCCCAGGTCTCTTTTTTAGCATCTTCAGCTAGTCACAGTCTCTTAAATCGCCTGTGCATCATGGAAAGATATCCTGCTTAAAACCACATGTATCCGTGTATCTCAGAAGACCATCAAAGCATATATTCTTAAAACATGAGCCTCACATTAAGGTGTCTTTGTGGAATCACTCTCCTGTACCACCAACATATTTATTAACATCCTAATGCTGCATTGATACTAAATATAGAACAGTGCACCAGCATCAGCACTCAAGTCTATCTGTCATCTGGTGGAAGAAGTACTGAGATATTTAACTCAAGTAAAAGCAGCGACACTACTGTAAAAAAACATAACTCCATTACAAGTAAAAGTCACACATTCAAACTTTTATTCAAGTAGAAGTACAGACCTGTTTCTGCAAAATGTATTTAAAGTGCCAAAAGCATACTACATGTTACTGGATTTTTATTATTGATGCATTAACATTAAAAAGCATTTCAATGGAAGTAGATTTTCTATAACAAAGCTTCACAACTACTTTGTGTTTTATATGTAAATCCTGATCTGAAATGTAACTAGTAACAAAAGCTGCTAAATAAATGTAGTGAAGTAAAACGGGACAATAATTCTGTCTAAAATGTAGTGGAGTATGAGTATAATGTAGCATAAAATCTATATAGTCAAGTAAAGTACAAATACCGTAAATATGCACTTTAAGTACAGTAGCTAAGTAGATCTGAATGATTTAGGTCAGATTTAATAGATTTACTGCATCATCGGTTTGTGAAGCTTTTTTTATTTTAAGTTTCAATTATTAACATGCAGTAGAAAAGAGCCCTGCAGGTAATCTATGTTAGCAAATGTGAAAAATGGATAAAGTCTTGCTAGACGAAAGTACAATACTCACGCTACAATGATCAGTGCATTATAATGATAGTAACACCCAACCTTATGCCTATAACTGAAGGGAAGTACCTTATGTAGAGGAGAGATAATGTAATGAACAGAATGATGAATGATAGATGTACTAAATGTTTAATGATGGTGAATGAATGCAGAAATGGATTTGATATATTACTAATATCTTTTGGAAATTTCACCATTACTTCTTGGATATTTTATGAATAACTAACAGATATTTTACTTTTTTTTTTTTTTTTGGAAATTTGAATATTAGCTTTTGGATATTTTATTAATATTTTCAAGATAATTTGCTAATAATTTGCTAATTAATTAATTAATTAATTTTACAAAATGTTGTTGGATATTTTGCAAATTTTTACCTAAACTATTTAGTAGGAGAAATTTGAACGATATAAAAAAAATATATAATTTAAGATATTTGGGTATTTTTTTTTAGTTCACATTGCATGTTTGTTTATCACCCTTTGACAAAGACATTTTGAAAATGTTTTTGTAGTGAACCAAGTAGATTAAAGTGTCAGTACATTAAATCAGCCGTCTCATGTTGCAGTACTACGACACCTGCTCCACAGGTCACATCTGAACGACCCCAATCTAAAACTAAAGAGATATAAAGGTTATCTCAGTATGTGTCCATGATATGGCAACAGTGAACAAGCAAAGGTTGAACATGTGTGATAAGTCACAATAGAAAGCACATGAAATGACATACCTGCACATGGGGAGGGGCACTTAGGACATATGTCACAGCATTTGCAACATCTATTGCTTCCATAGCCTGTAAGATAAGTGAAAGGTGAAATAATACGTACTGCTTAAATGGTTCAGATACTTTTTCTATTCTTGTGTGAATGTAGGAATAATATTTTACCCTAAATTTAGTGTATACAGCAGCAACTTTGTCAGCATTGTCACTGTAGAGATGTGGACCAAATTCTGTCTCCACCAAACCAGGAGAAATACACTGCAAAAAGAGTGGATCATATCAGACATGAGCAAACTTTATGAAATATTGTGCACTTATAACGGGCATTAATGGCGTTAATGATGCTGTGGTAGATTTTAGATTTATCTTTAGACATGTTCACTGTTTGAGGAAGCACAATGCAGAGTTGCAGGTGTGTAAATGTGGAGGGTAACAAGTATTTTTAGTATCTCTTACTGTGGCTCTGATGTGGGTGTTTGCTTCACGCAGCTCCTGTCTCAGACCCTCCGTCAGAGCCGTCACAGCAAATTTGGTAGAGCTGTAGAAATGTAAATCAGTACTGGGGACAACACAATGTCTGCTCATGCTGCAACAGAAGAAGATATATGAGATGCAGGAAGAATTAACCAGCACCAGCATTTATTGATATGATCTCAGTCTCTAGTAATCCTAAAAATGTAAGTTTGACTGATTTATTCTAGAAAATTATCATTTAAAGTGACAGTTAACCCCAAAATCAAAAATACATACAGCCCCTCCAAAACTATTGGAATGCAAGGCCATGTCCTCTGTTTTTTGTTGTACACTGAAGACATTTGAGTTTCAGATCAAAAGATTAATGTAAGACAAGAGTTCAGAAATACAGCTTTTATCCTTCCTCTCCTGGTATTTAAATCTAGATATGTTCAGAATGAATTCAGAAGCCACTTTACAGAGAAATGCATCCAAACTAATCTGGAGGAACTTTCTCATGTAGCAAGACAATGATCGAGAACACAGTGCCAACACAACAGAAGACTTATCAGGATGAAAAAGTGAAAGGTGTAGACTGGCCATGTCAATCACCAGACCTTAACCCTGTGAACCCTGAGCAAATCAGCTTGAATTTCTTTTAAAAACATGGGACGAAAACAATGAGCAACGGAAGAAGAAACGACCCAAAAATTAGCAAAAAAAAAATTAGTAAAAAGAGAAAATTAAAAACAAGAAAAATAGCTTTAAAAAGGAAGAAAATAAAAACCAAACAAACAAGGAAATGACATAGAAAGAGTGCTAAAAAATTATAGTAATTCTGCAACATAATTTTAAAATGTAAAAATATTAATTATTATAAATATTTTTCCCCTAGCTTTTTTTTTATTTTTTCCCTATTTTCAAAAAAAATATTTTCTGAATCTATTTTTTTCTATTTCCATGTTCTTTTTTGTTTTTTGTTTTTTTTACAATTTGTGGGACATTTCTTACTAAGTTACTCATTGCCTTTTTTTCCCATGGTTTCAAAAGAAATCACACCAATTTGCTCAGGTTTCAAAGGTTAAAATACCTGAAAGGTGCCTGAAAGCAGCACAGGAAAAGTGATGTCGCTCCAGGTTTCAAAGGGTTAACCCAACAGCGCATGCTCTTCACCTCCTGAAGAAGAGACTGAAGGGAGAAACCCAACAAAACAAACAACTGAAAGAGGCTGTGGTAAAAGCCTGGAAAAGCATCACAAATGAAGAATGCTAGTTTGGTGATGCTTGATGCAGTTATTGCTAGCAAGGCTTATGCAACCACATACTTAATGTTTGTGTACTCTGAGTTAATTTAAGACTATCTGTTCCAATACTTTTGCTCACTTAAAAATTTGGTGAATTCAAACAAAAGGTACTATGCACTGAGTTGTTTAACACATCTAGATGTAAATGCCAGGAAATAAAAGCTGAATTTCTGAACTCTTGCCTCACATTCACCTTTTGATCTGGAACTCAAATGTGTTCTGTGTACAACAAGAACAGCTCTACTTTGGGTGATCCATTATTTTACTTATCAGGATAAGATGATAAAATACTCAGCTCTATTGAGTAAAATATTAATATTAATTATAATATATTAATTAAACACGACTGTACTTCACAAAAAACTGTACCTGTTTAAGTTTATGATGTGCCCATCATCAACATTTCTTTCTTTCATTGACTCATACGCTTCACAGGTGCATATACACTATGCAAGAGCGTTCACCTGCAAGACACCAAGAAGGAAAGCAACAAGTTAAGACATCAGTACCTTCCAGTTAATGGCCTCTAGTCTGACGGTGGAGAACAGCTGGCAACAGAAATTCCATTCATAAACAGAAAGGTAACTCAATCATTCACATACACAAGAAAACTGCTTTTTAGCCACTTTGAAAATTATAAATGATTCAGCCAAAAGGTGTAGGAGACATTTCCCTGTTTACAGGTGATATTGAACTCAGTGGCAACCTGTTCCGCCTCTCGCCCAGTGTCAGCTGGGATAGGCTCAGGTTACGGAAACGAATGAATGAACTCAATGTTTTGTTTTCGATTTGCTGAATGTTTTCTTTGTGTGCAATCTGGTTTGCTTAGAGGTCACTGTATCTGAAAAAGTGAAGCTTTACTGATCTATAATATTGTCATGTTTCACTATTTTTGACTTGTCATGGTGGGAAAAAAACCCAAAGATGTAACTAATAACTTTAACATTGGCTCTGTTCAGTTCTATTCAAATGTCCCAGTGAGGCATGACAGAGACATTATGACCAATACCAGAACCCTGAAACTGAGGCAGCTAAATTTTGTACTATAGCCAGCGTTGTTGATGCACACATCCACCCCCTTGTGCTGCGCCTTGATGGCAGTCAACATGGACAGAATCTCTTCCTTGTTGTTCAAGTCACACTTGAAAGGCACCAAAACACCACTGTGGCATGCACTTTGACACTAAGCTGCCAGTTTCTGAAATGGAAAACAAATAAAGTTGTCAGACAAGCAGCTTTACAGTCACATCAGTTGATTACACAATCCATCTCATGTGTCCTTCAATGGTTTATTTTGACATGAACACAATTACTGTAGATCTAGATTTAGGGAAAACCTGGCTTTACATCTAATGCAACTGCAAGAAAAGTATTTAGATGAATACATAATCACCTTTTGAGATTTCAGGGGCTCCAGAGACTTATATAGGCTAAAGTTTATCATAGAGCCTTTTGAGAGAGAGAGAGAGAGAGAGAGAGAGAGAGTTTTGCAGCCAACAAAGATACATTTTACAAGTTTTAATTAGTTAAACTACTTTGAGAAAGACATCGAAACAACAGGTGCATTTATCAACAGTCACTAAACAGACGTTTAGCTAGACAAGTTAAACTTAACTTCACACTGGTTTGTATTTCTCCCACGACCTCAGGGTGCAGAAAAGTCTGCACTATGATGTTCAGAACAAACCTGTATATTTTCGAAGTCCCTGGCACAGCCCATTACCTTCATGCCGTACCAGACCAGCTCCTTCGCTATGGCCGCCCCGATCCCGACCGAAGCTCCGGTCACCAGAGCCACTCTGCCCCTCCAGCGGTTCATCACAGTCCACACACCGGTTACTTACTGAGGGTACAGAAGCTTCATGTTAAACGAGGAGAGAGACACCGAGTTTGGCAACAGAGACAGAGGCTTTCCTAAACTCCTACAGTGGGGGGCTCCTGAAGGCAGCACAGCGGAAGTGGTTTACTTCCGCTCATCATAGACATTTATGCCGCTCATGCTTATTACGTCATTGTGCTGCATTCAGGTAAAATGCGCACTGTAGGATTCCATGTGGTGTCTCTTAAATAAACCCCTCACAGTGCTACAGTTACGATTTTATTCCATTAATATTCTATATTTTCATGTTTGTTTGTTTTTTATTACATTTGATTTACATTATTGTTGTGCCCTCCCTGTGATTCTACTCGTGCGTTTCAACATTATACTTGCACTTACCTTTATTCTGCATGTACAGCAGCCTACATACTTTTTGTACCTCTATTTAATTTTACTTCGTCTGTATATTTTATTTTAGCATGTATTAAAATATAGTATATAGGCCTTTACAGTTTACTATGTATGTATTCATTTTACTTTGTATACTGGGCATCTTTGGCACACACACACACACACACACACACACACACACACACACACACACAATCCTTCTAGATGACTATCTTTTTTAAAATCATTGCTTATTTTATCATACACTCACAATACACCTATGTTTCATGATGAAACAGATATTTTTTAATGTAAACGTCTCCATATGTATGTATATGTGTTTGTTGAACATCTGTATTATGTTTGTATGTTTTTGCCACTGTTTTCTTTTCGTTCTTTGTCTTGTGCAACTGTGGCACATGAATAACCTACACTTCTGTCCATCTCCCATAACAGAAATGATTTAATTCAAACTAACAAAATATGATACGTAAAGGGCAACAAGCATTTTAATATCCAGCCCTTGTGACAGATTTGTCATATCTAAGCAGTAATACAAATCATCCATTCATTATATATCTTCACTTAAGATAAAGATTCAAGTGGGAAAGGCATTTTTTTCTTAACATAATTTGATAGTGAGTTCCTCAGCTGGTTAGGCTCTGTAGATAAATATTTAAGGGACTAATTTAAGCATGCAGATCTTATGAAACACATCATTACACGGAGGAATATGATGTATATAAGTGCCATATTAGTGAAAATGTTCTACTTTTAGCAGTATGCAGTCATACAAGTGCTAATATTTGTGCTACCATAAAATAATGTCAATAATAATATAGAGATGCAGACACAGAACACATTGCATGTTAAATAACTATATGTAATCTAATATAAATAGATATTAAAAAGTAAAAATAGCAATACCAAAAAAAACAGCAGTGCATGTGGCCTTGCAGTATTACTTGTACAAGAAGTAGCAGTAATAAGTAATTAAAGATGAATTATCATCTGTCATTTACCCATAACTTTATCTCCTAGAAAACATTACAGTAATAGTTTACCCAAAAATGGCATTTTGCTATAAGTCATGCAGTGTTACCTTGATTTATTTTTCTCACATGGCTCCAAGGAAAATATATTGATTTAATGATTGATTGGAGACTGTGTTTAACAACAGCAAAACTACATCAAAACATCCATCTATAAAATCTCTGGCAACTCATGCAGTACAATCCAAGTCTCATTTAGGCTTAGTACTTACCAATTACTTCTTTTTTGTTTTGGGTGAAGTATTCCTTTAAGTAAAGAAAATCCATGTTGCACCTAAATAAGTTCACCATATCTAATCAGGTGAGATTTTTCTGACAAATCTAAACTTCATCTTGCAAGCTGTGAGTTTTCAGGCCAAACCCTTGTGAATAAAGGTCCATTCACTATCGTATGGATATCCGTCTTCAGATATCAGTGTTTGCTGTGTATCAGCGGTCATAGAGAAATCAGGAGTCATAAAAACTAAAGCATGCGGCATGGGCGGGATTTATAGGTTGATAGGTGGGTCTACCTGTCTTATAAGAGGCTGGTTGAGCTCTGTTTCTGGCATCATCCTTCACAACCCTCAATTTTATTCAGGCACACTCTGACAGCTACAGTACAGTCACAATGTTGCTTGCGCCTGTGTTATTTTTGTTTGCTTCTCCCATGATGATTGTCTCAGGGGCAGGTATGTTGTCTAAGGAAGAAAAACAAATTAATTGATTTAGTATTTTAAAAATGTATTCAGTGTGCAGAGGCTTTTTTTGGTGGCATTTTGTTTGCTAAAAAGTTGTATGATATGAAATACTGATGTTTGGGCTTTTTATTTACAAATGAGAAATTTCAAACACATATTTTCTCTTAGTTTGCTCTACAGAGTATTCTGCAACTGCAGGTTTGGGTTTGTTCTTGCTGTTTTTATTTTCAATTATGACTTATTTCAAACCTGTTCTTGTAGATTGGTGCTACCAGTCCCAAGTTACATGTAGTCACGCCTGCACAGGTAAACCTCAAGATAAGCTGCTGACCATAATATTTTTAAACAAAAGAAGAAAACATACAGTAGTTAAGTTACTTTTTTCACCCTCCTGCAGGTCCAGTGGTATGGGAAGTGGTTTCACAGCAGTGCAATGGCAGACATCAGTCTCCAGTTAACATTGTTACAAGGAGAACCAAACCAGATGAACGTCTCACTCCTTTTGAGTTCATTGGCTATCAAGAGGCTTTTCATGGACGCCTCCTAAACACCGGCCACACAGGTACGTCTTTGTAATAAATGTAGTATCATTTACAGAAGAAAATTTGGTAAAAGGACAATAAGTCAACTAATGATTTTAAATCAGCTGTAAAATTGTCATAAGGCAGTTACCTTAGCCATAAACCACTGAAATAATAATCTTATATGGTGCACAAGGCAGCAAAAAGGATAATAATATGATAATGGTATAATAAACTAGAATTCCCGCCTCACAGTTGTATGCCACCGCAAACCAGTCAAGTTGCAGTTACAGTTTACGTCCATTTCTGTCCAGACTCATATGTAGCCATGACAGTAGACTATGCTTCAGATATGGATGTTGGTGTAAAGTAGTTACATCTTCTGAAACATGGATGCTTCACACACATCTTAAACATGGCAGCACAGAAGGTCTATACAATCTGCACAGTTTCAAGATCAGTGTCACCAATTCAGTATCTGATCGAATGTCTCTCCTTCTGTTCTTGAGTTATGATGTTGAATAATGGCCAGAAAATTATTTTTGCAGAACATTATGATGTCACAGTGAAGCTGACCTTTGATCTTTTGGATATAAAATTTCTTAAAAATGTCATTCAGCATGTCTAACTTCATTATTTCATTCTATTAGACATTGGTGTGAAATTTTGTCATAATTAGCATATAAATTCTTGAGTTATGGACAAGAACAGGTTATGTGAGGTCACAGTGACTTTGACCTTTGACCATAAAAATCTAAACAGTTCATCACTGAGTCCAAGTGGGCGTTTGTGACAAATTTGAAGAAATTCCCTCAAGGCAATTTTGAAATACAGTCTGAATACACACTGAATACTGAAGCATAAAGATGAACAAAATATGAAACGTGCAAAGAAGATACTTGAGCCTGAAGAAGCTGCAAAACAAACACATTGATAATCTTCTAAATTGTGAACTTTAGCTTTTCAAAAAAGGCTCTTTGTAATCATTACCAGAGGCATCTGTTTTATTTGACTGAATTTTGAAATGGTGACTCAAATTATTTTTCTAGTTCAACTGAATTTGCCCTCCGGTATAAGGATCAAAGGAGGAAGGTTGGCTGAACCATACAAGGCACTTCAGCTTCACCTGCACTGGGGCGAAAATGGAGGACCGGGGTCAGAACACACCCTTGATGGAGAACAGTTTCCAATGGAGGTAAGAAATATAGGGATGGAAGTGTGTTACTTGCAGCACTTGTGATAAGACCATTTTGTGTTCTGTATTTAAATAAATGAACTATTGAATTATTTTATGCCACCTACAGATGCATATTGTACACATAAAAGAAGACTACGACTCTTTGTCCCAGGCTGTAAGAGACCGCACAGGCGTGGCTGTTCTTGGATTTTTCTTTAAGGTGATTTTATTTGATTATTTCGCAACAAAAAGTAGAGATCAGCTTAAAATTGAAGTCTGTTGTGAGTAAGATGAAAATCAGGACAATGTATCTTGTGATGGACAAGCATCATTCTTTTGAAAATGTAGTCAAGGTGCAAACACGTCATGTCATAGATCTGATACCCAGGTTTGATACGCACAACATTTTATAATTGGACTTGATCAACTGGCAGCAGTCGTTTGCACTTTTTAAAGCTGTTGCATATCTGGAACAGGGGAGTAGGTCTTACTTACACTCATGATGGAAAGATGGCGAATTATGAGTATGATGATGCTAATGTGGTAAATTAGATCTAAAAAAGAGCTCAGGACTCTTAAGATTCAACTTTGATGAATGTGGAAAAAAAATGTTTTAAAAAAGGCCCAAGAATCATGCCTTGAGGTACACCAAAAATATTTAAGCTCCAGAAACATTTTAGAAGTAGAAAATTGCACTCAGTAGGGTGCAGTTCTCCACCACCGAGCTGGTTGCAATCACTCTAGACAATTCTTGTAATTTTAGCAGAGGTGTTTCAGAAGCTAAAAAAACATACACATCCTATTTTTGCTGGTAATGCAATTTGTTTCACAGAGCAGACGGAGTTAACCTACTAACAAGCGCTGTATGTGAAATATAGATACAACATAATTATGAAGACTTAATGTATTCTAAATAAACGCAAGCAGCAATTTTCAATCTATGTCATTCTTAGCTGGACTTTGAACAGTATTGTGTTTGTCTGTAGGTGACAGCACAACAAAATAGAAAATAACAATAAATACAAAACAGACAAAGACAAGGAAACATTTAACTGTCTATTTAGTCACTTATGATAGAAGCACAAATATCAAAGAAAATGACCAAATCAAAACCCAAAATCAGGCACGCAAAGCAATCTGCATCTGCCCCTGGTGTGGTATGACGCCGTGCAGCAGACGGAACAAAACAAGGTCGCAGCAGGACCCCAGGAAGTGCACCAGGCTTTGAAGCTAGTAGTGGCATGCATGTGCATAAAAAATATGCGGCTGACTGGTTCAGTAGTTTGTGAGATTACCTGTGCGTAGACCGATGGAAACACACTCTAGCACCAGTCACACTCACTCACTCACTCACTCAGACACACGACCAAACACATGATTGCTTCTAGGCTTGCGCCCAGCGGAGATAACAAAGCGTTCACGAGAATCTGCAGTCACCAGTTGATAAGAAACTTTACAAGGGACAGTTTTAAGGGCAAAAAATAATTGGCATCTGTTTGAAGCAAATCACAAGGAGTATGTTGTCCCAACTTACGCAAAAATATGACTGCTGCAGCTTCTTGTGTAACTTCTAACATTTCATTCTGTCATTCCAGGAGTCCAAGTCTGCAAATAAGAAATTTGATCCACTTCTTAATGCCCTGAAATACATCACACGACCCAGTAAGTCATAGGTTATCTACTGACATGGAAAAATAAGATAACAGTGCTGTATTATCTTCCAGCAGCATTGTCTATAGTGCCCTAAATGTACTGCTGATTGTTACAGCATCAGACTAAAGTGCGATTGTCATTAGATAACACAGTGTCACAAAACACTTTCATCTAACACCTCAACAATAAATCGATTAAAACAATAACGCTGTCGCCTTGAACCTATTTATTGTCCAATATTGAATTTATAGCTAACTTTATTGTTGTGTTAATATTTTATAAAACCAGCCAACAGCACGATACTGAAGGGTGTGTCCCTGGAAATGTTGATTCCTCCCCAGAAGAATATGAACAAGTACTTTCGCTATGACGGCTCCCTCACTACACCCAACTGTGCTGAAGCTGTCGTCTGGAGCTTGTTTGAAGACACCATTCCTCTTAGCAGGAAGCAGGTAATTATTTTCACAGTGTGATATATCCTGCCCAGAGGAGAAAAGAAACCGATCACATTCACTGAAATACTGGTGTCGGACAGCTGTTGCCTACTTTACAATGGCAGAGTCAGGTCCTACATTCAACATGACATAAACTCATTATATTCCTGTGGTTGAGTAAAAATCTTCCACAAATTATGAACTTTTCAGGAAGCACAAAAATCCTGGTTTCATTGTCATTGTTTTAGAAACTTATCTCAGCATGTAGGCTAATCCTTCAGCTGATCTCAAAGCATCAATATCCCCACCACATAGAGCTGATATGATGAATGTGTTAGCAAACAGTTCAATACACCAGCACATACTGAGCGTCATTAGCCTTCATTTGGAGCTGTGTGTGGCAACCCAGTCAATGTAAAGGTCCAGACACACCAGACTGACATGAAAAAAACTAGGGACAATGAAGGCCAACTGCTGCATTAGCTTACATCGCTGTGTCTCAGCCAAAAAGTTGCAATTGGACACACCCCAAAGACCACAGCCAATAGCCTAACAGCACGTATGTTCTGTGCTTACATGACAGAAAAGAGCTCCATACTAGCAGGCAGTAGTCTATATTCGTCATTACAAAAGGGAAACCCAAAGAACAACAGAATGGATTCAAGACAG
Source organism: Epinephelus fuscoguttatus (assembly GCF_011397635.1). Classification (NCBI taxonomy): domain Eukaryota; kingdom Metazoa; phylum Chordata; class Actinopteri; order Perciformes; family Serranidae; genus Epinephelus; species Epinephelus fuscoguttatus. Next base: position 29,500,884 of record NC_064756.1, read on the forward strand.
TAGAATATAATTTTTTTTCTTATATCTGGCCCTCTTGACTTTAGTTGTTTGCTCTTGTGCCCCGACTTGAACTGCTAATCAGACTGAATGCATTCACCGATGGGCTCCGCTCTGTCTGATGCCAATTTAGTAACCTGAATTGCCCAAAATAAAGCCCACAAGGGCCGACTAGTGCCAATGGGACACACTGCAAAAACTAGGGTGACAGATGCGCACCAACGGCCTGACATTGACCAATGGCAAATAATCAGCTTGGTGTGTCAGGGCCCAAACTCCAACATGCTTTTAGCCTCACTATGTTTACCAGCTTGTCGCCAGCTTTGTCCATGTGCCATTTGGTGCTGAGCAGGTAGTGTAGAGAGGATTTTCAGAGTTAGAAAAATAACTTCCTGTTGCCTGATGAGAGCTGTACAAATGAATCAAAGCAGAAAAGTTGCTGTGAAACCAAAACAATGGGCTAAAAGGTGTCAAATTGCTCTGTAGAAATGAGGTTTGATTTGGGTTCAGTACTACAAGCAAATCCATTGGATTTGGTCCATTGTCAATACAGAAATGTTTATTTTCTACCTCTAACTGCATCCACCTTCTTCACCTGTTGTGATTTCATTTTTGTTACAGCTCACTGCATTCTCAAAGCTGAAGTTTTCTGATGGAAAGCAGATGGTAAAAACCTTCAGACCAGTGCAGCCCTTGAATGGACGGGAGGTATATTACTCCGGAGGCCATGTTGCTCTGGTTAACACTGTGCTAGTCATCATGTTAGTGCTGGTATCCAGTGCACTCTCCTTCCCTGCCTCTGTTCAATTAACTCAACCTCTATGAATAAATACAGCTGTCTATGTCCCCTGATGATTGTCAAATATGTGAAATATAATGTACTATATATTTAAAAGTAATAGGTGAATCTACTGTATACTGATAATCTTTCTTTCTTGATTGCTGCAGCAGCTCTGTCTTCCTGAGGGCAGTTTTTAAATTCTTTAAAAGGCGGATGAACAGGACCAGCCCCAGTTTGCAGCGCTTTTTGTTTTACTTGCATTTAATGTATACATTCCAGTTGATAATTTTACTGACCATGTTTGTGATTCTGGACAGTCTGTCTGTAGTCTTAGCCCCCCGGTGCCCATACCACGTACACGTTACTGTAAAAGTTAAAACACATCCATCAAGACTCTAAGATGTTCTTGCTTATATTGAATTAATCTAATTTCCTGATTAGATACAACCACTGCATTGCTTTTTAAAAAATGTTGTCTGTAAAACTTTCAGTGTGATCAAAAAGGTTCCTGAATATTTGAACTCCTCCATTGCTTCAACAGGCTGATCATTAATCACAACAGGTGGAGAATAACAGCAGACATTGTGTTGATTCATAATCTACTGATTTTACTGATGTAAAGACAATCTCATACTTCAAAGCATGTATGATGAGCATTTTCTCTGTATATTCCAGTTGTGTATTTCACTTTTTGACTCATGATTTCTCTCTTTTGATTTCTGGAACAAACAGCACTGAAGTTAACTGACAATACTCATCAATTGTTTTTACTCTGGAAGTTTCCAAGTACAAAACAATTTATGGACTTGGGGACTAATAGTAGATATTGTTATATTGCCTCTTGTGATATGTTATCACAATAAACAGACACAGTAATACTTCTGTGATACGATGTCCTTCCTGTCCTGCAGACATCTGTACTCTAAACTGTCCTTTCTTGAACTTCAGGGGTTCAGACTTTGGTACATGCTTTTATATATCAGTTGTGTGTAAAACATTATGCAATTGATCAATATCTAAATAAAGTCTGATTTCATCATTAATATTGTGGTGTTTTTTGGGCATGTTGTCGTCTTCAGTTACAGGGGTGTTGTTATAAAGTTGTACGTGCTGGGTTTTTTCCCCGTTTTGATGACTGTAATGCACTTCACACTGGCATTAGTCAGACTTTACCTCCACAAACATCCACTGTGTGGCAGCAGTGAACAAGTCTGACTGGCTGTTTGACCTCTGCTTACATTCAGCTCTGAGTAGCACTTACATGCTGCACATGCATTTATAAAAAATGCATGAGTATCCCTAAACATTCTATTTCTATGTTTAGGAGTCACGGGGAACGAATCCACAGCCATGATGTAATGAGAAAGTTACAACATTTGAGTGGACAGAAACAGGAATGGCGGCTTTTTGGTGTGTGCGTGTGTGTGTTTGTATGTGCACATAGTTTCGATTGATTTCATGGTTTCAAACTGCTATTCATGGCTACAGCTGTTCAAACTTTGTTCATTTTATTCCTCCTAATGAAATTCTTTGACCGTAAATAAGAAAAATAGCTTTAACTGCAGAAACAATTTCAACTAAGAGGTACATTCACAGCTCTCATCACACAGTAGAAGAGGATTGACTCTGTGTCAGCATAGGTGAAACATAATTTAATCAGCTCTAAGCAGTGACCTGGAAGGATAATGCCTCCTCGTGTCATTAGATGGTGCACTTGTTTTTGGCACTTTGACTATCTATACCACGCTAAGTACTCGAGGAGATCACTCTGGATGTAATCCCATGTTGCACAGAAATAGGTGTCTGATGCAAGGACAGTGGCGCAACAGTGCTGAGATAATCTGCAGGATGCACAGTCATGCCGGCCTGCTGCAGAGGGTCAGTTCTTGTTTTCTTTGACAAAACACATCCAGAACCATGATCACAAATACAGCATTTCTGTGTGAGCATGTGTTGTTTGGCAGGAATGTATCTTTAAGTGTCTGATTTATTGCAGCAATCTAAACTTTTTATTTCACATCCACTATTTGCAACCTGTGTTTCTTCTCATCTGCCACATTACTGTCTGGTCTTTTCTTCTTTTTCATGGTTTGTGCATGCCGCCCATCCCCCACTTCCTCTTATTTTACTTGGTGTGACTCTGAGGTTTGGGTTGTCGTGACAACGGAGGACACAGACCCGTCTCTATTCTATTTGCAAAGTTTCTGTTGTTGCAAGCGTATTGCACATTTGCTGCTGGGATAGGGAAGAGTCTTGCACCACCATCCCCCACCCACACCTTGTCAGAAACATGCGGGCGTGAGCGAGTTCTCAGAAATATCAATAAGATACGAATCTCTTCCGGTAATTTACACAGAAAATTTTGGACTCACACCGCTGTTAAAGAGAGACATCTGGCTTTTGAGGACAGTGCTGAGGAGCACCGTATTCCCTCTGCAAACATAAACATTTATTGTCTCTAAAATAAGCTCACTGAGTCAATACGTCTGCTAATAATCTTTAAATACTTTGATCATTTATCATCATGTTGCTAGTCAAAGTGCACGCCTCAATGCTACATCAGTAAAAGTATATTGTCCTGAGATAATTGATCCACATTAATTATTACTGGGATCAATATCTATCTGCTGTAGTGTCTGACTTTTTAAAAAGCAGGTGTCACCTTGTAACTATGTCCTTAAAAGGGATGAGTCAATGCTTGGCAGCAGCGGTGCAGTCTGCCCGGGCTTCATGGGCGTAGGTTTTGAATTTGCATGTGTGCGTGTGTGTGTGTACGTGTGTGTGTGTGTGTGTGAGTGTGAGTGTGTGTGAGTGTGTGTGCAGATGTGGAAAGTAAATGAGTACACTTCCTAAACTTTAAACTCTGAAGTACTGATACTGTGAGTATTTTTAGGCCATGAAACTTTTGTCCACTGCACTATATTTATCAGATGGCCACAGTTACTTTACCTAATAAGATCGTATATAAAAGCATATATAATACTCTGAAATGTACTGTATTGTTAGAACCAAATCTAGTTGGACATATATTCATTTGGAGGAGGTACAGGATTGTACATACAGCACAGTACAATCAATTAAAACATCTCCAAAAAAATTACTTCTCAAAAACATGAAAACATTTTTACATTTTTTACGACAAATAATTCTATACACAAAGTTCAGACAGATTCTCACACTTTGGTACGTGTTTCAAATACTGTTCCCATCACTATGTGTGTGTTTGTGTGCGTGAGTATGTGTGTGTGTGTGTGGGTGCATAAGCATGTGCACATCTGCATACACTTCCCTGCATGTATGGTGTGTGCGTGTGCGTGTTTGACTGTTAGAGCCTTTCCTGTGTAAACCACGTGGCTCAGACATGGTTAATAAAAGATCACGCTCACTTCTGGGTTTTCTTTCTTCTGGGGAGTCCAAACACTGGTAAGACCCTGACAGCAGGAGACTTTATTTAGAAATCTGTTGCTTTTTTTTTCTTTTCTTTATTTTATTTTTGTTTTGTATCCCTCCAATTAAAATGCACTCATATATACAGGAGTTACTGCTTTATATCTCAATATTCTCTTATATCTGCATCATTTTGAGCAACATTACTGTCAAATACTGTCGGTGCAACGTGTTTTCATGTTTCTTCATTACCAAATGATATTAGAGATTCTTGTGTCTTGTTCTTGTGTCATATTTAGTGTGTGAAAACTTTTCTTTAGTCAACCCGTCACGTCTTCAGTGTTTGCGGTGGAGCGACCAGAAGCTACTGATGTACAGTGTTGTCACCCATAAAGTAGAAAGCACTACTAAACTTCACTACACAGTGTAGTGTTTCCTACTTTATGGATGAGTATACTGTTGGCTGCAGAGAAATGACCAAAAAGAAACCAACGAAGGCTACTCGATGTGGAAGATTTTAAAACCTGTAGGTCTCATAAGGAAACCTGTTGAATTTCTCTGTTGTTTTTGTTTTTTTTAATTTTGTTTTGTCTTCATTTATTACAAATCAGAAGGATGGTTTCAGTAGAATCATATACCAGCACAAACAAGTCTCTGAGATCTGTAAAAGAAAGCAAACGAGCATTGTACAAATTCAAGTTTATTTTCAGTTTCAGTTCTTTTATTGATTACATTCATTATTTCCTTTGTACAAAGTTGGTTGTGAATTTTTTTCCATAAAAAAAATTGCTGAAAAACTAAAAAAATGAAAGAAAAAATATCTTCCTAAATGCCTCATATGAAAAAAAACTATGAGCCAGTTATAGAAAATATATAAATAGGTTATAAGGCAAATACGGATAAACTATATACACTTTGGTCTGCAAAATAACGGAGACTAAAGGTGTATTTAAGGCTAAAATAATCTATTCCTTTTTGCCATCAGGTACGATTGAAATAATTACAATTTATTCATATTGTAACATGTTTATATATATGTACATACACTAAGTGTATGTAGGCAGACAAGTATGAAAATCTTCCCTGATGAATCTTTCATGTGGTTTTTGATTTCAAAAATGTATGTATATTCTGTACTTTTTTCACCAAATGATTTGTGATTTTTGTTGAACTTTTTCAATAAATCAATTATCTGAAATTTGTATGACGAGAATGCTTTCAATCATTCACATCCTGATCAACACTGGTAATATTTAGGGTCCATTAGTTGCTTATTTGCATTTGCCCTCACTAACTTGAAATCTAAAGCTCATAAAGTGTCGTACTATCATAAAAAAATAAAAAAATATATTTTGTTTGACACATAAAATGTCCATTTAGCTATTGTTTTTGTAAAATAAAAACTGCTGAGCTCTCACTGTGTCTGAGACTTGGCATCTGTAGCAAACATCTTAGCAGGGGCTTTTCTTCTAATTCCAGGGAAGCGGCTGTAGGTAGTTTGATGGAACCAAACCTCGTCGTCCGTGCAGATCCCCCTGAAGAAGAGGTTAAAATCAAACTTGTGTGCAAAAGTCAGCTATAAAACATATCAATCTAATCAAATATTGCATCCTAATTGTAGAGGAGACACTCACATAGTAGAAGCCATCTTCATCCATGTCACCTAACGTGTATATAATGTCTCCTGAACGAAAGGTAAGTTCAACCTTTGAGAGACAAAAAGAGCGTAGAAACATCGAATCATCACCACAAATCACTTTGTTGTATTTGAAACAGGAGATAAGACTGGATTAATAGAAAATGGTTGAAAACCACAGTGTGGTTCATGTGTCAATACGCTGCTTACTTCACTGTCCATGTTCGGTGAACTTTCCCACGGGTCATAGTCAAATAAGGCCACCATTCGTCGAACGACCACATCATCAGGGATACTGGCTATGTCGCTTGGATCTGGTGTTAAAGACATACCTGTGGGCCCAAATGCACAAACACTCCTTTGAAAGCAACTTTAATGCTAAAATATAGAATCAATTTGCACATGTCAAAGAAATACCTGCTTAAAAAGTGGACACACTGAAGTAAACGACTACCTTTGAGCAAATGCACTGACAGAAATAATCAGTGGAGTGTTTCTTTTAACTTTACTGTAACATAAACTCAAGATTTATGTGTTAATCTTACTTCTTATTTGTTGTAGTAGTTTCTTCTAACCTCCTACAGTGACAAACAGCGCATCAGCTTCTCACCCTACATTACCCCTGTACGTGACTGTTCTAGCAGTGTGTTACAGCACAGTGTCCTGCAGAAACAGAGGGTAAATACCTGTGTGGTCCACAGGCAGGAATCCCTGCTGCATAAGTAGTTGCTTCAGGTACTCATCGTCCACTGGGATTTCAGCCACCATGTTACTTGGCACATAACCGGAGAGACCACCAGACTCACCATGATAGAAACCATCAGAGTCTTTGTCTCCAGACACCTAAATAAAGCAGAGAGGGTAGGTATAGAGAGGGATAGAGGGTATTACTTTATGTTAGGGTTTTGGAATTTAAAAAATGAATGTTAACAGTTCTATGTCACAGCGGCAGACAATTACATTAGTCAGATGGAATTGGTGACAGGAAATAAAGAGAAAAAGCTGATATCTTTTCACACACTCGGCTGGCCTGAATTGAGCACAAACAGGAAACGCTATCATGTTCTTTCAAAGAAGTGTTTCAACTGATGAAGTGAGGAAATGCAACTCCAACATGTCAATTACACCTGCCAGCACACTTAAACAGCATCATAAAAGATTTACAAACAATTTCAACTGCTCTACTTTTCTTCTTCTTTTTTTTTTTTTTGTATTTATCTTACCTTGATGATCTGGCCTGGTACAAAAGGCAGCTCCTCTGCAGCCGTCTCATAGTTGGGAGACATCGCAGCAGGGTTGTATGGGTAAAGTGCCACAAAGAGTCGGACGGTGGGTATGGACAATTGGCTAGCAGTCTCAAGCTCCCATTCTCTGAGTTCCTCTGGAGTAATAATCCTCACTTCATCTGGGTATATCAAAACATCCAACTCCAGCCTTGTCTCCATTTACAGTGGTGCGACTGCTTCAGTGTCCACTTGGCAGACAGATGGCTGCTGCAGACAGCAGAGCTCTCCTTGCCCTTATCCTAATTTGAGGTAACTAAGCCAAGCAGAAGGAACAGTAATCCTCTTTGAAGCAAGTGGAGAGATTCATTAGTTCAGAGCTGCGTGTTGCACTGTAAGACTGCACAATGCAACATAATGGGAGTAATGGTTTGTAAAAGAAATCACTAATATGTTATCTGGATCAGATAACGCCGTGTAGTTCTTTTAGGCTGCTTCTGGGTTATATGTGGCAGCAGAGAGATCAATTGATAGTATAATAAATACATTTCTGAGACAAAGCTTTCCTGAATGAGCCTTAAAAAATAATCAGGTTTATTCCAAGTTTTGGAATTTAAAGTTAGAGAAAATAGTTATAAGCTCGTGATTTTCTCTAAAATGGTTTAAAAGAAATTGATAATCTTTGGAAACAATCATTTAAGCACAACTGTGGGAATACAGTAAAGCTAGGCCCTTTTTAAAAACACATGATCTGTTTTTATAGGCCTGACCTCTGTGTCGTCTGTTGTCAAAAAACTCATTTTTATACAATACCATAAAAAATAGCTTCCTATAGCCCTCTATACATAAAAATCCTTCAGAAGTTGGAGCCATATTGTTACAATATTAATACTATCTGAAACATCGAGTCTGGGTTAAGTGTGACGTGGCATTGTTTTTCTCCTCCACTATTTGACCCAGTTTACACGTCACTAAAAGACAACACTTCCTCTCTTGATCTCTGGTCAGGTCAGCAGGTGATAATCTCTTCCCGAAGAGGAAGGGAAATAGAGGGAGGAAATGTCTAATCTCAGGGCACGCCAATATTTTTTTTTTTCCTTTGGTTAGACTCCCCCCAAAAATCTAGATAGTGATTTTACTTATTCCAAATGTTTCTAATTATTTAAAGATAAAAAACAACAACTGGTCAGCTCACTCGATGTAAATGTCATGGTACAAGCAGGCAGTCCAAAACTGTATCTGAGGCACTCTGATTGTAGTTAAAAATCCTTATTAATATATGGATAACCAAATTTAATTAGTAGTCAGGGCTGTAAAGCTCTTATGTGTAGGATTCAGGGGGGTATATTGGCAGAATGAATTTAACATTCATGATGATATGTTCATTAGTTTATAATCACCAAAAATAAAGAATCAGTGTGTTTTTGTTACCTTAGATGAGCTGTTCATGTCTACAATACATGTGGTGCGGGTCCTCTTTCACAGTCTGTCATGTTGTTCTACAGACTAGAATGGACAAACCAAACACTGCTTCTAGATAGGGCAATGTATGATTTCACATTTTCTAGACTTTCACTTAACTGTCAAATTAATTTATGCTCTTCCAAATCTCCACATAAAGTCTGATGTTTTTTTTTTTTTTTTTAAATCTATTTGCCAAAACAGACATTTTATAAAATGTAAGATGAAACTTTTCTTTTACAACCCCTATAAAAGAGGTGTTGGTTTACTGAATACCAAGCATGTGACCTCAGTGATGATGTATGAATGAACCCTTTGGTGCTAGCTTTATGGATGGTCACTCTCCACAGGTTGTCCGGTAAGAACAGGATGATGATGAGCAATAATAAATCCAGTTCAAACACCAACTGACATGCCACTCATTTATTTTCTCTTGTCAGAATATCCATATTTGAGGTGTATGATGGGTGTGTGTGGTTACTACAATAAGGAAATAAAACAGAGAACATGCACATATATTAAAATGTAACAATAAATATTATAAACAGTATGGCATACAAATGAACAACCCCAATTCCAGAAAAAGTTGGGACGCTGTTTAAAATGTAAATTAAAAACAAAATACAATGATTTGCAAATCTGTTTTGACCCATATTCAGTAGAATACAGTACAGAGACAAGATATTTAATGTTCACACTGATAAACTTAATTGTTTTTTGTAAAATGCATACTCATTCTGAATCTGATGCCAGCAACACGTTGTGACAGCGGCAACAGAAGACTGGGAAAGTTGTGGAAATCTCAGAGAAACCCTGTTTGGAACATTCCACAAGTAAACCAGACCATGTATGGGTATGAAAGGGGCATCCTCAAAAGACTCAGTCATTCACAAGGACGGACGGCGTGAGGTTTATCACTTTGTAGAAAACTGCACAAACAGTCCAACAGTCTATGAAAAACAAAGAACAGTCATAAGAAGTTTTGGAATTTCACCTACAATCTACAATTCATAATATCAGCAAAAGATTCAGACAATGTTCTGAAATCTCTGCACATAAGAGGCAAGGCTGAAAAACATAATTAAAAGGCCTGTGACCTTTGACCCCTCAAGAGGCACTACATTGAAAACCAACATGATTGTATAAAGGATATTACTGTATGAGCTCAGAAGCACTGCAAAGAAACCCACTGTCTGTTGCTGCATCTACAAATGCAAGTACAGACTCAACCGTGTAAAGCGAAAGCTACATATCAACAACATCCTGAAACATCGCCGACTTCTCTGAAAACGAGCTCATATGAGATGAGCTGACACAAAGTGGAAAAGCGTGCTGTGGTGTGACAAGTCCACATTTCAAATTGATTTCATGTCCTCCAGGCTAAATCTGTGAAGGTATAGGGCTGTGTTAGTGCTCATGGCATCATGGGTAAATCTCACATCAGTGAAGGCACTATGAATGCTGAAAGGCACCATGACAGGTTTTGGAGCAACATATGCTGATATCCAGACGATGCCTTTTTCGGGGATGTCGCTGCTCATTCCAGCAAGACGATGACACACATTCTGCTCGTGTTACAACAGCATGGCTTCGTAGGTACTAGACTGTCCTGCCTGCAGTCCTGACCTGTCTACCATTAAACGTGTGAAAAAATTATGAAGCACAATAAGCAACAACAGAGACCCCGGACTGTTGAGCAACTGAAGTCATATATGAGCAAGAATGATAATGTTGAAAACAAATGAGTGTCCTCAGTTTCCAAACACTTCCTGGGTGATGTTAAAAGGAAAGGTGATGTCACACAGTGGTAAACATGCCACTGTCCAAACTTTACTGAAACCTGTTGCCGGCATCAAATTCAAAATTAATGTATATTTATGAAAACAATAAAGTTTATCAGTTTGAACATCAAATATCTTATCTTTGTACTGTATCATTTAGATTGTCTTTTTTAAAAGATATTTCCGTTTTTATAGGCATTTGATGCATTTACTACCTATTATTTGTAGACTTTCTTTCTCCTGTCTGTTGTGTTTGTACCCGTTTTTGTCGGTGGTGGACCGCTGCATTCAATTGTCCTGACAGGAATAAATAAAGTTGTACTGTATTGTTTGATTGATCCCCTGACACTGACTGGTTGTACTGGGTGACTGTGCCTTTTTTAACAGCTGATCTGAGTTAAAACAGGTTTATACTTGCACATTTCAGAGGATAGTCCTGTGGTTCCAGAAGCTACTTCACAATAACAGCTACAAATTGTATTTTACTTTCAGACTCACTGCTGAGCATTACGCCTCATCCTCAGACACTTTCATTCCCATATTTGGCCAGAAGAGGGAGCTGTAGATAGATGCTCCATCTGATTTAAGTAGCTGATTTTGCTAGTTTGGTAATGAGTCCACACCTAAACCAGGGTGAAATGACTTACATGTACTGTGACACATTGCAGTGACTTAAATTAAAGCTGCTGTGATATAAAACTGCTGCCTCTGATGAACACAGTCTGCTCTCTGTTAAAAACAATAGCTGCACAAATCCAACCTCACCAGCAGAGTCTGCCCTTTGCATTACTCACTTATGCTTGGCCTTGAAGGCAGGAAGTGCTGTGATATCCGATTACAGCTCAGGGACGCCCTGTGCGCTGTTCTGCAAAAATGATGATGTCATGATCAGAAAAAATACATACAAATTCAAAGTCTAAGATTACAGGACAAGGTCTATCCAGGATATGACGTTTCAGAATATGTGTGACATTATGCTTATAGTCAACAATCATCTGGTCCTTAAAATAAATCCAGCCTTTTTGTCAAACTGTGCTCTCCTGGATGGATTACTGAACAGGCCTACCAGGCTCAGACATACTGACCAGGAAGAGATGCTAAAAGTCCTCAAGGAATGATAAACAACTACTCTTTGCTGAGCATCATTTAACCATTCCCCAAATTCTGAATCCCAAAGATTCCTGAATGTGTCACCATTAGAGCCTCTACCCGTCACCATGGCAGTGAGTCCACAAAGAAGCAGCTTCTTAACATTTAGACTCTTGAGGACTCCTCATAAAACTTTATGTGTGTGCCTGTTTGCTTGAAACTAACTCTGTTTTTATGACCAGTCCAGGACCATCAGGCGTCTGACCTTGCTGGTCCAAGGGTCACAGAGGTTCACTCTCCTGGACCGTGAGGAGCTCAGGAGTCTGTGAGAGTCTGTGGTCGTGTTTCAAGCATGTACAGTAAAAACGTAGTCTGATTCAGGTTGATTTTCATACTTAAATCTCTTTATACATTGTCCTCTGACTGTCCAGCCACCACAGTTCAGATGAGGGAAGGTCTGAGTACATCATGTCACAGTAATACTTTGAAGGGAACATACACTCCAGTCACTAGAGTACATGTTGCCATCGTATGTTTCTTAATACCACAAATATTTGTGTGTCATCATGTAGTAGATATACAGTATTGAAACATAACAAGTCTTTACATTTTAACAACACTGTGGTTTATGTGTAGTTTTGTTTAGGCCCCAAAACCACTTGGTTATGGTTTGGAAAAAATCATGTTTTGCCTTTAAAATACCCAGTTTTGGGGGCACAGTCCTGGCTAGAAATGCAGTGATGTCTTGGTTAAAAACAAAGGTTACATTATAATCTTACTTCTATTAGCTCAGGCGAAGCCCTCTACTGGTTTCTTTGGGTACTGTGGGTGGAGCCTGGTGAATAAAGGCCCTGTCATGACATAACATTGATCCAGCCACACCAACACATTCTGATCTCATATCACAGCTTTGTCAGTGGCCTTTCACGTTTACATATTATGCACAAGGTATCATTCTGCATCTACCAAGCTGGGATGTCAACAAAAGCACATGGCTGGGTTTAGGCAACAAAAAAAACATCTTGGTTTGGCATTTGGGAAACGAACACCATGCTCCTGGGTGAAAGTCCACAGGTTGTTGGAACCATCCACCACCCCTCCTGGCCAGCCTATAGGAACTTTCCAGCATCTTTGTCTTATGTTGTTACTGGCAGTGTTTCAACCTAATGCCATATACTGCAGCCAGTGCTATCTACTTTAAAACGCAGAAACACAACTCATTAAAAACAACTGGTTTTGTTGTTTTTTGGTCTTGACCAGTGGTTTGCAGTTGTCTGTCCTAGGTGTCACACCATCAACCATCCACTGCAACGCCAAATGACAAAATCAGCTCATATACTATGTCACTACAGACACGTTGATATGTATGAAACATACAAAAGTTGTGTGTCCATGGTTTGAAGACATATACAGTTCCTATATTTTCTTATGGTGTCTGCGCTGGAACATAATGACTTGTTCAGGACTTGAAATGGAAAACTTAGGACTTGTTTCTGAACTCCATAGACTTTGGAACTGTAGAGGTCCAAGGTGTCACTGGTCCAGGAAGGCTGGATTAAGCAAGAAACATGAAGAAGTTCTTCTACTAGTATGTACACAAAACATAGGCTAATGGGATAAGTTTTTGCACAACCAAGTCCTTAAACTCGGCTGGTGAGATGGCCAGGTTAATATGCACTTTTTTTGTTTTCCGTATTCTAGTTTTAAATGCTGATAACCTTGCTCAGTTCTGTCTCATTTGATTTTATTATGCTGGTATCTTGACATGATACAAGTTCAGTTTTGTGGTTCATTTGGTTCATGGTTTGGACCAGATTCGGACCAGACTGCACCATTTAAGTATGTGGGCTTTAGACTATGTGAAACAATGACTTTGTGCAATATAGGACTCAGTCATCTTGATATGGGCTGAGCAGCTCACAGAATATTCTGTCAGAACCTGCCCTGAAGCCCAATTAGCCACATGCAGGTTGGGATTAAAAGGCAACTCTCTGTCCCACCAGCAGCCCCCACAGAGAGATGCAGTGTCACACCCCACCCTATATCAGTTTGTGCAGGCCTCTGGCTCCAGCATACAGCCATAGAGGACTCCATTTCCCACAAGGCCTCTAGCCCAGCTGCTCCCATCCATCCATCCCTATATGCCTCTGGTTCCCCATGTATGGAGTGTTACATCATTGGCACAGACACCCACCTTTCTGAGTGATGACGCAGCCGAGGGAGAGTGTGTGAGGAGGGAGGGAGGCAGGGAGGAGGGGTGAGGGAGGGAGAGAGGAGAGGGTGTCCCGTCTGCACGGAGCACAGACAGACAGCAGGGAACAGCTGCAGCATTAGGTTCGCGTAGGATTTCACTGCATTGCGATTTAAAATATCAGTCATTTCATCCCCAAAAACTCCAGTAGAGCAGCTCGACTAAGCAACCAAATATCATTTAAAAAATGGTTGATCGCGAGCAGCTGGTGCAGAAAGCCAGGCTGGCTGAACAGGCTGAGAGATATGATGATATGGCAGCTGCTATGAAATCGGTAAGTCCATCAAAAAACAGATAATATTTATGACTTGTATGAATAATGTGTTGCTCTCTGTGCGTAAAGGCGCGTCCCGCAATCTCGACTGTGTTGGCTGTAAATCTGTGGGTTACACTGCTGGCTCGATATTACTGCGCTACAATTCTGATAAAAAACATTATATTTAATATCTTTATTGTCTTGTCGTCAATTGATCGACAGCTCAGAGCCTTTTTTCTGAGTCGAGTCCAAATCGTCTGCTCCTTGGGCGGTGCCTTTCTGTCGGCCTGCCGTTCAATGAAGGGATATTACAATGAAATGCACCCAGGCCTGAGCTTGATCTCTCGGTTAATAAGAGGCTCGTATCATATAATGGCTCTGCACTATTGCATTTGCTGTTTCTCCCACTTTTACCACCCCACCTCCCCTCCCTCCATTATGCCTAATTTATAAAAGCTTCTGCTGCTGGGAGCCATGTGAGGTTGCTCGGGAAAAAAAGCCTATCAACTGCTGCTGCTGCCCCCTCTTCCTCCTCCTCCTCTTCCTCCTCCTCTCTTTGTCACATTAATTAAAATAATATGCATTATCAAAATCAGTTTATTTGCCAGACTAGTAGCCAAGGCTTAGAGGCATTTTTTTGAGCATGATTGCATTATAGAAAAGCTCCAAAAAGAGCTGCTCTTTCCTCCAAACAAACGTAGGAGGCAGCAGAATCTCTCTAGAATATTCTTTGTCATATTGCAGTGAGTCAATATGCTCAGATTTGATTGTGGGCTTTGTTTTCTCCTCTCAGTTTATTCCTCATACATGTGTACGTGCTGTGTTTGTGTCAGATTCCTCCTGCAGCATTTTGAAGTCATTTTGGGTTAATGACCCTGATGAAGTGGTGTAATATTTCATGCAAAGAGGATGACCTACCTCACAGGATCTCTCTCAGCTCTTATTGGCCCCTACTGAGGACAGAGCCTTTTGTCTGCTTTTCTTTTTTTTCACCCTCTAAAGAAAATCTGGGAAGTGGATTCACCAGTGGGTTAAAAAAAAACTGCTGTGTCACACCAGCTCATACTGGAACCAATAGCATCCTGGGAGTCTTAGCAGGGAGCCTGCATGAGCTCACATATAGATTAAAATCACACTTTAAAGGAGGGACATTTTGTCAGATGTTCCTCAGGAGAGATGGAGTGAGCCCCTGTGGATCGTTTGTCATCGGGGGTTTCTGGTTGCAGGAGGTGGGATGATGTGTGTGTGCAGGGAGGGATTCCTTTCCCTTTACACAATCTGCCATGTCAGTGCGGTCCAAACTAGGCCCTTTTGCCGGGGTGTGTACTCTCACTCTCTAATCAAAGGGAATCCCTTGCCATTGCAGCCAGAAATGACATGGGAAGTATTGACAGTTTATTCTCAACGTAACAGCCTTTTATGCAGCTTTTCCGCGTCAATTTTTCTGGAAATGTTTTACGTTTAATTGATTAATCGTTCAGCCTGAGGAATTTCAGGAAATAGCAAAACACGCCAATAGTTAGTAATGTCCTAAAATGTCTTGATTTGTCTAACCAACTGTCCAAAACCAAAAGATATTTAGTTTTCTATCATTGAAAAACAGAAAATATTCACATTCTTGAAGCTGAAACGAGTGAATTTTTGCTGTTTTTGCCTTAAAAAATATTCAAAACGAATGGCCGATTGTGAAATTAGTTGCAGATTCATTTTCTGTTGATCAGCTAATTCATTTATTGACTGCTCTACATTTACGTCAGGCTTTTTAGCTGTAAATGAGGATCTTGGTATTTGTTACAGATTATGATTCATGTCAGTGAAAGCCTTGAAATTATGATATTTGTGTCAGTCGGATGCCTTCTCAGCTAATTTATAATATATATCAGCACAACTGTAATCCAACTGACACTACGGTTTGCTTCCCGAACATCAGTGCATTATATTTAGAGTGATGACCCATTTGTTTCCCTTCAAAAAAAAAAACAGATGAGTCATTTGCTCAACAGAAATCATGACTTCCACTTGTCATTTGCATGCATAGGGTTACAGTAGGCCCCTCCATCTCTATAGCTTGAGCCCTGCTCTTCATGTGAGTGTGTGACGTTGGCGATCCTGCACCATCTTTGTGCTCCTCTGCCTGAGCGGAAAATGTCAAAACTGAGAGATGAGAAATGTTAGCATGTCAAGAAGGAGCTATTCAGATAAAAAAGCAGGTGTAATGTTTTATGAAACTATCTCACAAATATTAACATATAGCCATACATCTATAAATAAATATTTTAGCCCATATGTAGTTGTTGATCTGACAGAGGCCAACACAAGGTTACCTTTCCAATCAAAAAACCCTGAGTAATATGACCTTTTTATAGCAACATAGTCTATTGAAAAGCTACCCAACTATCAAACTGATCCGTCAAAATCTAAATTTAACAGCCGAGCCCAGAGTGATGTCACGGCGTGGTGTTTTAGACAGGTAAAAAGGTCAGTTTGAGCCGGAGAGAAGGTCACTGGGACACGTGAACCGCCTGTGCAGTGATGGTTTTCACTTACAGTGCAGCTGCCCTGGAGTGCTCGTGGGAACATTTTAGCCATCTCCAGCCCTCCGTTCCTGTCCCAACCCCCCACCCCAACCCCCACCCCCTCACACTGCCACCGACTTTCTTAAATATTGTGTCTTACTAACTAGCAGTAGCTGTCCACGTGGCAACTGGAGCTACTGGTGTGCTAAATGAATGGACTGGCAAGTGTAATATTGTTCACAGTCTGTGCTGTGAACTGTACTGTTAGTCTGAAGTCTTTCACATAGAAAAAAGTGTTTTTTAATCATTAGGGCTGCAGCTGATTGTTTTCATCGTCAGTGAATTTGTCAATCTTTTTCTTGATTTCTTGATTAACTGTTTGGTTTGTAAAATGCTCAAAGCTCAAAGCAACTTCCACATTTCTTGTTTTTAAGTATACAGAGAGTAGTAAAGAAATGAACGGAAACAAAGAAAAGAGAGACAGGAATACAGGGAATAAAGGTCTTTGGACAACCTTGATCCAGGAACATTGTAGTTTGTTTTCTGTGTGTTAACCCCCGTAGCACAGTGGCGCCCCCCAGTATCAAAATCATCTAATTTGCAAAAATGTTGCCAAAATTTGATTTTCTTGGATTAAATGTTCTTGTTTTCCTCTTTGTATTACGTATCAGGGCTTGTGTTTTGAGGCTGGTGATTAAACAGTCCATTGTCTCTGTCTTCCAGGTAACAGAGCTGAATGAAGCCCTGTCCAACGAGGAGAGGAACCTCCTGTCTGTGGCCTACAAGAACGTGGTCGGAGCCCGCCGCTCCTCCTGGAGGGTGATCTCCAGCATTGAGCAGAAGACCTCAGCCGACGGCAATGAGAAGAAGATTGAGATGGTGAGAGCCTACAGGGAGAAGATTGAGAAGGAGCTGGAGGCAGTGTGTCAGGATGTGCTCAACCTCCTGGACAACTTCCTGATCAAGAACTGCAGCGAGACGCAGCACGAGAGCAAAGTGTTCTACCTGAAGATGAAGGGCGACTACTACCGGTATCTGGCCGAGGTGGCCACGGGGGAGAAGAGGGCCACTGTGGTGGAGTCGTCGGAGAAGGCCTACAACGAGGCCCACGAGATCAGCAAGGAGCACATGCAGCCCACCCACCCCATCCGCCTGGGCTTAGCTCTCAACTACTCTGTGTTTTACTACGAGATCCAGAACGCCCCGGAGCAGGCCTGTCATCTGGCCAAGACCGCCTTCGACGACGCCATCGCCGAGCTCGACACCCTCAACGAGGACTCCTACAAAGACTCCACTCTCATCATGCAGCTGCTCCGAGACAACTTGACACTGTGGACAAGTGACCAGCAGGATGACGAGGGAGGGGAGGGCAACAATTAAAGAGAAACCACACTTCGAAAAAAATATATGAAGGGCCGGTGGACTTTGGCAGCCGCTTTTGCCGATGATACTACCGCAGCAGCAGTTCTTTATTTTTCCATGTGTTAAAAGAAAAGAATCAAAAGAGAGGTGAGAGTGGAGGTTAAATCTTAGTTTAAATATATATAGAAATATATATACAGTTGAAAGGGGCCTCCGTCTTCTTGATTTTCTCTTTGACATTTGCCAAAACCACTGATATGTCAGTCAATCAGCCTGAAGTGGTTGTTGTTGGATTGAAATGGCAGCCTCACACTGGCATAGGAACTGATCTTGTTCTGTCAAGATAAGCTGCTTAGATAGGTTTTTGCGTGATAGAGATACATTTGAGTAACTTGAGAGAGAAAATGCTTGAATGGGAATGCCTCACAAAACTAGTTTGCATTGGTTCCAGTAGTAAGTCTATATATGAGAAAGGGCCCTGAAAGACATTGATGTTAAACTCAGATAAGCAATGAGAAAAGAGAACGTTTTAAACCGATTAAACCCCCCCACCCCACCAAATAAAAAAAATAAAAAATAATAAAAGATAAATTAGACAGGAGTGACAATGAGGACCTGATAGTAAAAACCAATTCCCCTCGTTAATACAGATTAGTCTGTTACGTCACTGGAACCATAGATTCTTTTGGAGGTGAAGATTACTAAAGGCAGAGACTTAATGATAAAACACACAAAAAAAAATACAAAAAAGGAAAAAAAAACATAAAAGCAGCTTCAGAGTTTGTGGTTTACTTCTGTGTTTGTTTTATTAAATGCACTTGCCTACTATACTGTTTCTTCAGTGTAAGATGATGACAACAATAATATCGATTATTCAATATTGTGCATGCTGGTGATGTATTTATATACAGTAGCTTGACTTTATTAACTTATACTGTGGGTGTTAAGTATTCATCGGATTGAGAAAAACAGGCTTTGTCTGATGTTGATTTCTAATTTCTAATTTATTTTTGTTTTGTTATGGTTTTTTGATTTGCTATACCAAAATGGTGATCGTAAAAATTGACCTGTAATGGGCGTTGCTATAGTGACATGCAATATGTGTATTTAATTTGTTACTGAGAGAAAAAAAAAAAAAGGATGATAAAAACTCACCAGTGATCACTTAATCTTACCAGCTGGTGTTTGTCACATTAAAGTATGATTATGATATATTTTGTTCTTTGAACAGTATTTAAGTACTTTTTTCTGTCATGCTATCCAGTTTTAATAATGGTGAAGTTTTCAGGCTCAATGTTTCTGTTATGAATTCACAAACATGGACCATATTTTATTTCTGACAGTATACATTTCTTTTGTTTGTTTGTTTTTATACCTTTTAGCTGTTCCTGAGTGACAAAATATCTTGAATGTGAGTCATTATGTAGCAGTTGCACAAGAACCGAAATAATAGCTATGATAATAAAAAAGAATATGACTAAATTATACATGCACCATTTCCGTGGTGGTCTAGTGTATTGTTGTATCGTCACCCATGAGAAAATTTTGTTTCTATGGAAAAACCATTTCATAGATAGCGATGTCTGAACGCTTTGTTTTGTGCCCTGAGTACAGTATGTGCTTTCTTTTTGTGCCTGTATCATTATTTAATATGCCTCATGTGCAAGTTGCAGAAAAAAAGAAAGGATTTATCTGCCAGTATTTTAAGTTCCTGCAAGCATGTGTGCAAGATGTAATATTTTCCTCACTTTTACATGTGTCTGCTCTCTGTACAGCACATAGATATGAATATTCAACACGAATGCACAAATAGTCACAGGGAAAGCATAGGCAATTCAACAGAATTGGTTATCGATGAGCAAATGTGATAATGAACGTCTTCAGAACAAACTTTAGACACCAGGAAGCTGCTCAAGAGCACAGAAAGCTGCTGAACAGATTTATGTTCATAATGCTGCTACTATTATAGATTATTACATTAATATATTCATACAGATGGCAGTTTATCGGGACTTTATTTTTCCTAATAGATGGCAGTTATTCGGGGGGACTTTATTTTTTATCTCAGATGTGATGGCTTAAGAGAGAAACCAAAAGCCTTAAGGTCGGTCACACATTGTTCATGTATGCCAATTATGTCACCATCATGAGTCAGCCACCGTGCGCTCACACTGTATGTCACAGCTGCTTGGATTTATTTTTAACGTAGTATAAAGCTGATGGTCTTGAAGGCTCACCAGACAAATAGCATGAAATCCTGATGCCAATCTGCACAACAGCTCACACGGTTTATGAATATTAGGACAGAGTCAAATCTTTTATTTCAATTTTTACGATTTGTGTGTTCAAAAAAAGTGGAATTTTTCGCTCACTTTATTGTTTGAATAGTTTTGAAAAACCATGTCAGGAGACTTTCACTCATTGCCAAGAATACATGCATTGTGTTCCTTTTTAATAATTTTTTTTTTCTGTGGTTTGTAATTTTATTTTTAAGTTTTTATTATTTTGGATGTTTATCCTTGTTTCTGCTGTGACATGAAAACATACAAAGACAAGAAACGAGCAGAAGAGAAATAGATTTTAATCACATATTAGATGAAAGATGAGCTGACCTGCTGGAAATTAGCAAGAGAGGGCGATAGGGATACAAACTGTATGCTCTGAGGAACTTTTTGGTTGCCATCTGTTGCCCATTAAAGTTATTTGTTTATCGGTATTTATTCTATATTTTCATTTCTCTTTGTGACATAGCCATTTACAGTCATGCCACAAACACCACAGCTCATCTCTTTTCATTCCGTGACTTCATTCAACAGATTTGCAGCGTTTTACAGTCTGAACATTGATGCAGGAAGTCAATATGACCTCACATAACCCTTTGTGGGTCACATAACACGTGTGCGTGTGTGCACGTGTGTGCACGTGTGTGCGCGTGCATCCATATCTGAATGTGTGCCGCGCATGCCTGCACCATTGCATGTGTTGGTGGGTGAACATATGAGATGGAGTCTGTATTAGCTGCAGTGCAGAGACACGGCCAGCTCACACAACAACTACAGTATGTCTTAAATGAGGCTCTTTTTAAAGTCGCCTCGCTAATCATTAACTAAATTAGGGCATACATCAAAGAGCATTGCTTCAAAAGACAGCAGGTTTTATGATCGGAGCAGAGGAACGAAGCAATAAAATAAAATCCTGCATCTCATGATGGACAACGGAAGGAGAATCTGCTTAGCACAGGCTTTTAGATTCACATGCAAGTCGTATTTTTGCACCTGAAGCTCGAGTTTATCTGAGTACATATCTGTGTGTTTCAAACTGGGAGTCACTCTGATTGATAAGCCAAAGTGGCAAGCTGCTGGATCGCCCACCCTCAGACTGCAGCCTCTTGCTGCAGCTTGCTGCACTGAACCTTTCATGAGATGAAATTCTGTGCTTTGAAAGGTCCTCCTTGCCAGCCAATCGCTGACAGGCTCACTCTCCGCAGCCACCAATCCTCTCTCTGTTGCTAGGGCTATAATAAGTATCCCACTATTAGCCCGGCTCCTTGCTGCACTGCTCAGACACCTATTGCATCCTGTAAAAAAAAATGAAAGCTCAAAGCACACAGGAGGCATTAGGATTCAGCACCAACCTATCTTCCGGCCTGTATTTTAATGCACTGCTACACTTTCAGGGACGTTGGTGTCATCATTATTGGGAAATGCTGGTCACATTACACATCCTAAAACACACTGGGGCCTACTGCTGCACATCTAATTCAATCTCCAGCAGCTACAGATTCAATTTAGCATGTTTAATAACAAATTTTGTCAAACTGAAGCAAAACTAAATACATCGCCCTCATAAACTAATGTATAATTCATGCTGTTTACATTAAAAATACATATCTACCCAAACCAGTTCATTTAGCTGATGTATCTACATCCGTGGAGAAGATTATATTTTAAAGGTAACATCTACAGGATACATTCAAAGCAGAAAATTACTCAGGCATGTTTCACTTCCACATATACAGTCACTGCTCTGTCTGATCACTTTCATCACATGAAGTATTATTTCCCAGAGGGGAGGCTGGGATGACAACGCACAAGAGATCATCGAGTCATAATTATGTCTCACAAAGGCGAATGCCCTTTAAATCACTGAATCGAATTCCTCGTTAGCATCGGTGGACGTGACGCCACCCTCAGCAGCATCTTATGAAAACAATCCTGATGATATAAAAGAATCAGGTGATGTGATGATTAAAAATAAACTGTGGAAGCCATGGTGTATCTTGAAGATGAAACAGGGAAGTTAATTCTGTCCTCTCTGAATTTCATGAGCTCTTTCAAGTTTGTAGAAAAATAGTTTTGTACACATCCTCTTCCTCTTTTTGGGACAGGTGCAGGATAGCAGCTGGCGAGTATGTAACTACTGGATTTAAAGAAATAGTTCAACCATTTTTTGGGTAATATGCTTTTGCTTTCTGGCTAAGAATATCAATACCACTCTCAAGTCGGTCTGGTAAATAAACACCTACAGCTAGTAGCCAGTTAGCTTAGCATAAAGACTGGAAGCAGTGGGAAACAGCTAGCTTTGTTCTGTCATCAGAATTGCATCTCTGCTTTTTGCAGATGATGTGGTTCTGTTGGCTTCATCACACCGTGACCTCCAGCATGCACTAAGGTGGTTTGCAGCCAAATGTGAAGCGGTCGGGATGAGAGTCAGCACCTCCAAGTCTGAGGAAATGGTTCTCTGCTGGAAAATGGTGGATTGCTCCCTCAGGGTTGAGAGAGAGTTACTGCTCTAAGTAAAGGAGTTCAAGTATCTTGGAGTGTTGTTCATGAGTGATGGTAAAATGGAGGGTGAGATGAACAGTAGGTTTGGTGTGGCATCAACAGTGATGTGGGCGTTGTTTCGTGGTGAAGAGGGAGCTGAGCCATGAAGCAAAGCTTTCGATTTACCAGTCCATCTATGTTCAATCCTCACCTATGGTCCTGTGACCTTTGGGTAGTGACTGAAAGAACGAGATGAGTTTCCTCTGTGGGGTGGCTGAGCTCAGCCTTTACGATAGCGTGAGGAGTTCAGACATCCAGGGGGGAGCGCGGAGTAGAGCTGCTGCTCCTTCATATCGAAGGAGGGCAGCTGAGGTGGTTTGAGCATCTGATCAGGATGACTGGGCGCCCCCTGTTTGAAGTTTTCCAGGCACATCCAACCAGAAGGAGGCCCCAGGTAGACCCAGAACAAGATGGAAGTATTGCATATCTCATCTGACCTGGGAGTGCCTCGGGATTCCCCAGGAAGAGCTGGAAAGTGTTGCTGGGGAGAGGGACATCTGAGGCTGAGCAAAGTGCTCCAGAGTTGGACCTGCGACTTGGCCCCTGATAAATGGATGAAAATGGCTGGATTGGAAGGATGGTTCTGACCAGAGGCAACACAGTCCCCTTCCAGTACTTCTGACTTCTACTAACAGCTCAAACTCGAGGGGATTAAACAAACAAGATAGATATCTCATGTTAAGTTCGTTAGTTTAGAGGTGCTCTGATGTCAATGGGGAGTTCGTTCCATCATTGTGGAGCCAAGGAAGCATACTGTCAAGACTATGCAAATCTGTAGCTGGGGCCTTTATTGTATTGAGGGAGCAGCAAGGTAGTAGCAGAGCAAAATAGACGGGCTGGGGTGTATGGTTTGATCATGTCCGGGACACAGGATGGAGTGGGGTTGTGTAGAGGAAGTCAGCTAGTCTGAAGACTAGCCAGGCTGCTGCATTCTAGAAGAGCTGCAGAGGTGGTTTTGCACATGCAGTCACAGCAGCCAGGAGGAAGTTGCAGTAGTCTAGGTGCAAAATGACAAGAGCTTGTGCCACAGCCTGGGTCAAGAATGTCCTCCTGATGTTGTGAAGTTTTGTTGTCACAAAAATGTTAGCAGCAAAAGACAACTGGCGATCCAGAGTCACACCCATTTGTCTGATGATGAGACAAAACAACTTTTTATTTTTTTCAGTCTAATATCTTTTTTAGGTCATAGCCAGTGTGCCTACAAACTCGTGTTTTTAGCCATGATAAGAATGTGATACTCGGGAGGGCAATGTCAGTGTATTTACCACCACAGACTGTATAAAATGACATCACCTATTGGTTTGTAGACTTTGAAGGTTTGAGTTCATCATCTTGGTTTTTTGAAACCAGAAGTGACCATATTTGGATGAAAGGCTTGAGCTGTGGGGGAGTAAGGGGTGAATCTGACTGAGAAGCCGAGGACATTATAGGCAGACAGCCTGTCACTCAAAGTAGCCTGTCCTTAATTATGCATAACTTTAAGTCTTAATTAAATATATACAGGTGAGTTAAATAAAAATTCACCCCTCTTACAGTGGTCATGAATGTTGGAATCAGTCATAGAGACCAAAACCAGGCTGTGAACATGTTTATTTCTGCCGTAAAGTTGGACATTTTAACATTGGGGTGTTTAGGGATTAACTGGATTCTGGAACCAGCCTCAAGTGAATATTCAAGGTCACTTGAATGCAGTTTTGACACTTCCATGTTGGCTTCATTTTTCAGCCCTGGAGGTTGCCGCTTAGTTTGACTAAAATATTTTGACAAATATTAAATGGACTGTCGTGAAATTTTGACTGGATGTTTTTGTTCCTCAGAGGAAGAAACTTACTGACTTTGGTGACGACCTTTCCTCTGGTGCCAGCAGTCAGACAGTTTTGGTTTGGAATAAAACACCTCACAATTACTGGGTGCATTGTGTGGGAATATGGTTAACATTAGCCTATACCTGCTAACATCAGCAAAGCATTGTCACTGTGTGCATGGTTTTTCTTTTTAACATCGGATCACCTGTTTTCTCTAGTCCTTGTTTGCTGTTCTTTATCCAGATGACATGAGGTCAGTGGTTTTTCTCCAAAGGTCACCACAAGGTCTGAGCTGTGTTGCAGTCTATTGATTTCCTTCGTTAACTCCACACTGAAGGCAACACTTCTTGCTGTCTACCAATTCCTGCACTGAAAGGCGTTTAACCTGTGGTTTGGGCTGGTCACCGTGAGCTGTTAATCATCAACCAAACCACATAGCTGTCATGGCTAGTTTTTGGGGCCCTGGGGCAACAAAAACCCAGAAGTTTGACTCACAAGTTATAGTTATTAGTTTTGTCTAAATTCACAACAGGATAAATGAAGCAGTGACCAATCAGGCATTGGAAACAAAGCCTCGGATTAACAGTTAATTCAATCATTATTCTTCAGGTCTGTTACCAAACACAGGGAGATTATATTTTCAAGCAGCACAGCCACATAGACACTGATAAAACAGACAGACGCGTCAGATTTTGAAAAGTTACTGATCTGACTCAACGTGATCTGCACCTCAAAGATGCAAAGAAGATAATAGCTGCACAGCTCCAGAAATATCAACCCATTAGAGGAGGGGAGGAGTGAGAAAAGAGGGATGGAGGAAAAGAGGGGACCGAGGTAGAAGCAGAGAACAGAGACAGATCTATAAATAGGCCTCCCTGCAGCCTGTGAGTAGACAGTGAGTAGACCAGAGACATCAATGTGACAGCCACTCCACTATAGAGACTATCTGCCTCTGTATGGATGGTGAGAGTTCGTATCTTCGGTTAAGAGTCTGATTCATCAGTTTCACCTCCAGCTGAGCAAACACACGACATGACATGAAATTGCAGATAGCACAAATAATCAGCTCCGATATCTGCTGTTTCATTAAAGTTCATCCCACCATGTTATTATCATTTTGTTTGCTAAAGTTATGATCGGACAAAGAGCGTTGCTGCTGATTCTTTCAGGCACAAAGACAGCTGTTATGCATGACTGCTGCAAAATGAATTATTCAGGATAACATTTAGACTTTCTATTATTTATCAAAAAGTGCCACAATGTTCAGCTGAAGGTTTTAAAAGACTATTTTAAGGGAGCACTTGTCCCAGAACATTGCAGGATACATTGCATGTGCTAGGCGGAGGAAGAGTCACCACATGATATTTGGGAGAGTTTCATCCGCCCCCCAAATAAATGCTCTCCATCTGGCTGCAACATACAACCACATTGCTGTCCTTTAGTTTGTTATTTTTGATTATCAAACCGGTTCCACGCTGGAGATGATTATTCATAACTACAGAGGCTTGTGTGATGAACAGAAGTTTGTAAAAGGTGAGTCTAAAATTAAGTCCTCCCCACTCCACCCCCCTCCCTGTCTCACAGTTACGTCACTCTTCATGTTCTTTCAAGACCTTCCATTGCAGGAGGATCACAGTCACACCACACTGCCCGAGAAAAAATAACATCATCATCATCATCATCATCATCATCAAAATAACACAAGTATGCTCAAACTTATTATCTAAACTCTT
The DNA here is from genome assembly GCF_011397635.1 of Epinephelus fuscoguttatus. Classification (NCBI taxonomy): domain Eukaryota; kingdom Metazoa; phylum Chordata; class Actinopteri; order Perciformes; family Serranidae; genus Epinephelus; species Epinephelus fuscoguttatus. The sequence continues at coordinate 29,526,985 of NC_064756.1, forward strand.
ATTTGAAGTGGCCTAGTTCATATAGATGATTTACTTTATTGTAGATAATACTTTATTCTCAAATAATTTGTATGATATTTATCATGCATGATGTCTAAAAACACCTCCCAGTGGTGCCCCAGAAATTTTTCAAAGGGGTGGCCCAACACGTTCTCATCCCAGTTTCTCAAAAATCTCCACTTTGTTGGTGGACTTTCACATCTAAATATGACCTCCTGCGTCTGTTGTTGACGTTGTTGAATGGCATGTCAATTGCATGTTACATGCAAAATATACTTCTCTTTGCAAAGGAAATGTACAGTTTCTGCTTGTTAAATATGTTAGTAAAACACCTCATTTTACATCTATGTCCTTGTGCAACAAAAGCATGTGGTTAGGTTTTAAAATAAAGAAAAACATCATGGTTTGGCTTAAAACTCAAATGGCATCCAAACAGCGGGCTCCTGGTTGAAAGTCCAGGGTTTGTTGGATCAATCCACCTCCCTTCCCACCTGCCCTGTAGGGAATTTCCAGCTCTTTATATTATGTTGTTGCCAGCAGAGTTATAAATCAACGCCACCCACCAGCATATCACATCGCTGGAAAAGGTGCCTTTGTGTATCGGTATCTGATGCTGAAATTACTGACAAATGGGCCGTATGGACAAGTTGAGAATGAGAATAGGCTCAGTGGCCAGATGGGGCCACACCATACACTAGTTGAAAACTATGTCAATATGGAGAGTTAAAGGCGCTGTATGTAAGAATGTGGCCAAAAAGGTTACTGCACTCAAATTCATAATACTGCCGCGAGTCGTGTCCGCCCCCCCTCCCCTACAGATTCGAGGCTGCTGGACAGCGGCACGCTGTCGACTGATTTGTTTGCCCACGGGCGGCTGCCGTGGCAGGGCCGCGTCGCCGCGTCCTTGATCTTCGGTTTTCCAGCGGACCGTTCGAGCAAGTCCGGCTTCTCTGCTGCTAACGCTGCTGCTGGGATACAGCTGAGGAGGAGCCAGCTGCTAATGCTATGTACCGGGACACTGCTAATGCTGCTTGCCGTGTTGCTGTAGCTCAGTCATAACTGTAACTGATGCTGAGACTCTACTGACTGCGTGACTGGTAGACGGTGGTGGGTGGGGCAACAGGCCAAAACATAAATTCAAAACATAAAGATGATTTGGGGACCATAAAATTTTTTTTAAAATGCAAATCTTCTGGCTGTACTATTGTTGTCCGTGAGATCAGTATGTTATATGAACATTATTCCTTAGTCTCTGTGACATATTAGGAGGATTTTATGACTATTTGCTTTAGATTTCTTACATATAGCTCCTTTAAGGAACCATACTTATGTACTTTGGTTTCTTATTTTACAATTAATATTACTAATTATCTGATGTGCAAAGACTAACACTGGTACAGGTAATATGTTTAGTTCCACAACAATCCTTTGTGTATCTGTACATGTTAGGTGATTCATTGTTCTTCAAATAGCCTGGTTGTCCTTTTCCTTAAAAAAACAAATATTCAGCCTTAATTTCAAGGAGCACATTAATTGTAAGCAACAACATATTTACTGGGAACAAGCTTTCATAAGTCTAAGGGAGACTTGTGGGAACCCAGAGAACCCATTTTCATTCAGATATCTTGAGGTGAGAGTTCAAGGGACCCCTCTGCCAGTCTTTCCCTTGCCATAATGTAGCCTAAATTTGGAGTTTTATTTAGCGTCCTTCTTGACCAGCGGCCATGGCACCTCATGGGCCCCCCTTGGTGGCGCCACTGATGCCTTGATATGTTTTGAAAGTCCTACTAGAATTTTTTTTTCATTTTCCCTTTTGACAGTTCTTCCTAAAAGTCCATTAAGTTTGAGATACAGAGATATGAACAAAACCTTTCCTCCAGAAGAAAAACTGTGTCATTAAACGTAACATTCATGTAAATGATGCTGTCCTCTGAGTACAAAATGAGAAAACTGACAACAAAAGTGCATTAAACCTGCTTCTGTATTGCTCTAACACTAACAAGAGTCACTGATGGTTGGCAAGTGACTTTTGGGAGGCCATCCTAAAGCATCTAAAGCCTCCCTGGACAGTCGTACAGTGCAGGAGGATCCTTTACACTCAGCTCACTATCAGAGGAACTGACCTATCTGTGTGACTTCTCTGACAGAGCGCTGACCGGGGAGGCGTCTGCAGCGAGGAGGCCACACACAGTGAAACAGTTAACACCTAATGTTGGTGCTAAAATTAGCTGCATAAGAAAGTGATTTTTCCTTTTAGGTTTTTGTTCATAGTCATTTAAGTGAGAATGAAATGACTGTGCTCGTCTGGCAGGCTGTGGTGTGAATCTGCACATTACATGTAATGTCTTTTTTGGAAGTCTTAACTCCCACCACAGACCGGCCCACAATGTGATAATTAACTGTTAATGACGGAAATATATTAAGCAGAATTTTGTGGCTTCATCTGTTACTGCTGGGTTTGATAAAAGACACGCAGTCTGTTGCTTTCTGCGTGTCATTATTAAGCACTTGTGAATATTTCTTGCCTCTCCGCATGTTCTGATACCATAACAGGATCTAGCCAGTCATGCTTTGTTTTACAATTTTCTCCTCAGGTGCCAACGGGTTGACAGATTATACCTTCAAGTATTTGTGGGTCTGCCTGATGTCTGAGCTGGTGACTCATTATGTATGTGGGCACAGGGGATTCCCAACAGTGAAGGGAAGGAAGAAAAAAGAAAAAGTCTTCCTCCACTCTGCAGCCTTGAGGGGATGTACAGTTCAGCTGACAACGGGCCAGTGGGGTCGGTCGTGGTGAGTAACAGGCAGGGAGCGAGGGAAAGAGAGAGGAGGGTGAGTGCTGATGTGGAGCCGGCTGAGGCTGAGGGGGCGAAACGTGATGTTGTGGCAGGAATACAGGGTTAACAGAGAGAGCCAAGGGTCAGTATTTAGTGAAATATCTGAGGCTGAACTGCAGCTGGCTCTGGATGTGGAAAGTGAAGGGAGTCTGGGTGTGGAACCAGACGCTGAAGCAAAATTTCCCCTGCCCATCCACAAAACAATGACACCACAGTTACAGTCCATGATATAAAGACCTTATTATGTCTTTGAAAATACAGTACAGAAGAGAAGAGAAGAGAAGAGAAGAGAAGAGAAGAGAAGAGAAGAGAAGAGAAGAGAAGAGACTACAGTAGAGTAGAATAGAGCATTGCATGTGCTCACTACTCAGGCAGTGAGCTCAGGAAAAAGAGCAGTCATACAGTGAAGTTACTACTCTGTATGAGCGCAGTATTGTGCTGTTGCATGGCAACAGTTTCCACAGAAATCTTTGCTCAGAAACACTCCTCTTTGGTTTTCACATAACTGCAACGGCAGAAAAATGGGCTGACTGCAGGAATACATATGGTCTCATGAACCATTTTGAAACATTCAGCTTGCAGAAACTAAAGGGTTTTATTTTTTAACATATAAACAGAGCAGCCGACACAGAAAATGTAACATCAGCATTTATGTAGTTTTTATATTCTAAACCATTTCATACTGTATTATATTAGACGCTGCAGGCCACTTGAGGATGTGTGATGTTCATCTGTGATAGAATATGTGCTACTGCAGCTTCCATCCAACATGTCTCCAACTGATCAGATAATGGTAATGATTTACTGTCAGTCCTGAATGGTAAATCTCAGGCTTTCCTCTAGATAAAAATGCTATGCTATGCTATTCCTACTGCTCTGATAGAAAATCTAAGCAAGAGCAAAAGATACATAGCTGCTAACCAGCTTTATTTATTACACAATGCTTGTCAAAATCTGTACACCGGTTAATAGGGCTTTGTTCTGTTAAAGCAACAGTTTTGGGGAAATATGTTTTTTCGCTTCATGCTAAGTGTGGTACAAGAAGATAAATATCACTCTCATCATACAGAGCGGTATCACTGTTTTTGTCTAACTGTCAGCTACTGAATGAAAGAGTGTAATTCCCAAAATGTGGAACTATTCCTTCTAAAGTTGCAGATCAATATCACATATGAATAGTCCTTTGATGATCTATCTTTATGGAGCTGTAACCAACAATATGATTTCATTTAATCTTGCCAGCTGTGTTGTTTGAGGTCCAGTGTGTAGGATTTAGAGGGATACATTGGCAGAAATTTAATATATTTATATCTATTTTTTATATATTGTTTGTGTGTATAATCTCCTGGAAAAAGGCATCGTCGTGTTTTCCTTACTTTAGAATACATTCAGTCATAATGAGGGGCTCAGGACCCCTGTGACTGTGACTTTTACTGCTATTAAGATATGCATTATAATATTTCCTCCTGTGAGTGAAAGTGTGAGCGTGTTTGTGATCATGTGGACATCTTAAAGGGAAATTTGGGTTTATTTCAACCTGTCTCCTATCGTACTAAATTTGTTTCAAGTGACTAGTGACATAAAAATAATAGTTAGCATGTTAGCCGTTAGCCGAGATACAGCCAGGGCGCATAGTAGCGTCAGACCTGTTAAAATGTAATTGAACGGGCATACTTCAAGTGCAAAGTTAGTCCACTAAACAAGCTTTTTCTCCACAAAGACCACCTCATATCGTTAGGATAAATGTCACAGAACATATAGAAAACAACATGTAAACATGTTGTCTTACCTTACTGGTGTGGTGCCATGTTTGTTGTTTACCATTTAGCTCTGCTTTCCAAAGTGGGGCCGAACTATCACGAGAACAAGCAGCGATCTCATACCGTGCCTGAACAAGCAGCAACAGCTGGAAGGCAGAACCGGACAGTAGCCTAAAAAGTTCATTCATTTATTTTATGAAAGATTTATAGAATAATGGCTGACTTTTTGCCAGACTTCGACTTTGTGGAGGAGGAATTTGATTTTGCAGTGTTTGATGGCTGCCCTTATTTATTTGAGCCAGAATACACTGACGAAGAGCTTTGTGAAACTGAAGAACGAAGGAGGAGAGAGAGAGAGGCGCAACAGGTAGAGGACGAGAGAGGAGGAATGGCTGCTGGAAGGATTTAGCTCTGGAGATTGGTGGTGTAACATTACCTGTGAATACTGTGCCCCAGTGCCCACAGAAGGGGAATGCCTCTGTTGCAAGGAATGGGACCGGTTGCAGCCTTATTTTCAAGGTCTGGATGTGACCGAGGACGAGACACCTCCACCTGGAGTAGTATCCAGCTGGGCTTTATCTAGAGCTCGCCATATTTCAGCCGCGCTTTGGAAAGCAGAGCTAGATGGTAAACAAACATGGCACCACACCGGTAAGGTAAGACAACACGTTTACATGTCATTTTTCTATATGTTCTCTGACATTTATCCTTATCCTTTAACGATATGAGGCGGTCTTTGTGGGGAAAAAAGCTTGTTTAGTGGACTAACTTTGCACTTGAAGTATGCCCATTCACTTACGTTTTAACAGGTCTGAAACTATTATGCGCCCCGGCTGTAGCTAGGCTAACGGCTAACATGCTAACTATTATTTTTATGTCACTAGTCACTTGAAACAAATTTAGAACGATAGGAGACGGGTTGAAATAAACCGAAATTTTCCTTTAATACTTGCTGTATATTCTATGCTTATAGATGAGGTGTCATTCATAGTGTCCTCCGTACATGTCTGTTTCCCTCAGGTTAGGGGTGGGTGGATGGGGTGATATTGTATAAACTCATAAACTGATTTCAGGAAGAATGGTGTACATATATGTATTTTTTTCTGTTTCTGTTTACAGTTACTGCTTTTTGATTTTTTAAATGTACACTTACGGAACACTAATGAAAATAATAAAACTATTGAATGAGACCTTAAAGTAAGCCGTTCATATCTATGTAGGGAGCAGGTTCTCGTCTATGCAGTCTGCCACGTTGCAGCTCCATGTTTCTACAGTAGCCCAGAATGAACAAAGCAAAAGCTAGCTCTAGATAGGGCCATTTGCATTTTTGTATTTTCTCATCATCCACCAAAGTTAGCAGCCCCTCTGTGACGAGCAGTGTCTGAGAAACATTGATTATTTAATGTGAAATTGCTTTACTTTGTGTTTGTACCAGTTTAAATCAGCTGGTCTGTTTGTTTTGGAGAGGTGGAGACCTCTGTGGATAATTTGACGCCCATCAAAAAACCTCATGAACAATGAACACTGAAGGAATCCTCACCATGAGAAGTTTCAGCTGGTAGAAATCTGAAAACCTCACTGCTAGATGCCACTAATACCCCTAAATCTTACACACTAGTCTTTCAAAGGTCCAGTGTGTAGGACTTAGTGGCATATAACAGTGAGGTTGTAGATCATGTGTAGGAGAACTACGGAGGCCAGTGTGAAAGGTCCTATCTGACTCCATTTAGGACGAGCCGCACGTTGTTTAGATATAAATAATGATTCTTCATTCTAAGGTAACAAAAACACAATTTGTATTTTATACTCTACGAAACATGGTTATGAAAAAAAAACTGTTTGACTTTTTGGGGGGCATTTTCTTATTTCCAGTTAAACATTTCACCTCTATAGTTTTACTCTTCTTCAAGTCAGTATTTCTGATCTGTGTTGTTCTCTTCATCTGCAGTCACACAGTAGCATTCTGCTGCATGAGCTAAAAAAAAAAAAAGTAGATTTATTTTTTACACTTTATCCAAAGCTTCTTGTCTCTGTTCAGTGTTTGTTGCCATCGTATCTTCACAGCATTGTTCTGTTCTCTCTCAGACCATCAGAGATAATGTTCCACCTACTACACACACCTCCAGGGAAACCTTCAGGCCCACTCCACTCTTCTGGTTTAGCTCATTAAACCCTGTCTGGCCAAATGAACCGTGAATCCACAGCTCAGCGTGATCAACTTGAAATTTGTGCTGATCAGGCCACGTCATGGACGGTATTGCTGTGATGGGGACTGTCAGTGGCATTTGGGGATTTTACATTTTGCAGCATCATACCTCCTTATTCTTAGAGGTTAAACTTCTACTTTTGCAGCACAAATAAGGGAGAGAACAGAGCAGTAGTTTGCAATAGAAGCCAAAAAACAGAAGCTCTGAGGTACTTCATTATTGAACATGTATAAAAATGAACACCATATTTATTTTTAGGATTTTTAAGAAGATAATTAGAATTTATTACCATTTATATTTTTCAAGCTTGTTGTTGGCATGGCTGTTTTGAATTGCTTCAAATTATTTTAGAGCTTAAAATATACCAATGATAATAAAGGTTGTATTAGTTTTGGATGCTAGTTTTGATTATCTTTTAATTGCAGTAAATTAAAAAAGGAGAATTTGTCAGACAAGTGTCCCTGTGGTCAAAAGTGGCCCAGTGTCTTGCTCATGGGCACTTGATTGAAATTCCAATCCAGTCGCTGGAATCAGTGTTCACATTGTATGTTTCTGTAACCACGGATATGTTACATTTGTGATTTCATATGTAGCAGATATGCTGAAACTTTACATTTCTTTACTTTTCATTTTTTTCATTTTATGTGACAGTATTTTGGTTAACATTTAGTTTATTTTAGACATAAAAACTATTTTGTTAGGGTAATAAAAACATCACGTTTTGGCTGTAAATTCCCCGTTTGGTTGCTACAAACACAGTTGAAAATGTCCCAAACTATCATTAAAAAACACTCACCTTTTGTCGCTGCAACAACCGCTGGACACGTCACAAACTGTTGTTAAAGAACAGCTACTTTTGTCATTACAAACATGGCTGAAATGTGCCATCCTGTTGTTAAAAAAACACATTTTCTGTCTTCAGCAGGTTATACCTAGTAACAGGGGCTCATAGTCAGGGCCTTCTGGATTGTAGTTGATCTCTTTATTTATGACACGATGCTGCCCTCTACTGGTCTGGAGAATGATGTGCATTTGATACTGAAACAGGCTTTAAAACAGGCCTTAAAAATAAAACCAGGCTGTTTGCTGGTTTGCAAGAGTGTTTGGAGATGTGAGATCCTCTGTGTCACTGCAGACACATTTTCAATAACATTTCGACATTTTAAAGGCCTCCCAGAAGATAAAAGCAGAAAGACTTTGCTGAATGGGGAACTAACACAGAGACAAAACAAAGACACAACACAGAGAAAACTAATGCACTTCCTTTCACAAGGTTGCCATCTAGTGTTTCACACCAACATAACAACACTGCTTCGTGTGACACAGGAAGCTTTTACCCAGAATAACTTTTTCAGCAGTCATTCAGTCATTGTTTGAAATGAGAACTTTTATTATCTTCAGTAATAAAATCATCTTCAGCTGTAGGAAAATGTAAAAATATCTTCATTATGGAGCATATTCACATTTTTAACAATCCAAAGTAAATACATAATATCATGAACAACAACTGTGCCATCTGTAAACAAGCGGGGTGGACAGAATGAAACATATCTTGACTTGTGATTGTATTGTATATGCACTATCCATCTTTATAGTATTCAATATATCACAGAGTTATCATCAGAATTAGCAGGTTTATGCACTAAAGTGAGAAACAAGTTTGAAGCATATAAGCTCAGCACGCATGAAGCGATAGAAATTAGGAGAGAGTTAGGACAGAACAAAAGGTACAAAAACAAAGTAGCTTTGCACGAGTGTCCTCTTATGTAATCTGTGCATGTTCATTTAATCTGTACTTTCTATAAATGTATCATCTTCGTACAAGTTCTCCAGCTCTCCCTCTCTGCTCCCCTCGTTGCTGATTTTCCTGTGGGGCAACAAATGCTCAGTCATGTTGTTGATGGTGCTAAGTGAGATGGCAGATGAGGAGGAGGAGGGGGAGGGGGAGAAGGGTAACACTAGACTGTCACGGAGAACATGTCTGCCACAGCTCAGCTCATCACTTCTTATCCACACCAAGAGGACTCAAGAGAGACAACACAAAGCAGCCAACAACAACCTTGTGTGAGTATTTATTTTAGGTACAGCTCGTTGTTGAGAGCCTTGTCTCCCTTAAATCCTCTTAAAGGTTGAACAAACAACAGATGAGCTGTACCGTGTATGAGGCGTATGAGCTCAAGCTTTTAGAAAATTTACCTCAAGGAAGGATGAAGCTGAGGCGATGACCCCAATAAGCCCCAAGAGCCACTGCAAGAAGGAGATGTAATGTAAGAGGCCAGAATTTATACTCTGTTAGTTTGCATGTCAGGTGTTACTGTAGCAGGAGTTAAAAGGCATAATGAGACATTTTGGAAATTCTTTGTCTTTCAGCAGAGAGTTAGATGAGAAGATTGATACCAATGTCATGTCTGTACATTAAATATGATGCTACAGCTTATTAGCTTAGCTTAGCATAAAGACTGTAAAGAAGCGAAACAGCTATAGGTTCACTCCAAGTTACTTGCTCCTTTTAAACTCACTGAACACTTTTATCTCGTTTGTCTGATACGAACAAAAAGTGTAGAAACAATCTTTTTCTTTTTTCTTTTGGGCAGTGAGGGTGGGGGTTAAGTGCTGTACAACTATTCAAAATGTTTTAAATTTTGGACAAGATTAATTAAATGAAATATAGCATGTTATTTCAAATCACTGTCCCAACAATGTTCTACAACGCTCTATTACCCCTCCAGCCCAGTTTTGGACGCTCAGGGATGGTGTGTCAATTTACACTTGTTACATGCACTGTGTCCTTTCAAAATAAACTTCTATTTTCAAAGTAAATATACAGTTTATGCTTGTTAAATGCATTCCCACACATACATTTAGAACGTAGGTTAAAAAAAGTAACGTCACATCACATACATCACATGTCATACGCCACTAGCATGGTATGCTACACATACCAGCACACTACATTATTATTAAAATAACTCCATTAACTTTTGGTTTTACATGGGACAAGAACAGTGGTCTCCTGGGTGAAAGTGCGCCGCTTGTTTGACCCACCCACCTCCTGCCTGCCCTATGTGGACTTTTTTCGCTTTTAATACTACAGTTGTTGCTCAAAGCATTAAGAAATGAAAGTGCCTTGTGTATTTCATACTGCCACTAAATGCGTCAGTATTTCACAAAATATCTTTGTCCACACAAGAATCGCCAGTGACGGGCGCTATTGCTGTCTTCAGCAGTTTCCCCTCATCACAAAGGCAGTAAGGTACACAGGCTAATGTTACCTCTTACAAAACACCAACTACAGATATCATCACCGTTGATTTCTGTTTGATATAGGGATGAAGGAGCTCACTCAAAGATACCAGTGATGATATGGGCATGCTAAATTTTTCGCATAAGACAGCTCAATTTGTCTGTGAAGTTGTGCACCAATACGAAGTTTAAGTGTAAATTAGTCATTAGACCAAGCAGTGCTAATAAAACATTAGCACACCGATAGTCCGCCATTGTTGTTGTTGCTTCTAGCATATGCTCATTACACAAAGCGATGATGGGCTGATAAATGAGTCTTGATAAATCTTCATCTAAGAAGACGTTTTGAAAAATCTTAGTTTTAGTGACCTAAAACTCTGTTTGCCTGTGGACCAGGGGCCCAAACGTAGAGGAAAACATCCATTTACGAGAACAGAAACCAGGCTAGCTGTTTACCCTTGTTTCCAGTCTATGTGCTAAGCTAAGCTAAGCTAAATGGCTGCTGACTGTAGTTTCCTAGAAGAACAGATATGACAATGGTATCAATTTCCTCATTTGTCTGTCAGTTAAAGTGAGAAAAAGTAAGTTACTTCATGTAAGTTTCAGCATTCGAAATTTTTTAACAATATGAGGAAGCCTCCATCAGGATTTTTTATTATAGGGCCCCTATGTGGATGGTGATGGAGTGTTCAACATTAAGTACATATGTATGATATGAAAAAATAATTATGTGAATAAATAGACAAAAGACAGAAAAGTGTTATATTACAATACATCATCCCTCCAAGAAGATCAAACACTTTGACCTTCTTCTTTAAGCCAGCTGTTGAGCCAAACTATGCACTTCAGATATTGATCTTGTGTTACAGTGTCTCCTTTATTATTCAGCCACTTTCTGACCATCACACTGCTGCTGTCTGAGATTTACATATCACATGATCTCCACAGATTTCACATGTGTGGGAGACTGCAGTGGTCCTGATGGTGGTGCCTGAATAAGTGTGGAGGAGGATGTAGCTGCAGCTCCGCATCTCTTCACATGGAGGTGTAATTAGCTGCGCCAGCGGCCCCCCCACAGACAGGACTGGCTTGTTAATGGCAAACAAAAGCAGTGCAGCCATTACCGCTGTCACAGGGGGCTTCGATTTAGCTTATCAGGAGAGGACAAATGCTTTTATCTGCCTGAGTGTGCTGCTAATTTCAGGATGAAAACAAAATCAAGACAGTGTAAGAGCTAGTCAGAATTCAAAGACTGATATTCCAGGTATGATGGTAGATCTAATATATTCAATATGTGCGAGACACGCTACACATATAAAGGATGTAACTGACTGATCTATTTTTATCCAAGCATCTGCTCGCTGCTTTGTTTTGTTAGAGGCCTAATCGCAGAGCTGGCAGTTTGGCAGAGCAGAGCAGGCAGGATTTGCAGAGTTGCCACTTACGTAAGAAGACCTCCAGGGGCAGACATGGACCTCTCTGCACGTCTGCCCTGACACTCAAAGGGATTACCAAAAGACCGCTTCCTCAGCATAGACTTCACCAGAATCTGCAGTGGACATCACAGAGAGTATCAGTGAAATCTGTATAACACTTTCACACCTCCAGTAAAGTTTCCACACCAAAATATACATTTTACATGTCAGATTTGTGTTTTGTTTTTTTTTTTAACATGAGATTTAATTAATTTCACTTTGTGGTGAACTGTAAAACACTCTTCATAGTTTTTAATACTTTAACACTATCAACTATCAATTTACAACTTTAAAGGCAACTTAATCAACTAAATATCTTTCTGTGTCCCTGTGTCTGTTATTGTCTACATCTTGAGATTTGAGAGAGTTTTGTAAATATAAATGGACAAGATCTGATACAAGTCACATGCAGTGCCTCTTATGTCTTCAAGAGATAAAATATTTTAAGAAAAGGCCTTCAGGAAATCAGCTGAAATATTGTAAGTATTGCAACTGAGACATAATTAAAATACTCAACCCAGCAGCCAGTTCCGGTCATTAAAGTGTTAAATAGTGACCAGTGAGTGTGCAACTCACCACAGTCGAAAGGCTGGGGATGAGTTTAATGCTGTTCTGCACCTCCTCCTCAGTGACCTCCACCGCTGTGCAGTGCTCCTCCTCCAGAGGAAGAGGATTGGAGCCGTTCTCTGTCACCCACGCATGAAGCTGTAACAACATAACACTGTCACAATGAAAAAATAACACACACTGACAATAAACACATGGACCTTTATATAATATCAATTGGGATTTTTTTTCATTCCGGTCACCTTAATTTCAGGGATGGTGATTCTTGTTTCGGGGTTTTTATCCAGCATTCTTTCAATTAGGTCCTTCAGTTCGTTACTTATCGATGGTCTGTGGAAAACAACAGTTTATGTTTTTGACAGTAGTTCCTGTTACAAAGCCAGATTGAGGGGAAGTAAAAAAAAAAAAATAAAATCAAAGGAGTAAACAAAGTGGCGTGGAGAGTCCCTGCTGGCTGAGAGAGAGTATGAAGGAGGTGGGGGGAGGGCCTTTTGTTGGTGGATCAGGTGTCACTGATTGGATAGGAAGGGTTAGTTGATTCTGAGCTTCCTGAAACAAAGTTGGGAATCCAGGGCTGCGCACTGTATTGCTTTGTTTTCCGGGTTGAATGACATGTTTCCCAGAAACAGTGTTCGAGGTACATTTTCTCACTAGTGTCAGAGGTGTTATCCAATCAGCATCAATGTGTGTTAGAAAACCCGCCTTATTAAGGAGGCAATGTGTTTGCATTACACAATAACGCGCTAATGTCTATATTTAAATAAGCATTTTTCTATGTTTGTAGGGGACGTATGCTTTGAAATAGACATATGGATCAGAGGCAATGGAAAAAAAGGCCCCAAAAAATAAATCCAATCCCAATGACTTTTGCGGGGCTCCGTAGAAACAGACATATAAAGGAATGGAAGAAGACAAGTAATGCAAGGTAAGGCAAAATCTATTGCAAGAGAATGTAAAACATATTTCAAGGTAAAACACATGCCAAAAAATTCTTGACTCTTGGGGGGCTTTGTAGAATAGGCTTACAGCAACACAGAACATATTGTAGGGGAACACATACACAAAATAAAAAATCTCCCTGTGACTCTTGAAAGTAGAAATATTAATGTGGCTCAGGAGGAATGGAAGAAAATAAGTATTGCAAGGGAATGCAAAATATTGCTATATAATGCCTTGCAAGGGACAACACACTAAAAGATCTCATGTGACCCTTGGGGGGCTTCATAGAAACAGACATATGGATCAGAAGAAATGGAGGAATAAAAGTATTGTGAGGTTGCGCAAAAGTGTTGGGTGCAAAATTTATTGCAAGAGAACTCAAAGCATTTTGTAAGAGTGCAAAAAGAAACCCTCTTGGAGAAAGAAAAGTATTTTGAGGTAACGCAAAAATATTGCGAGAAGAAGCATATTGTAAGAGAACACAAAATATTCTCCTGACACAGGTGGAATGAGGGGCTGAATAGCTGAATTGTTAAGGTTGTTACAGTGGATATCATCATATTATTTAATTTTTATTTAATCAGTTTTTCTCTCCAGTTAAAAGAGATAGTTTTCATTGAAGAATATTGTAGCATTCAAATCATAATTGTTCAAATTATAACTGTGTTTTTTAATCAAAAGCAAAGTCGCCTGCTTCCACACGTGAGCCCACAATTTTAACCACTACTAATATTGCGTATCCTATCACAAGAAATAAGGCTGTTCTGGTATCTACATGTTTTGAATGTTTGCTTACATTTCTGGAAACTCCACAGGTTTGTTCTTGATCTTGTTGTGCAGAGAGACGATGTATTCATCATAAAAAGGACACTGCGAGACATACAAAATTAAATGATTAAAATGTTGAAATGAAATATTGGACCGGCTGAGTTATTTTACATGCTACGGGTCTTCTTACCTTCCCAAAGACAAAACAGTAGAGTGTGACTCCCATCGCCCACACGTCTAATGCCTGGTAAACAAACACAGTAATTACCAGGGCTGTGTCATTACTGAAAGCTCTCAGTAGGTGGCTGGACATAATTTCTTCATAATTTCCCACAATTAAACACAGCCTGATATGATGAGTCACATCCAAAGCATGTGTGATTCAGTGACTCACACTGTCTGTTTTCCATTCGGCTAACAGAAGAAGTTTTGTCTCACCTTCCCGCTGAAGCTCTGCTCGTGTTCAGTCATCATCTCAGGGGCCATGAAGGCCGGCGTCCCCGCTGTGGTTGACAGGAGGGCGTCCGACCCCTCAAACTCGTTGCTCACACCAAAGTCTGCGATCTTGACGTGACCGTCGTCCCCCAGCAACAGGTTGGAGGGTTTGATGTCCCTGTGGATGATCTTGTGGTAGTGCACTATGAGAGACAATGAAGAGAACATATTGATTGTCTGCTGATCAGCTAAGAAATAGTTCCACTCTACTGAAGTGAAGGCAGACATCTCTACGGCTGATATCTCCAACACTCTGCAACTCACACCAAAACCATCTAGACTGACAAACAACACTACAGGTAAGAAGAAAAATATGTACTTTTGATTTTTGGGGTGAACTGTGGCTTTAAGGCACCAGAGCTGGAGATCTTCTAAATCTACTCATAGTAGCTTTAACTCCCATATACACAAAAAAGCCAAGGTTACAAGTTCATCAGGCTGTCTATTAAATATTCATTAAATCATATCTGTAAACTTACAGTACTCTATTCCCAAGACAACGTCTATGAAGTAAAAGCGAGCCTGCTCCTCTGTGAAAGGGTCATCTGTAGGCACCTCCATCACCGGGCTGACCCACATGAGAGGGGGAGGGAAGAAAATTTCTACTTTACAAAACAATTTAAACAATTCAACTTTAATGCGACAAAATGCATACATTTCCCAAAACATACCCTTTTGTCATCAATTCGAAGGCTTGAGGACAAAGAATCAGAATTTAATGACTCCCCTGGTTTAATATTGACAAAGCTAAACTCAGTAAAACAGATGAATGAATGCTTACCCATGTGAAGTCCATCTTCATCAGGATCATCAAGCACCTGCAAGACAGGTTACATTTACCGCTCTCATATTCTATTTTACATAAATATATGAAGTCATGTTACTATATACATCCACACAGGTGATGTCACTTATTTTGGCTAATTAGTGTTTTGTCATGACTTTGTGGGACAATTTAACCCTTTATCTTTCTTATTAGTATAGTCCAGAGTAAACATGTCATTTCCAGGGTAGCTTCACCACCATCAACCAGAGCTGAGGCCTAATCAGCAAACAATAATGACACACTGATAAGCGTGTGTAAGAGCTTTAGATAATCCTTTCATGTCTCTTCTGTGGAATTGTTTTGCTTTTGTTACATGCAACAAGTGTATGAGTAATATTTAGAGGAACAATTACAATCAAAAACTGCTTTCATGGGACCCTGTAGTCAGTTTTCGTCAGGATATCATTTAAAGGTCCCATATTCTGATAAGGCTCATACTTATATATGGGGTTTCTTCTAGAACACGTTTACATGCTTTAATGCTCAAAAAGCACTTTATTTCTCTCATACCGTCTGTCTGAATAAACCTGTGTATACCCTATGTCTGAAACGCTCCATTTTAGCGCCTGTCTCTCTAAGCCCCACTACCGAAAAAGCCCAGTCTGCTCTGATTGGTCAATGTTTCCGGGTCTTCCACATCTGTGCTCTCTATGTCTCTGTACCATCATGGCAGCTGGGGACTGACTGTAACGGCTCAGTTGTGGCAGTTTCTACCTTTATAAAGTATAATTGTGACATGACAACATTATGGAGGTCCTGATGGCTCATTCAAAGACACAGTTTCTGACTACAGACTGTGTGTTTTTCTCTGTGGATTGAGCATTTTGATACTTTCAAAGTCTTTATGTACCAACTGTACCTTCTTCATGATAAACAAAGTCATGGATATCTGACTTTTTACAACATGGTACCTTCAAGGTAAACATGCTAAATAAAGACACTCTAAGACTGATGGATATATATGTACAGCAGGTGAGGACTTCTGACTGACCTCCACTAGTTTTACAACATTATGATGGTGCAGTTTCTTCAGGATGGCGATCTCCTTGTACACTTTTTCCAGAGGAAACACAGAGTTTGATCCTTGAGGAGACACGCGGCCTGAAATTACACACAAAAACACATCAATACCAACACCTCAGGAAAACTCATTCGACATTTAAGTTTCATTATTAGACTCACGCAAAAATCCACACTGCCTCATCAGTCTCTTCTTTGACACAACTTTCATTGCCTGCATGAATTTGATAAAGTAAATGATGATGATGATGATGATGATGACAAACTGACATGTAAACACAATAAATGCACAATTTATTAGCTTCAACTTACGTAGTACCGCTCAGAATCTTCATTATAAGCTAATTTTACCACTCCGTATGAACCCTGAGGTGTAAAAATAACAAAGGTAAACAGCTTTATACGTCATTTGTCATCACTTGTGTTTGCTCACTGTGCAGCAGTCATTCACCTTTCCAATCTCTTTCTTCAACTTATACTGGTTGAGCTGGACACAATCCTGCAGAAAATGAAAGGAAAGGAGAATTCATTCAGTAAATAATCTCATAAATAATACGTTGAATTAGACAAAAATCCACCTCTGGGTGTCATATCTGTAGTTAGGGTCTCCTCACATCAGCATCCGTGATGGACACACGTTTGGTCTCGATGGTGGGCTGTCGGGCCATGCGGCTCCCCCTCTCCTGCAGTGACAGCTTCCTGTCTGAGAGTTTCATGGCCCTCGGATTACTGGACCTGTAGCCGTTAGGCGGGGTTATGCGGTTGGCGGCCACGTTAATGGCTGCCACCAAGTCGGCCAGCTCGCCATTGTGCTCAGAGTCTGTGTCCGACCTGAAAACAGTGTCGGCACTCATGGTCGTTAATCCTTGTTCACTCACAGCTGAACATCCCAGAGGTGGTGTGGTGAGAATGCATCACTGCACTGAGAGGAGCAGAAACAGAAATGGAGAAACGTGATCACACACACTGTCGAGTAGATGACCGTACAGTCGGGTTTACAGAGGTGTGAAACTTGGTAGACTAAGCTGACATTCTTTTTGTCAAAGTTATGTTTTTTGTTATGTGGTAACTCTTCCTTATTACTGTGCGTAAGTGCTTCTTGCAGACGGCAAAGTCTCACACCTGAGAGTCACCTATCAAACATCAAACTTTGCAAGAAACCAAAATATTTTTTCCAGCGGATGTCTTAGTTACAACATGATTGAGCTAACTGGAGTAGTTTCATGTCGTATCCAACAACGAGAGGCTTTTAACAGATGACGTACTGATGTTAGCTTTGCTGCTGCTGTTAGCTGTCCCTGTCAGCTGCAGCCACTGATGCTTTCTAGACATCGTGATTCCCCAAAACTGAATAAATACCACACATAGCAACACAAAACTGCTTTGCTAGCTCAATCATGTTGTAACTAAGATATCCGCTGGAAAAATATTTTTTTTCACTGACCATTTATTGAGTTACTGAGTTATTATAGACACCGCTAACGGCTAACAGCTAATGGTTAGCCCAGCTAATCTACGATAGCCATGTTATTAATTACAAAAAGTGCACACAGAAATAGTTCAATCATTGTGTTTATAGACTTTACAAACATCAGATTAGTCTAAACGGGGATATAGTGACTGTGAAAAATGGGATATATATATATATATATATATATATATATATATATATATACATATATGTATATACATACATACATACATACATACAGTACAGGCCAAAAGTTTGGACACACCTTCTCATTCAATGCGTTTTCTTTATTTTCATGACTATTTACATTGTAGATTCTCACTGAAGGCATCAAAACTATGAATGAACACATGTGGAGTTATGTACTTAACAAAAAAAGGTGAAATAACTGAAAACATGTTTTATATTCTAGTTTCTTCAAAATAGCCACCCTTTGCTCTGATTACTGCTTTGCACACTCTTGGCATTCTCTCCATGAGCTTCAAGAGGTAGTCACCTGAAATGGTTTTCCAACAGTCTTGAAGGAGTTCCCAGAGGTGTTTAGCACTTGTTGGCCCCTTTGCCTTCACTCTGCGGTCCAGCTCACCCCAAACCATCTCGATTGGGTTCAGGTCCGGTGACTGTGGAGGCCAGGTCATCTGCCGCAGCACTCCATCACTCTCCTTCTTGGTCAAATAGCCCTTACACAGCCTGGAGGTGTGTTTGGGGTCATTGTCCTGTTGAAAAATAAATGATCGTCCAACTAAACGCAAACCGGATGGGATGGCATGTCGCTGCAGGATGCTGTGGTAGCCATGCTGATTCAGTGTGCCTTCAATTTTGAATAAATCCCCAACAGTGTCACCAGCAAAACACCCCCACACCATCACACCTCCTCCTCCATGCTTCACAGTGGGAACCAGGCATGTGGAATCCATCCGTTCACCTTGTCTGCGTCTCACAAAGACACGGCGGTTGGAACCAAAGATCTCAAAGTTGGACTCATCAGACCAAAGCACAGATTTCCACTGGTCTAATGTCCATTCCTTGTGTTTCTTGGCCCAAACAAATCTCTTCTGCTTGTTGCCTCTCCTTAGCAGTGGTTTCCTAGCAGCTATTTGACCATGAAGGCCTGATTCGCAGTCTCCTCTTAACAGTTGTTCTAGAGATGGGTCTGCTGCTAGAACTCTGTGTGGCATTCATCTGGTCTCTGATCTGAGCTGCTGTTAACTTGCGATTTCTGAGGCTGGTGACTCGGATGAACTTATCCTCAGAAGCAGAGGTGACTCTTGGTCTTCCTTTCCTGGGTCGGTCCTCATGTGTGCCAGTTTCGTTGTAGCGCTTGATGGTTTTTGCGACTCCACTTGGGGACACAGTTTTTGCAATTTTCCGGACTGACTGACCTTCATTTCTTAAAGTAATGATGGCCACTCGTTTTTCTTTAGTTAGCTGATTGGTTCTTGCCATAATATGAATTTTAACAGTTGTCCAATAGGGCTGTCGGCTGTGTATTAACCTGACTTGTGCACAACACAACTGATGGTCCCAACCCCATTGATAAAGCAAGAAATTCCACTAATTAACCCTGATAAGGCACACCTGTGAAGTGGAAACCATTTCAGGTGACTACCTCTTGAAGCTCATGGAGAGAATGCCAAGAGTGTGCAAAGCAGTAATCAGAGCAAAGGGTGGCTATTTTGAAGAAACTAGAATATAAAACATGTTTTCAGTTATTTCACCTTTTTTTGTTAAGTACATAACTCCACATGTGTTCATTCATAGTTTTGATGCCTTCAGTGAGAATCTACAATGTAAATAGTCATGAAAATAAAGAAAACGCATTGAATGAGAAGGTGTGTCCAAACTTTTGGCCTGTACTGTACATATATATATATATATATATATATATATAGAGAGAGAGAGAGAGAGAGAGAGAGAGAGAGAGAGCTAAGCTCTGCTGGTTTTCTACCCGGAAGTATTTGTAAACAACAAGGCGATGCCCTCTATAGCGGGGCCTTTAGAAAAAATGAGAAACCCTGCCATTTCGAAGAATGGAGGTCTATTTTCGGAAAGGCCAACACTGAAGTGTTGGTTGTTGTGTTGCACTGTGGGTAATGTAGGCACCAAGTTTTGACAAGGAGGAATAATAAACAAACAAAATAAACAATAAAAACCCACTGATATCTGTGGTTCTGCTGCATTGATTTTGATCATCTTTTAAAACTGCCCATTGTGGGTCTGATGCTAAATGCTAAACCTAATGGAGCCTTTAAGAAAGTAGTTTGCAGTATTGAAAAGTATCAACACTTTTTTTTTTGGTAATGAGCCACAAGATGCAAATCAACAAGCTGTATAGTCCTTAAAAGTTCCCTGTACCCACACAGGTGTTTTCAATTACTCTGCCTTATTAAACCTTTTCCCCTGGTGCAGCATCAAAACTGACAGGCAAGTGAGGGAAATGTTAATCAAGCAGTGTACACACACACATACACAACACAAGTGAAGACACCTGAGTAGGGGCTTTGATTTTTTGAACTACCAAACCTCAGAAATACAGTCGATACATTGTTTTACCGCTTCAAATGTATGTGATAATCTTGTCTTATTTACCAGCAACACGTAGTAGACATCCAAAGAACTCCTTATATTCTAAACTGTAACAGTTCTGTTTGTGATGGTTTGTAAACTGAATATGTCACTTTTTGTGTGATATTTGGCTACAGCAAACATCAATGACTTATGTTTATTATGTAAGGAGTCACTTGTGTTGTTTACAGCTCTTAAAAAGTTTGAAAACTATTTGTTCCTTTTGTCCAGTGTTTTAACAGAGCCAGAGATAGGACTCACAGGTACAATTAGATGTAAAAACACAGAAAATGAGAAGTATCACTCTCTGAGAAAAGTCTAGAAGCAGATAAGAACCACTGTTACCTAAATTACAGCACAGAGAACTGAAAAGCTTCTTATGTAACAGGGTAGAAAGCTTTAACAGGCAGGTAAATTCATTATACAAACACAATACACAAGACTGTGACATTGGTATATACATGTTATAATAAAACTAAATGTCATAGAAACAGGCAAAGATATAAAACTTGTTAATTAAAAATGATAAACAAGAGCTGTTAGTATGCAGCGAAAACCTTAAGCTCATCTGAATCTTCATTAACATAATGCACTGATAAAATACTGCATAATATAAAATATAAGGAGAATTATTCACCATACTCACACAGTGGAGGTGTCCTGTGTTGGTGGCCACGGGGGTTAATCTGCATGTTGCTCTCAGGAGGGGAAACTCCTCTGTGTCTCAGTGCAAGACTTTCACTGACAGGGAACATCGGCCGTCTTTAAGGATTAACTGAGGCCGCATATAGCTGAGGCAGAGCTATTCTGAGGCACACACCCACCCACACACACACTTTCACACAAACACAGGACAAGGCTGGACATCAGGAGATACACAAGACCAGAGGGTAACCCTGTAGTGATACATCAATAACACATTAACATATGCTCAACATTGAAAAATGCAACTTTTTTGATAAAATACACATACCGATATTGATATTTATTTCCTTTTGACTGAATAACTATACTGTATTTCACATATTCTAATATAAACATGAATTTAGAAAATAAAAAATAAACACTTCTTACAATAATAATAATAATAATGATAAAAACAGTTGGTATACACTCTGTATTATTCATAGCCTATAATATTAAATATTTTACAATGCATTGCAGACATTTTTACCCAGCTATTTTAAAACAGACAGCCTGTGTCTGTTTTAATCTCATCTCTTGATTCCAGTTTTGCATGTAACTAAACTGGAAAAACATAAAATACAGTGACATTTTAAAGGTTAATAAACATTAAAGTGATTAGGACTGACAGACTTTACCTGGGAAAAAAATGAAATGAAATTAAAAGAAAGAATAAATCAAGCCTATCTTTTCCCATCATACCTGCTTTGTTCTCATTTTAAACAATACTTTTTAAAAGCTTTTAAAGAAATTCCACTCTATTATAATTTATTGCTATGTTGTTTACATGGCTGTAACAGACACTATGGACACCACGACGATCCTGCCATTAAATGAGGCTTTCACTGTACCTGGGAATTCCGCCAATCTACATAATCTTCACGTGAAGCCTATTGAATCATAAAAGAAAAGCGTGACAAAACCAAACCGTGCAAAGGATAAATCATATCAGACAATGGCATTGTGGTGACATTAATCGATATTAGTAATTAAAAACTCTTATAAAATGGTAAAACTAGGCAGTGTTAATCAAATATAATCCAAAATCATGTTACTGTATAACCAATTTCTCACATAAAGTATTTTAAAAACATATTTGATGCATGGTTTGGCTGTAATAGGAGAATTTTCTCTAGTTTTATAGTTTCCAACAGTCAGTGAACGCAGCATTGCCCAATAGCGCCCCAGCAGGACGCACGAGGAACAAACAGGTACCAAAGTTTGATGAAGCAAAGAGCATCCAGTGTGGAGGAGTCATCATGTCTCTGTCGGGGCAGTTTGGTGCTCTGAGGACCGGAGAGCTGCGAGAGCTGCTGGAGGATGAAGACAAAATAAAGCACATCATCAGGTGCAGTGAGAAGGTGAGGGTCTGACAGGGGGACAGAAAAAAAAAGTCAGAGAGTTCAGGCTGACACAAATACACAAGTGGTTTAGATTGCATACAAAAACGATTTTGCATTATGTAGATTATAAAATTCATTCGTCATTATTCCAACAAACAAAACTCTCTGGAGTCACTGTTTTCTGAACTATTTGTGGTGATGTCCAGTTTCAGGGGTTGCAAAGGGCTGCAGAGAAGATGCTGGTTTCAAATCAAAAACTGGCTAAAGTATGTCTCTCTCAGAAACCTAAATTCAGAGATACGAAACTGATACTTGCAATGAAGTACAAGGAACTGGAAGAACTTCAAAGCTTGGTCCAGGTCAAACAAGAACAACTTGGTGAGTCTTTAATACATTCTCTATTTATGATTTTTTTTTAATCTGGTTGCCTTGAATTCATTGCCTTTACCTGCATTTCCTTCATTTGTTTTGTAGCAGAAAAATACAGTGTTCACTCTGCTCAGTGGAGTCTCTTGGAAAAGATAAAACATGCAGAGGAGGAGTGTGAGGTAAGTTCATGGCAGGTTAATTTGCATAGGTGTACAAGTCTGTAATGTATTTTTATTTAAATGAAGGAGTGTTAAACTAGAGCTCATATGCAATACACAGTAGATAAAGAGGTGCTTAACAAATGAACAAGAGGACTACTTTATTGTTATACATTTAAAAGGTCTACCCCAAATAACAAGAGTAGCTTGGCTATGATCACGAGAGAGCCTTCTGCAAATAAACTTTACATAATGATGAGTGTGTATGATTAATGTGAGACCGAAGTTCATCACCCATTCTCAGTACAAAGACTGTATATGTATATACATATAGTTTTACACCCTCTGGAATGCAGTAACACCACCGCCCCTCTTGCAGAAAGTGCCTGGAGGACAAGGCTGCATTGAAAACAGGACAATTTACAGAAATGTCAGACCTGTGGGAGAAACAGCTGTTTGACCAGAGACATAAGCAGACAAATAATACATGTCAGCCTAGTTTGTTCACACTTCAGAAAGCCAGTATTTCAAGCTGTTGTATAGAAGCAAAGCAGAGGTCTTATCGGTGTAACCAAATACCCACAGTGTGTATGAACATGATATTTCTCCCCACAGATGATGTTTCAGAGATTTGTGGAGGGTAAAACGCCGCTGGCAGAATTCCTGGATTCCTTTCTCAGCTCGCAGAAACTCCAGCACATCAGGATGGTCCTGGTGAAGAAACTCCAGGAGGTTAGGCTCGGTGAGATCCACCCTGACACTCAGCGTGTCTCAGCCGAAGAGATGCAGAACGCCTGCCTCCCCGTCTGCAGTCTGACCTCAGCTGTGGTCCTACCTGCCTGCTGCCACCCTCCATTCCTGCTGCCCTACGGTACCCACGTTAACACTGCTCACTGTCTACAGCATACACCCTTTTGTCATGATTACAGTCATGATTGCGATGAGTCCCTACGTCCAGGGGTGCACAGACGAGGCTCCAAATGGCCAGCGAGACCGGTCCGTCTTCAGCCTCTGAAGGTGCCGCAGAGGAAGCATCAACAAGCACCACAATAAAGACTCATCCAGAGTTTGCATTTCATTAAATTTAACACAGCTACTGGGTAAAGTTTCCGTAGCATCACACATTGGATTTAGTCTTTATTTATTTATTTATTGATACTATATTTTCTGATTCAAGTGGCAACTTACTAATATTTGAGTATTTTATTTGGGCAAAGTTATTGAAGGATTTTTTGTGTCAGAGGTCCAGTGTGTAGGATTTAGCAGGATATATTGGTAGAAATGTAACGTAACATATGAAGTATGTTTTCCTCAGTGTATTATCACCTAAAAATAAGACTTGTGTTTTCGTTACCTTAGAATGAGCCGTTTACATCTACAAAGGGAGCGGGTCCTCGTCCATGGAGTTCGCCATGTTTCTATGGTTGCCCAGAATGGACAAACCAAACACTGACTCTAGATAGGGCCATTCATGTTTTCCTGTCAGCCACTGTTATTAGCAGCCCTATTGAGTTAAAAGCGCTGTTAAAACACTGATTTTGTGCCTTATTCAGTGTTTTTACCAGTTTAAATCACCAGGTGTGATGAAGAGACCTCTGTGGATAATTCGGCTCCCAGTAAAAACCTCCTGAATAATAAACACAGAGGGAGATTTAACCAGATGTTTCAGCTGTTTGCAATTTGCAGTCCTCACTACTAAATCTTGCACACTGTACCTTTAAGACAAAATTATTAACGCCCCTCATTATACAGAGTTAAGACAATGTTCGACACATCAGACAGCAGCTTCTATTTTTGGACTGGCCTAAGCTGATAAAGTTTGGTTTATTTGATTTATAAGAGGACAGTGTGCAATGACATTAATCATTTACAAGAATTGAAAACATGGTCGCACCAGATTTAGCGAAATGCTTATTTCCATCTGTAGTCCTAAGTAGACCCAATAAATAAGAATAATATTTAAGGTGCAATGAAGACTGCAGTAAATCCATGGGCATAATACATAATAAAAGCAGTATGAATCCACTGCAAAGCACAAAATACAATATAAAAAACACAGTAGCTACCTTGTAACGTTACTGGTGCTGATGCTTTAACAAAATAAAAACAGTAAGTACACACTGCATGGTACAGAATACAATATACACTGCACAATAGCTAAACACTAAGATCTTTAGATGTTTATATACTGGTTATATTTGATTAAAATAAACATGTCAATGCTTTTAGAATCTTTTGGCGAGTCTAGTAATTTAGTTTCATTCCTCTTTGACTAAGCAAAACTATCCAAATCTGAACTCACTGTTAGGGCTGGATATTGATGCCATTATCGATTCAGCTTATTGGTCCGATTCTTTATCCCTTTTTGATTCTTGATCACTTTTCTGTGTGGAAAAAAGTAGGTTTTCAGAGTCAACCCAACTGCTTTATTATATCTGAGTCTGAACACAAAGGAGCTAAAGTAACAAAATATTTGTACAGCATTCGTTTTCATTAATGTTGACTAATTCATAGAGAAACCCTGCTGAGCCGGCCTGCATGGTGCTAATGTAATTACAAGAGGATATTCACCCTCCGTAATTAATGTGCCATTCGATTTGGAAGCAGTGGCAGCTGTGTGTATTGTCAAAACAGTCTAGGCTGTCATTCCTGGAATTTAAGTTCCTTGTGTGAAAAGATGTTTCAGCATATTGCTGGTGTTTCCACCCTGACATGACATGATCATTTTACAGACATTATGAGAAACAGTGTGTCATCTTTCTTTGTGAAATGAAGCCACTCTTTTGGTCGGTTTCTTCCTCTCTGGCATGACTCCTACTTGTTGCAAGTTTCCAGTGGCTTGGACACCAGTTTGAGGTTAATGTTTTGCAATGTGCAACCACCAGAAAAACATGATGAACGATGATCGATGAAAGGAATTGATAAGCGATGATCAGACAATTTGGAACCGGTTCTCGATTCCCCTCTCTACTCACTGTGGTATCCCTATTCCACTGTTCCAGTTGTCATAAACACTTTATACTGCTGACAAATATTAACATAATACTCGGGAAAGGTTAGCTTCTTATACGTTCTTATCGGTGTGATAATATCTGAACATGTATGTGCCTCCTCGAATCAGAAAAATGCTGCTCTCTTGGTTCACTGAACTTGAACTGCTCACCGACACTCGATATCTCTGATCGTCCGTGTACAGAGACTCCTGCCAAGGTCAGCAAAGGAGCTTGAACAACACTTCACTTATTCACAGTTCTCCCTCTTCATCCCAACATTTACCAGTATGTCTTTTCATAAAAGGCCAAAGCTAATCTTGTGAAACTCATCACTTGTTCAGTATCTTTGTGTGTCCCAACCCAGTGAACTCGCCTAAACGCTCATGAGGGTTAGCCAGAGTGCCATATGGCCCAGCACAGTTTGCCATACTAATTCAACCATGGAGAAACCTCTCTGGCACTACAGGAGATGATTAGCAAGGTGGAGCGTGTTCAGAGGCTTTTGTTACACCACAGACTTCAGTTACATCTTTGTCAGCAGCCTCTTTTGTCCCACAAGACTCAAATTGGGCAATTTTCTTGTCTGTCAGCTGATTGTTTTGTGCTTTTCGCCTCTTTCACCTCCGCCTTTCTGCATTGTTTGACAGAAGAACCCAGTTCTATCTGCAAATAAATATGCGAAGCTTGTATATACAGTATTTAGATTTCAAATGATAACCATTAAAATGCCAAAGCAGTGCTGTATCTGATATACCTTTAAATTACTGTTCACAACAAGCAACATAAAACCAGTATGAATGTAAACACAGCCTGAGTCAATACTGAAAAGCATCTCACTGGCTGTCATCATTGTTTCTTATCTCTGTTAGGGGGTGTTTTATCTTCGCATTGTTCCCCTGATTAGTCACATGTTAAGGGGATTATACAGTAGAGTATCTGTATCAGCATCCGGTCATAGAGCAGGTATGGAGTGACACTGAGTGGGGTTTGTTGTGTGCGAAATGTGGGTCACTGTTGGTAGACCTTTATTTGAGAATGCACTTTTAAACAGACTCCAGACAGACATTTCTGTCTTGTTACATTCATACTTTATTAAATTTGTGGATGTCTCGTTGATGTGGTTCCAGTTTCAATGCTGCACACATTATTTCATCTCGTAAAGACTTTATAATATATATATATATATATATATATAACATTCATAGATTGCATAGCATGAAATACATCCGAGGTATTTTGGGTATTTAAGTTGAAATTTACATCCAAAACCTAAAGTTTCAGTCCTGTCTCCTAGAAATTACTTTTGGATATAACTAATTGAAACAGCAAATATGTTTTGAGGTTAACTTAAAGCTAAACAAATTAAATTAGTCTTTTTATAATAATGAGGAGATGTTGCTAATTAATGTACCTGTGAAAAAAACTGGAGATGGAATATATCAACAAGATGTTCACTTACAACATAACAGAGAGCTAAACAGAATGTTGAGCTCATGTCATCAGGATGGTCTTACCAGGATTCCAAAATAGGCAGTCTTTTAATACATTATCCACTTGTAGTGACTACAGCGTTATGTTTTTTCCTTTTTTGTGAACATTTAAAAGAAATCACAGTCTTTTCTTAACTTAACCCAAGTGCTTTTTTGAGTAAACCTAAGACAGGAGTCTGGACACAAAGCTGAATTTCTGGTGTCAAGGTCCTGCATTTAATACACCCACCATCCACTTTAACCACCTTCCACTGAAGCCTGCATGCTACATGAATTTAATGTTTTGTTACCTGAAAGAAATGTTGTCTTTTGAACATAGTCCAGGTAGCTACAATGTAATTAAGACAGCAGTTTAGTAACATACAAAGGTAATTTCTAGAAGACAGGGTTAAACATTGCCATTTAGATGACAAAACTGTGGTTCATTCATAATAGTTAATTAATCAAATAGACAAATATTTCACAGTTTGGAGGATTTGCTGCTTTTCCTCCTTCCTTGTCAGTAAATCTGAATATCTTTGGGTTTTGGAGTGTTAGTAAGAAAAAATAAGACATCCTGTAAAATTGTTTGTTGACATTTTTAAGACCAAAAGAGTAACTGATTCATTGTTTAATCCATACCACAGTCCAATGATGTTAGCCCTTAAATCCTTAAGATTCACATGGAAGACTGCATAAAAACAGTAAAGTTTCACCTGAAACCCGACACGATATACAGAACCAGAACCAAGGCCATATAGAAAACCAATAAATTACTGCACTTGATAGGCAGCACTGTAAATATCCCTGCATCCACATCCGCAACAGACTGGACTCTGTAAACAGGTCTTTTTCTCAGCAGATATTTTGACTTGTCATCATAGGAAAAGTGCAATTGTCACTAACAACATTATCAATGCCTCTGTTCTATTTAAGTAAGTCGTGACAGTGAGCCAGCATGCACAATACCAGGACCCTGAAACTGAAGCAGCTAAATGGAATTCAGCCATCATTGATCTTAGTATTTACACCTGTGATTTTCTTACTTAAAATGTCTTCTGTGAAAAAGGCAGATTAAAAATACTATAAGAAACATTGCTAAAAAAAAAAAATCTATATTGTGCGCATGTCAGTAACAATTTAACATAAATCATCCCTGCAGTTTTTCTTTTGAGTACAGCTTCTTTAAACGACACACGAGTTATATCCCTGAGGGAGAGCAGGTCCAGCCCAGCAGCAGCCATAACCACACTGTCTCTCTTAAGCACATGCTTCTTGATACAGACAGTCCTGGCTTTGCCACAGCAGTAACACCAACTCAGGGCCAAACCAGTTGTCAGATAGGTCGGGGCGGAGACTCCCAGAACTGTTGAAATCTTATGACAGCTCTCTTAATCTGCTCGTAGCTCACAAACATCACAATGTTCCAGGAACCCAGACGAAGAAACGAAGGCATGAATCTATAAAAACAATCAAGAAAAAATGTCAGTTTACTGTTACTTTTTGCTTTGCCAAGCATTTAACTTTTGTGTGAGTGATTCCGACATGTTGGCGTTTGATAACTACACTACATACCCCTTATAGAAAGCTGTGGGTCCCTCTTTGATCAGCATGGTTAAGGCACAGTTCATAGCACCGCTGTACTTCCCAGGTGGTGAATTCATGTAGCGTGTTTTCACCACATCCACAGGAGATGCTACAATGGTGGTGCAGAAACCTGCTGCGAAGCCAGCTGTGAAGTGACACGGCATGTTGTCTGGTGGGATGAGAACATACAGGCTTTAGTTACTAAGAAGACCCGCTTGCAGAAACAGGAACAATGACAAGGTGAAATAATGTGGCTGAAATGTTGAGGACTTGAAAAGTCAGTACTCACCTGTCATCAGGTGGTACTTCAGGATGAGCTCTTTGATGATGTCATAGGTCACCAGCTCGGAGCAGTTCACGATGGCGTTACGAGCTATATTTGGCATGCAACCTGAAAAGACAGATTAACATTTTAAACAAAAAGAAATCATCAAAATCGATGTAGCAGAATCAGATATATCTTCCAAAACCTGGCACCTACATTACCCACAATGCAACTGTAAGTGCCTACATTTCAGCCTGAGATTCAGGTGTGTTGTGCTAGTAGCAGCTAATGAAGCCTCAAGCTTCTAGCCTCAAGCAGAGATGAGGAGCAGGCTACAGAGGGCGGGTTAAACTTGCATCTTCTAACTCCATATCCCCAGGTTTATTTTATTTACAAACTTAGAGTCCTTATCTCCCATTGATGCTGACTCAAGTGACATCGCACAAGGCTTAACACAACTTTTTCACTTAATGCAGTGATTCACTTTGAGTTCCACTTTAAGAATGGGTCATTTTCAGGTTAAATGCAATTGACCAAAAGTTAATAAATTTAAGTAATGCCCCATTTTAATTTACCTTTCCAGAGCCCTCTCATGCCCTCCTCCCTGGCGATGGTCTTGTAGGCGTCCATGGTGCTGTTGTATCTCTTCACAGAGCCGCTCTCAGGCAGGCGGGCCTGAGCCTGGAACCTGATCTTCACCACATCAGTGGGCTGAGCGAAGGTCACTGCCATTGCCCCTGTGGTGGAGCCCGCCAGCAGCCGAACCCCGACTCCTGCGTCTGTGATGCATGTAAAGACACTGGTTTTTCTCGGATGCAACAAGCAAGTTAACACAGTGATTAGAGACTGAACAGGGGTGCAGTTTTCACGATGATGACAATGAGCTGTAGACACAAAAGTGGAGGTTTGGCTGTGGAGTCATCCAAAGTTTTTTCTCAATTCTGAAGCTTCATTTTAAGCATTTGCATTATTAAACAACCCAGGTACCAAAGGAGTAAGACTGCTGCAGGAGATAAGCAAACACACCGCAGATAAAAACAAACTATTTGGCTTTTTTAACCTTCAGACTGGTTTAACTGGTTACCTGCAGTCATGCACTGAGATAAAGATGAGACCTGTTAGTCTGTATGTCTTTCTAGCTAGAAACTGTCAAGTTAATAATGCTGCAGTCATAGGTGTGGAACAGGTAAGGCCTCTGGCATTTACACAAATCTGTTCCCTGGGAGAGGAATCTGCCCTAGGCCCTATGCCCTGTGCTCTGGAGCTGGTTTCCTGTAAAAACTACAGAGCGTACCAGGAAGGAAACAAATATTTAGCAAGAACAATTACCTTTATTCATGGCACAATAGACTGTATCACTCCAAAACTGACAACCACTCCACCACATCTGAAACTTGAGTGATCTTTTCCCCACACCTTAATAGTGTGTCTGATTCCCACACATTAATAATGTGGCCATGGAATAGGACCTCGTTTCCACACATTTTTAATTCTCACAAATCACCTCAGAGTGTGAGTCTTTGTATGTACAGTGTGGGTAATATTTTCTGACATTTGGGGGCAGTGTTTCAACAGTCTCATAGCTCTCCCTCAGTAAGCTCTGTGTAATTTGACTGAACTGGTTGTTGTTGAAGCAAGCCGAGGCATGTTTCTATTCTATGAATATAATGCAAATTGTTTTTACTATATTCAAGATTACACTGTCTGACTTGTCACACATGCATTGAGGCATCTCAGACAGTTAGAAGTGTAAAAACAGCTTAAATCCCAGCTATTATTTAGTTTAAAAATGTCTGCAGGTGAGAATAAGTCATGATTAAATCTCCAACAACTAGTTGTTTAATTGATAAGTCAGTCAACTGAAGATTAAACATTTGATGGTTCAGTGTCTCAGATGTCTGCTGCTTTAATTCATTGTCTTACATTACAATAAACAGAGCATATCTGGGTTGAAAATTGTCATTAGTTGCAGCCCTGGTGATGACATTCAAGACACATACTGTCTGACCCTCTGGTGTAGAACTGCTTCATGGTGTCATACAGGCCAATGCGGACTGAGGCAAAGCCCATCTGTCTCTGCAGCCCTGCCACCAGTCCACTGTACAGACTCCTCGGGCCCTCAGTCTTCACCATGGTGAAGATGGTGCCAAACACACCCCTGTATTTCACCCTCTGGCCTTCCAGTGAGGGCTTGGTTTCACCTTGGATCTACAGTCACAGAGATGCACAGAAAGCAAGAGTTACAAGAATTCCCTCACAGGTCACACATGATGTATGGAAACATTCATGACTTTGACATGTAGCAACATGCACATGTTAAAATTCCCCTCCTGTTCAGTGCCTTCTGTTTCTTGTTTTGTCACTACAGTGAGGAAATACTCTCTTACAAGTAACCTACATGCATCCAAAATCTCACTTTAAAGGGAACACCACGTATGTTATAAAACCCAATATGTAATTTCCATGGCCTGAGAAAGCTCAACCAATATTTTTGAGCATGTGCTACTCTCCAGAGAGTCAGAGAAGTAAATCTTAAACTTGTGACATCATCAACTATAAAGCTTGGAGCTGCTCCACAGAAAGTGACTAGGGGCCTGATTTTGTGGACCCACAGTGTTTTTCTTTATTTGTAACCAAATAAGCGTCACCTTGTTTTGTTTCTGAAACAGAAAATATACCCATATACTCAGGACATTCCTCTGGATGCCCTCAGTGTCATCGATAACATCGTTCAGCATTCATGGTTTATGGAGCTGCTCCAGACTTTATATTCAATGACATCTAATACACCAATTTAAGCACTCTAGTGTTTGGATTTTTGGGAGAGAGTTGTTCCTATTAACTTACGTTTTTGGACCATGTTAGACCATAGAAACACCAGGTATACATTTTGAAAATGGACATAACGGACACCAATATTTGTATTACAATAAGCTTTAAGAATCAAAAGTAAAAGCAGACCACTCATGGAGAATAACCTGTTTCCTGTTTTACTGGCTTATTATCATTATTGATGCATTTATGCACATCATTTTAATGTTGTAAAGGTGGAGGTAGGTTTACTGCTGGGGAGCTTATTACATGATTATTAGGTGATTAATAATCTAAATCTGCTGCAGATAAATAAAATGAGCAGAAAAAAATATCGCCTGCAGGTGTTTTCAGTGGCTTTAGTCACATAGGCTGGGGGTTTAATGATCTCAGTATTGAAAGCAGTGTACCCTCACACTGGCTTCCTGCACAGGTGATGGTGCTCACCTGCAGTCTGACTTTGGCTGTGTCCAGAGGGAAGGTGACCAGGTCTGCCACACAGCCAGCTGTTCCCGCTGCAAAGATCTTGACAGCGGCTGTTGGGGCCACATCAGCAACTCCTCCACCAACCATGATCAATGATTGAGCTCACGGGAACAACACAGTCTTATCAACAAAATAAACGGAGACAGACAGAGCAGCTTCTGTCCGCAGTGAAGAGTTATATCCTACAGTTTAAATATGTGAACTGGTGACTCCTCTGTCCTTTCATGACAGATCCAGGTGGGTTACCTGCAGCCGACGTCAAGTTTCAGGTACTGAAAAGTCTGGCTTCTGAAAGGAAAGTCCTCTTGTTTCGCCATTAGCCATGAAAAACGAGCTCCAAAGTCTCGTGCTACGCATAAGCACAACAGCAGCCGGTCTCCGCAGAGCAGCGCAAACACAGGAGCGCAATAACTGCGGCATCCGCTGTCAGACTGGAGGCGCTGGATCCAGAGTCCAGCCCTCCTGCTCCGGTTAGAAGCGGCTGCTGCACCGCCCTGCGCAAAAACCTGACACACCACATGCAAACAAGTTGCTCCACGCCTTTTTAACGCCGAGTACTACAAGCCTTTTGGCCAGGATGATTCACCTGCATTCAAAACCACAGGGGCCAGTTAATGTCATCAGCCTCACCTGACAGCTATATTTGACTAAAGCAGAATTAACCTGTTATAGTATGTTGCAATGCACAAGAATGTGCAACAGACGATGAAGCACGTGTTCAAACAGTCAGGACATAAAATAAATCTACATGTAGCCTGAGGCCTGTTCCAAGAAGCATGTTCTGCTTTCAGAAAACCAAAGAAATCATGTCAAGAAAACACAAAAAAGTATCAAGTGTTGAAAACAGTTAATATTTATTTATAAAAATACAAAATGTTGCATTTAATTTACATGATCTGAAACCACTGAGCTGTACAAATGTTTGGCTAACAAAATCACCACATACTAGTGACTGTCATCAAAATGAGCTGCAAATATTTTTGCTATTCTTTCAGTCTCTTTCCTCAGGGATGATGGCGACAGGTTAGGATGCTGTCGGGGACCTCTGTGATGTGGAACGCTGTGAGCTGCAGAGCTCGGCCCCTGGAGAGATCAAAACAGGAACACACCAGCAGTGTAAATAATGCTGCAAATAATGAGCCCTAACACTACATTTTTTCTTTTGTACCTACAAACAACAAGCATGGTGATGGATCGAAGGATAATTTGTAGTGTGTTTGAGGTGTGAGGTAAAAGTGACTGGTCAAACAGAGCAAACCTTTCTCTTGTTAATGTTCATACTAATGGTGGGGCAGGCTTGTCGCGTGTCTCTGTGTACGTCATGTCCACTTCCTGCATGTATATAAGAAACTTCTTACATTTGTCATTCTAAATCTAAACAAAAATCTACGAGTTTTTAGGCACACCAAGACTTATTCCTTTCTAATTTGGGTTGGGCTTCTCCTTTTTAATGATCCATCCACCTGACAGGTTAGGCATATCAAGATGCCAATTAAACAGCGTCATCACTACACAGGTGTGCCATAGGATGGTCACGATAAAAGAGCCCAATATTAAATGTGCAGTTTGATCACACAACAATAAGCCTGACACATAACAAAACTTGAAGGAGTATGTCATTGGCATGCTGACTGTAGGAATGCCCACCAGAGCTGTTGTCTGTAAACTGAATGTCTGAATGTTCATTTCGCTACCATAAGCCGTCTCCGACGTCCCTGGTGAGAGCGACGAGCATGCAGATGAGCTTCCTTGAGATGGTTTCTGACAGTTTGTGCAGAAATTCCTCAGTTGTGCGAACCAACTGTTGCATCAGCTCTTTGGGTGGCTGGTCTCAGTGATCTTACATGTGAAGATACTGGATGTGGAGGTCTAGAGCTGGTGTGTGTACAAGTGGTCTGCAGTTGTGTGGCTGGTTGGATGTACTGCCAAATTCACAGAAACAGCACTAGAGACCTCTTATGGTATTGAGATGAACATTCAATTTACAGGCAAGAGCTCTGGTGGACATTCCTGAGGTCAGCAAGCCAATGGCACACTCCTTCAAAACTTGCGATATCTGTGTCATTGTATTGTGTGATCAAAGTGCACACTTTAAAGTGGCCTTTTATTGTGATCATCCCAAGGCACATCTGTGTAGTAATGAAGCTCTTTAATCAGCATCTTGATATGTCACACCTGGTGGATGGATTATCTTGTTGCTCACTGACTGATTTTAACACATATGTGACCAAAATTACAGAGAAATAGTCTTTGGTGTGCATAAAAAAGTCTTAGATCTTTAAGTTAAACCTGTGAAAAATAGGGGCAAAAATCACGTGTTACAAACACCTTTGTGGGAGTATTTGTAGGACTAAATGTACATATTATAGTTTGTGGACGTTGACAGCTCAAACCGGTTCTTTAAGAGATCCTTCCTGCAAACACAGGCACATCACCTCCCAACTCAAACTTAAGCGACTACACATATCTGATATCTCCATGCCTGAAACCTGAAACTTCACTAGTATACACTGTGTACTACTACATCCTCAGACTCACATGATCAGAGTCAAATTTGAGCACACCTTGAATAATCTTAGTTTGCGCTTTATAGAACAGACAAGACTCTTTATTTACAGTATGCTGTGTGAAAATGCTACATGTCCGTGTGATTTTATATGTTTGTATTGTGTTACTTCATCAGTAAACTGACAAACTAACAACATCAAGTTTAGCGAATGGTGTGACATTTCAAAAACAAAACCACCTGTTACCAGACTGGTTTTGTGATGTAGCCCTGACTAAAACAACCACTGCATGCCTCTGACGACATCGTAGCAGTGTCGTTAAAAAGCGTGTCCTGGAGGTGACGATGGGATACAAACACATATTATTCTGTTGATCTTAGTCAACTCTGTTCACAAAGCTAAAGGCTACACAATGTACAGAGAATATGTGACAGAGTATAAACAAATTGAGCACTACACTAAGGGTTAAATGAGGGCAGACAGATGACACATTCCATTGCAGTGTCAACAATGGGTGGAACAATGAGCACTAAATGTAGTCATTACCTTATGACAGTGTGTACATCTATTTGAAATATTTGTACATGTCAGATTATGAAAAAATGGGTGGACCCCAAGCTGTTAAAGCTGCAATTACACTGACCTTTAGCTGGTACACTGGCCTCTGTTCAGTATTTGTCATGTGAGGTGTGAAATGATCTATTAATAACGCCTTGCTGTCGCATGGCAGTTGGGTCCTGACGTCAACTGACTATAAATTCTACTTCAACATTTTTATTTGTTAAAAAATCTCTAAAAGTGGGAAGATTCTTATACTACATTCTTCCCATAGGACTGTATGTAATAAAATAAGATTAATAAAACCAAGATCTTCAGGTACTAAGTGAGAGGGGCGTGAAAAGTAAAGAGGGAGTGAGAGCGAGTGAAACACGAGTTGGTGACAAATACTCACCGGGTCACTGGCCGTCTGGGAAAAAAACGGAGCTAAACGAATGACTCTCATAGATGCCTCCAGCTGGTGAGAGGGGAGGAAGAAATTGGGGACCTCCACAGGGGCCGAGCTTTATGTAGAATGTTAAAAAAAATTAAATAAATACAAAAGGATGGTATCAACAGAACAGTCACAATCAAAAATTCATGAGAGGTAGCTGGTAAAAGCCAAAAGGGGCATTTTAAAACTCACCTAACAACATCAAAGTGACAAAGAAGAGTTTGTGATTTTCATGGATCCCTGCAGCGTAACTGTTTGGTCAGCAAAAGGTGTTTATCCACCTTTACATCGTATGTAGCAACTGTACAGATGGTAGTTGTGAACAGACTCTATGTCAGGTTATGGGAGTGTGTCTGTGTGTGTGGTTCTTTCTGTCTTTCCCCTCCTGTCTCCCCCTCTTTATATATTCAGGAAGTTGATTAATAAAGCTCAGAGATACCTGCAAACTCTTTGCTTGAGTTGAAACATTTTCAGCATTTGGGGACATGTCCTCACATCAATTCATCTCACGCCTAGAGAATTTGCATCTTCCCCATGACTTCATGTGCAAAGTTTGCCTCATGTTCAGTCTGAACAAACGGTTACACCAAACAGTTTCAAACTAAGTCAGAGGGTGACTGCCTGAATCGGATCATGTGATGTCACCTGCACATGAAAGACACAAAAAATGCAGTGGAGCAATCTAAGAGTGTCACAACAGGGAAGGAAGGACACTTCAGGCTCCCTGCTAGCTGAAGGATAATTCACTCGCTAAGCTAGTTTTGCTTTGAAATTTGAGACAACCTTCATAAACAAATGATAACAGAACTAATCTGACAGACGGAAAGGCAACAACAAACACAGCTCAAGGATACGGTTGAAGTGGAACATCTTGATTGTCAAGGAAGCATGAAGCATCATGGGAATCTGTGGCATGCTGTGTGGTGGGTGACGTTGTTCCATCAGCTGAGCCCTTGTCGAGGCCGTTGGGTTTGTCTGCTCGTCTCTCATCTAAAGCTAGTAGTGTCCTTTCACCATCTCGCTCCGTGTCTGAAGCGTCTCCTGCTGATCCATTACAGCTGTCACTTTCCTCTTGTCTGACACATTTGTGTTTCCCACTGCAGTTATGAGTTTGCAGATTTAACATGTGGCTCCTCTCTTCCTCCTCGTCCTCCTCACTCTGATCCAGCTCCTCTGGTGGCTCCATGCTCTCCAGAGAAACCAGGTCAGGTTCTGACAGGATGCTGGTCCAAGGACTGGTTTTGTCTGTTAAAGAGGTCACCTCATTTAGAGGCCTCGGCTTCACCACAACCTCCTCGTAATCTTCATCTTCATCTTCATCATCATCATAAGCTTCCTCATCTTGTGTGCAACCTGTCCCATCTTCACCTTCGACTTCATCCTCACACAAAGCAACCCTGTGGTTTTGTCTTTCCTTTTCCTCCTCAGGCTCAGAGTCTGTATGGTTTTCAGACATCTTTGGTAGTGGTGAATGCAGAGGAGACACTTCTTCTTGGGAAGAATTTGACGCTCTGTGTGGAGGGGAGATTCTCTCAGGGATGGTTTGAGTGTTGCTGTCTTCAACAAGAGAAGCTGTCGAGCTGCTCTGGTGGTCTGAGGGAATCGTTTCCAGGTGGGGTCCTCGTAGGCCTGGGTGAAGAGGACAGTGGAGATTTTAGCAATACTGCTCTTGCATTATACTGTCTTTGTTAGCTATCATTTAATTTTTTTCTTTTTCTCCAACAATCAAGGTCATGCTTTTACAGTTCCAGTGTGTAGGATTTTGTGGCTTCTAGTAAGGAGGTTGCAGACTGCCCCCATCTGTAAACGTGTAGAGAAATTATGGTGGCCAACACAAAAACACGAATGGCCCTAAAGCCAGTGTTTGATGCGTCCATTCTGGGCTACTGTAGAAAAAACCTAGCCAACTCTGTCGAGGGAACTAGCTCATTATGTAGATATAAATGGCTCATTCAAAGGAAAAAATCCACAATTCTTATTTTCAGGTGATTATAAACTAATGAAGACTGAGTTGTGGATATTAAATTCCATCTTTGCCTATGCCCTAGAAGAACTCCTTTTTCCTTTTCTGTGCTGGTAAGGTCTAAAACCACAACTTGACAGTGGTGTTTGTGACTTGTTCACAGCTTAAAATTTCAAAATCATAAACTCATGTTGTCTGTGTCCAAAATTGACAGCAATTATCTAACTAGTACTGTGCAGCTGTAACAATAACAAAACACAAACAATTAATTGATAAATCAAAAACTTCCATAGTACCATTTAATAACTTCATATAAATAGCATGGCCACTTTTAGAGTCACAGCATGCAGCATTGACTTATTCCACTCGCATACATTTCAGCACCACTGGTCTTTCTTCAGAAGACTAAAGAAGTCAAAGGTAGAGTGATGCCTCCATTTATGGTTAAAGTGTCCAAGCGACACAGTAGACTGTGTCCGCAATGAACTCTGGGTCAACTGCCAAGGTTGGGTGAACTAGAACAAACTTTACCTGCCAAGAATGATCTTTAAATGGTAAAAAGACTATTGGACACCTTAAAATAAACACTCTCCATTGTTCTATTAAATACTTAAATGATATATTCACTAAATTCTACTGATGGGTGAGAAAAGAATGGACCAGAATCTCACCACTAATGATACTGTTGACTTGTCCAACTAACTGGTTAGACTTGAGAAGAAGTTGACGTGTGTCTGTCTCTGTGTCCCTCTGTTCCTCATGCTGGGTGTAACAGTCCTGCTCACTCAGGGGCGGGAATGTAGGAGTTGAAAGCTTACGGCTGAAGTATCTCTGGATGTTGTCCAGCTCGCTTAGTTTTCTCCTGTAAAAACAGAGTCATAGTCAAAGCTCAGGGTTTTTAAAAAGCAAACAATCACTGTATAGGCTGTGTGTCTGAGGAATGATACCTGAGTGCTGAAAACAGGAAGGAGCTTGAGGGACTGATGTCACCAACACTGCTGCTGTTAACAGAGTGAGCTGCTGTTTGCTCCTGCAGACTCTGATGGTAAAGACGTACTTTGTCCATGTGCTCAAAGTGGCGGTCACTCTCACTGGACCTAATCAGATGTTAGGAAATTTAATAAATGAATGGTGGACTGCGAAAGCTCGTCTCAGCAGCAGGGATATATTTGATATAATGACTGAATGAAAAGATGTGATTGTTCTACAAACCTTTCAGAGAACAGCCTTTCCGTGTGGTCGGGTGACGAGATCTTCTGCTCGGTGTGTCGGCTGATGTGAGAGGGGAAGCTGCTGTATGTGGCTGTGGTATGGTAGCAGAGAGGGAGTGCCTGGAATAAAGTCTGCTGATAAAACACACTCATCATTATTAATATTAAACATAAACAAGTTATTTTGTACTTTCACTGTATGTATAAATATTTGTTCTTACTGTCGAGCTTTTAGCAGCTTCTTCATTCACAGTTTTTCTCTGCTCTCTGAGATCTTGGACCCCCGTCAGTGGTGTGATGGACACTTTGAGCTGGCCGTGACACTGACCACTGAAGTCTGTGATGTTGTACCAACCGCACACTGACTGGAACCCACAGACTAAGGGGGACAGGTCTACAGACGCAAATCCAATCACCCTCTCCGTTTCTATAAAAGTAAAAAAAAACAGAGAGTGAATTAATACATAAAAGAGATCAATCTAATCAGGCCTGACAAGACAACTACTTTTGATGGATGATATATTGACCCCGAATTAATTGCAATAAACGATACATCATTTTGAGACCATTTTATGCCACTGTTATGACAATATAACAGCACAATAATGCATATGCACCCTTTCAAAGAGCAAAAATCAGACATTGTAATACTTCTTAAAAAGTAATCTGTTAAACATATGTTAAACATATATTATAGTACCTTAATGGGAGTAGCCCAAACTTAACTCAGTTTGACACTTGCTGTAAAAATTTGGCCAACAAAAACAAAACCAAGTGATGCCTCTTGTGACTGAAAGACAACTTTAGCGAAGCTCTGTGAACACCACAGTTCTAGAAGCTGAGCAGTTTGCAGGTGGATTTATGGAGTGGTGGATGAAGCTGTTGGAGGGTAAAACTACAAACAACAGACTTTTTGGGTTGTTGCCAGAAGATGGCAAGCTAATGGCTATCAGGACTGTGATGCTTCGACTCCAGAAGTGCTGCTGTAGGCTACCGGTAAGCTATGCTGTGTCGTTTTTTAAGTCTTATTTAATTTTCTTTAAACTCGCACAAGTAGGTGAGATGGAGAGAAAAAAAGGGGAAAACCATTGCACCCAAGTCTTAAAATGGACGGGAAAACCCTGCTGTTAATTTTGGCATTATGCTGGCTAAGATGTTGGGGACATTCTTGTGAAAATACACACATATGTAAATAAAATGGGAAATACAGAAGTCTGCAAAATTAGTAAGGTCACGTATGGACGTGACCTTACTAATTTTACCGTACGAAAAGTAGATAACTTAATTATCGTGACAGGCCTACATGTATCATATGTTGTAAAGTAAAAATTCTTTCTTTACCTCCTTTGTGCCAAACTTTGAACACGAGAGATTGCTGTGGATCAACCAGCAGCTGCTTTGAAAGCCTGTAAATTTGAAACAAATCATCAGCCTGATATCTGATAAGAACTTGTTTAGTGTACCATCAATATCCAAAAAGATTTAACTTGATGTCTGTGATATAACTCGACCTGCACTCATGTTGATGGTCCCACACAGGGCAGTCAGTGTTGGCTATGACAGCTGTGGACACTGGTGCAGCAGAGTCTGCAGTGACGTACGAGACACAGCAGCATGGTGACCCATCACTGCGCTCTGCTAGAGGACAGCCTGCCAGAGAAACATAATACACACGTCATTATAAGTGTTCTGTAATTCAAAAAAAGTGGAAGAAAGTAGATTTGAGAGCATGACCTCACCTTTCAGATTCAGGTGCATAGCCTGGTCCACTGCAACAGTCACAGGGAAAGATTCATCCATGCTCATTTCTGTGTGCTGCACAGATGTGATGTCTGTAGCTGTTCCGGAGGATTTATTCTTGTGTCCCCTTGGTGATTTTTTGGGTGTAGTGGGTGAGGGGGCTCGATCTGCTGTTTCCACCTCATCTGATAAGAGCTCTTCCTGATTGTCAGAGTCCATCTGGGTGTCAACCGCAGCGGGTACTTCAGCCGGGACAGAACCTGCTGTCAGGGTGATGTGCACCCTCAGAGCAGCCCCTTGAAGATCTGCTGCTGAGTGTCTGAACAACGGATACACTCCTGAAAAAACCACAAAACTGTGATTACACCCAGAAAAATTCATAATTCTACTAGAGTAATAATCATTAAAATTCTAACACAATTAATCATTGTTTACCACTTAGTGTGAGCTTCTGTTTGGATGTCTTCACTAGAGAGGACAGATCGACATATGCTGAACCAACCAGTCGGTCTGTGTTTCGAGGCCTTTGGCTTTTGTCTTTTGTAAAGGCGACCCACACCTGAACCTCCAGTTGCTCCTCTCGAAGATACCACATCAAGGGCTGAGTGCTCCTCAGCTCCACAGTTCTGCTCCCCTGGAAAGCCACCGTGGCCTGGCCTTCCTCCTCAACACAGGGGTGTTTCATCTGGGAGCAGAAGGCATCCTGGTCGTAGAACTTGTACCTGAAGTAACAGTAGGTGGAGCGCTCGATTTCACTGAGGCCTGGCAGCAGCAAGCAGTGGACAGGTATCCACGCTCTAGGCATTGAAAAAGTCAAAGACATTCTTCTCATGCTGTCTCCCCAAACTTCTTCATCATCTTGCATTTCATTCTGTGCTGTTTCCCAGCTCAAACCCTGAGCAGCTTTAATGACTCTGTCTCTGTCTGAGTGGTGGGCAAATTTGACGGAGATCTCGAGGCCTCCAACCAATATGTGCTGGTGCTGAGATGAACTTGTTTCCTGAGGTATGTACACTCCAAACCAGCCGGAGATACCTTTACGTTTGGAGAAAGAAACAAAATTACTGTGTATTTTCCAGAAAATCTATTTGACCCAGGAGCTAGTAGGAGTGCAACATACCTGTTCTTTTGTAGATAAGATCAACCAGAGGTATTTTCACTGTGCCCAGCATCACATCCTGAGGCTTATGAGTGCGTACTGCTGCAATAAATAGCACAAAACAAATTAGTAACTTGCAGACAGATATTCCTGACTAACATTAAATGTAAATACTTGCAGACACACAGCTTCTATACCAGAATGTTTCTGAACCAACTAAAAGAGGTAAAATAAATTCACCTTTCTTCTATACAAGCTGGGGTACCTCTATTAACAATAACGTACTATGTGGACTAATTTACGAAAAATTTTAATAACTTTTCTGTAAATATTTTATAAAAGTATTAGCCAAACAAAAAGGGGGACACTGCATGTTCAAAAAAACATTACAAAGTGTTACTACAAAAAGAAATAACATAAATTATAATGTCTAAATTTGTAACATTTTTATTCATATGTAATTCTGGTAAATACATCAACCTTTGCGATTATCTTTGTTCCAGACAGTGAAGACAGCAGAAGCTTCTTCCAGCTGCTCAGCCAGGCTGCAAGTTTCTCCACTGCTCCTATGAACCAGCAGATCACAGGACACCTCCATGTGGTGGTCGAATTCTGGGCAAAAGGTCCTGGCAGCTATGCGGGTGCACCTCCTCTCTCTCTCAGGCAAGAAGGAGAGCTGGACTGTGACGTATGTGTTCAGTCCCACACTAGCAAAGTAGCTGAATCTTTCATCTTTCTCTGATACAACCCTGAGACAAAGAGACAGAAACACAAAAGCAGATATAAGACACCACGAAGCAGTGAAATACCTGCCATCAGACCAAGTAATGGAGCTGAATGTCACTTCATACTGATCCCAAAATGTGCAGCAATTTGCTTTTATTGAAATAAGGCTAGTGGCAGGAGTGGCAGCAGTAGAGCTCTAACTCAGCAAATAAGACAAACTACATTAACTGATGGCTCGATCTGGCTTAATACCACCATCTTTTTTTTTTTTTTTTTTTTTTTAACTTATTTTTTATTTAAACAACCAACAGACATACACCAGTAACTTGCCACAATCATCACATTTTCCCCTTCATCAGTCCTTTCATTTGAAATGTCCTTTTTTTTTCTTTTTCTTCCTCTCTCCCCCACCCTCCTCCCTTAATCCAGTCCTTGTTATAATAGTTTGAAAAACGGAAATATGCCTCACTTCACAAATACAATCAATGCCATCTCCTAGCTCAGATAAGAAACTCCACAATCAGAGCTAATAATGCTAGAAATAATAAAAAAAGGGGAGGGGGGGGTGGTAAGGATAAATAAATATAAATAAGATGTAAATAAATAGAAAAGAAGAAAGAAAAAAAAAAAAAAAATACCAAATACCATATCCAAAATGAGTGAATCATAAATCCATGAATCCGTAAATCAAACCTCAGGAATACATCACTGCAATATCAGAGGCAACACAGGCATCCATCTCTTTAAAAATTTTACTTTTGAAGTCGAACAGCATAGGTGATTTTTCCATTTCATAGATTTCATATACCTTCAAAATCCAATCATTATATGAAGGGGTTCAATTTTCAACCACCTAAATGTGATACACTTAATGGCCGCGGCTAGTAGGATTTGTAACAAATATACATTATTTCGGCCAGTAACCCCTTCTGGTATTATACCTAGGAGAACCACCATGGGATCTTTAGGTATTTCACAATGAAAAATTTCTTTTAAAGCGTCAAAAACCTCCTTCCAATAATCCTCTAGTTTTGGACATGACCACATTATATGAGTATGGTTTCCTATGTGCTGTCCACATTGCCTCCAACATTTATCTGATCCTGTTTGATTCCATTTAGCTATTATATGTGGGGTTCAGAAATACCTTGTTATAATTTTCCACCTAAACTCTCTCCAAATATTAGAACTGGTCACTGAATGTGCTTCCTCACACCCTGTGTCCAAGTTTCAATTGGGATAATTGCACCAAATTCGATCTCCCATTTATCTTTAATATGCAAAGTATTATTTGGGTCCATGGATGAAAATATAGTATATACTTTGGAAATTACTCGTTTAATATTGTGATTTGATTGTATTTCCTGGAGAAACAGCTCAAGCTGAGAGGGGTTTTTAACTTTTTCATATTCTTGATGTGTTGTTAGAAAATGTCTCAATTGCAGGTATCTATAAAAATTAGTTTGTGGAAGTTTAAAATCATTTCTCAGTTGTTCAAAAGATTTAAGATCCCCTTTAGAAAACATTTGGTGTAGATACCTAAGACCATATTGATACCAGTTTTTGAAACCCATATCGCTTTGAGATGGTATAAAGTCCCCCAGATATCCTAACTCAGATACGGTAGATAGTTTCTTTGGTAAATTAAAGAATACTTGTATAGTTTTCCAAATTTTTAATGTCATTTTTGTCCACACACCCATCTGGATACTCTTCAAGGGTAGATCTAAAAAGAGAACAGTCTTTATTGGTACTGAGCATAAGCTCTTTTCGATATTAATCCACCTGGTATGTACCTGATCCTCCAACCAAGAGATCACTGGTCTCACTTGGGCAGCCCAGTAATAATATTGTAAATTTGGGAGTCCCAGTCCCCCCCTGGATTTAGATAATTGTATAATTTTAAATCGGATTCTAGGACGTTTCTGCCATATGAATTTTGATATTAATTTATTTAATCTATCAAACGCTAATTTTGGGACCTCTACAGGCAGCATTTGGAACAGGTAAAGTAGTCTAGGTAAGGCGTTCATCGCGTACTGATTCGATGCGACCAAGCATAGTCAGTGGTAATGTTGTCCATCGTTCCAGGTCCTCGCTTATACTTTTAATAATTTTGGGGCCTCATATAATAGTTCTAGGGAATGGGGTAGAGTGATGCCTAAATACACCATACTTTTATTCCATTTAAACCCGCTTTTATTTTTAATATGATCTGGTATTTGACCATTAAGGTCGATAGCTTCGGTTTTTTCAATATTAACTTTATATCCTGAGATGAAGCCATAATGCGAGATCAATTTTTTAAGGTGTGGAATTGTTGTTTCTGGTTCTGCCAAAAAGAGCAACACGTCATCAGCATATAGTGACAATTTATGTTCTTC
This sequence comes from Epinephelus fuscoguttatus, assembly GCF_011397635.1. Lineage (NCBI taxonomy): Eukaryota > Metazoa > Chordata > Actinopteri > Perciformes > Serranidae > Epinephelus > Epinephelus fuscoguttatus. The sequence goes on from NC_064756.1 coordinate 29,571,944, forward strand.
CTTATTGATTTTAATGCCTTTAACTAATAAGTCGTCCCTAATGAGCTGAGCCAGTGGTTCGATACTTAACGCGAACAATAATGGAGATAACGAACATCCTTGTCGACACCCTCGTTCCAATGCGAAATTTTGTGATCTAAATCCATTGACTTTAATGGCGAGTGGAGTTGAATATAATGTTCGAACCCACTTTATGAACTCAGGACCAAATTTAAACCGTTCCAATGTCTGAAATAAGTATTGCCAAGAGACACGGTCAAATGCTTTATATGCATCCAGTGATAATAACATAGCTTTCTCCCTATTAAGGTTTACATGACTCATTATATTTACTGCCCTTCGGAGGTTGTCCCCATAGAACCTCCTGCTATAAAACCGGTTTGATCTGGGTGGATTACGTGATTAATGATTTTATTTACTCTTTTAGAAAGTATGGTGGTAAGTATAAGGTCACTGTTCAGTAGGGACACTGGACGATAAGACTGACATTTTACTGGGTCTTTACCTTCCTTATGCAATACCACTATGGTCTTCTCTCCATGATGGTGCCATCTCCCAGATTCTAATGCGTGATGATAAGCTCTTAAAAGGAGTGGTGATATAATTTCATTTAGTTTTTTATAGAATTCATTGATGTAGCCATCAGGGCCGGGACTTTTATTATTCTTCAACATTTTAATTGCTTCCATTATCTCCTGCTGCCTAATTGGTTCATCCAATTCCTTTCTCATTGAATCTGTTAGTTCAGTCAATTTTATATTTCTCAAAAAGGCAGATATGACTGTATCATTTACACAGGTATCTGAATTTTTGTAAAGAGATTTATAAAATTCTGCAAAAGCCTCTGCAATTTCATCAGGTTTAGTTAGTACTCGAGGGGAATTCTCAGGTATTATTTTCAATATAGTATTTGAGGCTCGCTGTTTTCTTAACCTAATTGCCAAAAGTCGACTTGCCCTGTCCCCATACTCATAATATTTCTGTCTAAGAAATCTCATATTATATTCAATCTTATCATTGATTAGGCTATTATATTCTCTTCTAACGTCTTTTAATTTGTTTAGTATTGTAGGGTTTTGGGTTTGTTTATGTTGTGATTCCAAATTCTGAATAGCTTGTTCCAATTCTATTTGTCTTGCTTCCCTTTCTTTCTTTCTATTTGCTGTATAGGCAATGATTCTTCCTCGGAGATAAGCCTTTGCACAATCCCACAATATGAGCGGTGAAATATCTAAGGTATCATTTGTCTCTAAATAAAATTTCAATTCCGCTGTAATAAAAGAAACAAATTCTTTGTCATCTAAGAGAGAAGCATTCAATCGCCACTGTTTAGAAGTTGACCTATTCCCTATATCCCATAATACCTCGATAGGCGAATGATCTGAAAATGTCATTGGTAAAATTTTTATATCCGTTATTCTGTATATTTCTGCCTTGGAAGTAAAAAAATAATCTATCCTGGAATAAGAAGCATGCCTATGAGAATAGAAAGTAAAATCCCTGCTATTTGGATATTTACTCCTCCATACGTCTACCATGCCCATTTCCGAAATTTGGTATTTCAGCATTTTGCTCATCCTGGAGAGTGGGGTGTTGGAGAGTGGTTTTCTATCCACATATTGTGATACAATACAATTAAAGTCCCCCCCCATAAGTAATATCCCAACACTATGTCGTACCACCGTATTGAACACCATTCTAATAAATCCTGGCTCATCCTCATTAGGGGCGATACCACCATCTTAAACAGTTACATATTTTAGCCTGAACAACTGCCCTTCATGCAAACCCACAACGTTCCCATTTATCATCACACAATAAGAAAACGTTTCACACACATTTACCCAGGCAAAGAGGGGAGTTTCCATTTCTGAAAAAATACTAAATTATCGATCTACATATCTAATCATTCAAAAACCTTCCAGTTTTATCTACATTTGTGTAAATTCCACTTTGAACGCCAGGTTGTGTAAATTCTGTTTACTATCACATGATTACTTGGTGATATACCTTGCTGCAGCCTGCAGACCTGATGCTCTGTGCACTTGAACCTCGAGTGTTACAACACGAGAGGAAGCTCCTTTACCGGTCTGACCATCAGGTCTCACTGGTCGGTGCTTGTACCGAATGCACACATCCAGCAGGCCTGTGAAACACAGCAGATCAGTCACAACATTGGAGATAATAAATGTCTCAGTGTAGTATTATAATACAGTCTTTACTCTGTACCTGAGGGCTGAGGCTGATGTTTTGAGGGACTGTCTGTCCTGGGGATCAGGGGCAGGGAGAACATTTGAGCCTCGTTAGGATGTTGTCTCTGCATGGTGACCATCGCACACAGTTTGGACAACGGAAGCATTCCTTTGGCCACAAGCTGGTCTCGAACGTTTGGATAATAGTATCTGCAGAAACATTAAAATTATATGAAACCATTGATAACTTGGCCACTTTAGTTTTGCATCAAACATTTACATCATTGATGTGTTGTGTGTTATCAGGCACTGTTGTACATTCATACACAAAGTAATGGAGGTTACATTCTTTTGTTTACAAGATAGTATCTACTGCTGCGAGGAGGTGTTTCAGAATAAATATAGCTTTTTTTTTGAGGAGGTTCAAGTCTGATACAAAAGGACTGCCTATATAACAACAGGGCCTCTGCCTGTCAGAGATACAACACTTAAAAGGCAGAAGCATAATTCAGGATTTAGGTGCAGGAAACTAACTGGATAAAACAGCAACAATCACAAACCTGCACCACACTTCAAACTGGACTCCTCCTCCATTGCTTAGGCCTTGACTTGAAAGAGAACTGAGCAGCAGCCTCTGAACAGGAACTCCTTCAGGAGCCAGAAGCACATGAGTCTCTGTGTGGCCAAACACCGGGTCGGGGACACACAGAGTTGTGGTGGTACGAAACAGCTTCAGGTTCACGCCTGTTGGAGGTGAGATACAGGTCAGAGTGAGGCAGAGGGAAGAAAAACTTTTTGGGATATTAAGTTGCTCACTAAAATGGCCTTACTACTCTCTATAAGGTTTTGGTCCACTTTTGCAGCAGGGTCACCGTCCTGACAGGGGAAGCTGTACTGGACGTAGCAGTCAGCCTCTCCCCACACTGTGGACTGTAGAGGTGTCAGCCCGTTTACCTTCTCCACTCTCATGACAAACACATGCTCTCTCAGAGTTTCCACCTGTGCTGCAGTCGCCTGAGGGGGAAACAGAATTGATGACTTGTCAGCAGTTGGTATGTACTCTTTACAGGAAACAAAGAAACAATGCACTTAATTGGAAGATGTGACACATTTCTTAGCTGACAAACCTGCAGACACACATACAGTATACAGTGTTCAATGAGTCTAAATGTTTAAGACGGTATTAGTATCAGATAAGAGATTCTTCATTTGTTTGGTTTTACATTTTCATGACTGTTCAGTATGATCTTAAATAGTCCATCGGTCAAATGGAAACAGCTGGACATGCTTCAAATACACTGAAGTCCTTTCTAAGTATCAAAATAAAAGTCAGCCTAGTTTACTCACTAACTTATTAGTAATGACCACACACACAAAAGATACTTCAAGCATTACATTACAAAATTAACACAGACCTTTGTTTGTGAATGAGGCTGATGATCAAGCAGATGAACAGGTCTCACGAGATGTGGCACAGAGTCATAGTCTTCATCCCTCGTGCGCTGGAGGGCGACTATCTGCTCTGATTGGCCCATAGCCAAAACAACCCTGAGGTGTCCTTTACAACTCCCTGAGAACACATCGATGACTGGCATGTAGCAGTCCACCCCTAAAACAGGGTACTGCGCCTGGAGAAGAAGGTGGGCGATCTTTGGATCCCTAGAGGGGGAAAAATAATAAAGGGAGGAGGGTTACTGGTCTCACGTGCTGCTTTACTGTAACAGTACTTTGGTGGTGGAAAATTCCTCGAGTTTGATTTAGAGAATTCAAGACGTGTGAATATAGACGAAAAGACAACAACATGATCTATTTGAAAGTGTGCAACAGCACCACCCCGAGGGCAGGTTAAATAAAGAGGATATAAATTATCCTCACAATCTGTTTGCCTGCTCTGAACTCAGATATCACAGTTGTGTTTGCAATTTCTAGAGCTGCAACTAAGAATCATTATTAAAATGACTGATTGATTATTTTCTCTATTAATCATTTGGTCTATGAAATATCACACAAAAATGCCTGTTACAATTTCCCAGGAGCTGAAGTAGTTGTATTCAAGTTGCTTGTCTGACAACAGGTCCCGAACCCAAATTTGATTTACTATCATAGAGGATGAAGAAAACACACTAGTGGACGGAACCAGAGAGTTTTCTGTACTTTGCGTAAAAAAAAAAAAAAAATACTTAAACAATTAATTGATTATCAGAAGCTGCAGATACAATTTCACCATAAAAGTGACCAATACCATTTGAAATCTTTTGTTATAATTTGTGTCAATTCATTCCTAATCCAGACAAAAATGTACTTAATTCAATTGATTTATTGATTTCTATTAAGAAAAAAACAAAAAAACAGTGCTGTCTGTCTCCAACTTGCCTAAATGACATGTAGAACTGGTGGAGAGGTAATTTAACAAGGCCGAGGAGTCGATCCTGCCCTGAACCTCCTGTCTTCTGCCACACCTCGATTACCAACACATTATTCTTCATCCGCTCCAGCAGCTTAGTCGTTAAAGCCACAGGAGTCACCTGAGGCAAAAGATGAAGAAAAAAGTTATGTGGGTCAGTGAGATTCTGTATTTACAATGGAGATGAATGTTGCCATCTTTGAAGCCTGATTTAAAATGTCAGAACTGGTTAGAAGACTTGATCTCCTTGGCTAACCTGAACAAAGTTGAAAGAAGGATTTGTCTGGCCCCAGCTGATGACAGATCTTGCCGTCTCATCACACCAGAGTTTACAGTTCAAGTATATGTTTGGAGCCTGCATGGGCCCACAGCTGAAGTTCTTTCCATCTGGCACCATGAGTAACGTATGCAGAAGAACTTCAGATTCCTTGTCCACCTGCTGCTGCTGTTGTGATCTATAGAGAGACGTGTGGAGACCAGGATGGGGAGAGGGTTCTTTCAAGGGTTTCTGAGGACTCCAAACATTTAGTCTGGGAACTTCAAAAGAGCCAGCTGGTAGGTCCTCCCTGCCAGTGTCAACATGATGAGATCTGGGGCTGGTTTCTCTCTGTGGACTGGGTACAGTTTGTGAAGGTGAGGTGTCTCTCTGAGCTAGCTTGCTTTTACTTTTTTCAGTGGAGAACTCTCTGTTGTCTGTAGCGAGTTCTAGTGACACCTGAAAAAAATGTATTATGACAGTCACTTGAGTAACAAATGCCAGGCTTGAAAACATGAGTTCCTGGGTAAAAAAACCCCTATAATACCTTGAGAGGTCCAATGTCCTGCGTTTCACTGTTTCCCTCCACACTCTGTACAGGCAAGACGACAGACTGACTCAACTGCTTGCTCTGAAGCAGACAACGCAGCGGGTGGACTGCCTTACCGATGGGAACAGGCTGCAACAAACAAAGCCAAGGTCATCATCTTCACTGCATTCCTTTAAGTACTTATTTATTAATGTCTACCTGTGTTTCCAGACAACCAATATTACTTATCTTAAACAATCAAATGAGTAATGTTTAGTCAAAAAAATACTTACTTTTTTTTGGTCACTCTTTCGTGAGTAAATCTTGAAGATCAAATCAGTTTCCCACCATCTTTTAACTGCTGCTGTACTGAAGTGGACAGGAAACACAGAGTGCTGATGGAATTTAACCACTGAAAAACACAGAAGAGTGTAAGTCAGATTCAGTAACAAAGTTAAAACAATGACTGTCACTCAGGTGGGTTTCATAAAAGTAGATTCTTAGAGGTCATACCTCCTCCTGTGAGATTACTGGCAACAGCTCTGGTCACCTCCCCATCCCCACCTTTACTACGATCATGTCGACTGGAAGTGGAAGCCGTTGGGAACACATACTCGATAAAATATGTGCTAATGGAAAAAGAGAGATAGCACAAGCTTTGGTTACAATTATTTCAATATTATATCTGCTTGGGACTAATGTTTAACATTTTACGCACCACTTCTTGCTGGTTAATGGTCGAGGAGGTTTCCCTTTGCTAGAGGTTTTTCTAGGTGTGGTGGCTGCGCTGCCTGTGGGTACAGTCAGGGAATCGATGGTCACTCTTGCCAGCCTGATCAAACTCAGCAAAGTCAACTGCTCTGCACTCACGCCAGGAGGGATACCATCAGCATCTGCAGACCGCTGAGCCTCTGAATTTGGCCTACACACAATCAAAATATGGTGAATAACTGTCTTAAATGTACAAAAGGTGGTATGGTTTAATCTAGCCTTTTCTCATACTGTGTGATTTGTCAGTGCTACATGCTATTCTGGTTTAACTTTATTTTAACAACCTTTGAAGGTAGAGGGATAAAACACACACACACACACACACACACACACACACACACACACACACACAAAATCTTCTTCTAATTGTTAACTGTCCAAGCAGCACAGCTTAACGACCTTGTAAAGGCCCTTACCCTCCACGAATCTTGGGTCCGGACTGTGTCAGCTGTTTTTCACTCAAGGACGTTTTTCCTTGACCCTCGACCTCAGTGTCATTTGGTTTGATATCGGACATCTGACACACAAGAAGACATGAATGACTTCAATGATTCTCAGTGAGAAAATAGTAAACTGACACTGACATTCCACATGAAACATGTGTTTAGCTGTGACAATTATTATAAAGTTGTCTACTTACAGGAGTTTTGTAGAACAAATTTTCCAGCAGGCTCTGATCATACTGTGGATCATTGAGCTCACTGTCCCCACATACACTGCTATGGCCAGACAGAGATTCAAGGAGGGAGCCATATCCATCCCAGGGAGGCAGAGGAGACGTATTCAAGCTAAAATAATACAATTATTGATTGAAAAGTGGAACGAGGAGTGGAGTGGTAAACTTAGGGAGAAAAGATGCTCACATTTTCAGGCACTTCTGGAATTAAATGTGTATGTAAGTACCTTCCAAGGAGCAGATCCACAGCTCTGTTATCCATATCAACAGGACCATCTAAGCTGCTATCTGAGACTACAGCAACATCATCAGAGTGTTTGAGAGCTGAATCAGCATGAAGAATATTTTGAAGAAACATCCCAGAGGGAGAAGGGAGGGACCTACAGACACAGGAATAAAGTATTATAGACTGTGCATTGAAAGATGGTAGAAAACTTTTTTTTTTTTTTTTTTTTTTTTTACAAACTTTTGAAGTACTGACTTGGAAGATGGCAGAATGTTATCCTTTGGGAGAGGCAGAGGGGTGTCTTTCAGAGCAGAGGCAGAATCCATGTCACATTTTAAAGCTGATACCACCATAGCATTTCTGAGCTTGTTTCCACGCTCTAGAATAACTGAGATGAGAGTATGATAAGACACATTCATATATGCGCGTTTGTGTTTATGTGAATAAGATGTATAATCATGCTGCAACCAACCTGAGAGGATATCATTGGTTGACTGGCCAAAAGCCTCCTGACTTGAAGGATTCACAGCCGTTTGATTGTCCTGAGATCTGTCTGCTCTCGGCATCTGATTCTCCACTGACTCTTCTTTACCTTTGTCTTTCTGGGCATTTTGGAAATATAAGTGGTCCTTCCCTCTGAAAATATTACAGCAGTATATACAGTAAGATTTAAACTTACTACTGGTGAGCTCTTATAACAAGACACAGGCATTTGATCATGAATAGCAACAACTTCAAACCTTGGTGTGTTTCCACCGCTGCTCCCAGCTGATTCTTTCCCACTGCTGGCTGAAAGTGATCTGGGCTGCAATGGCACGGTCAGTGTGGTGACCTGCGGCCCTTCAATGCTGATATCTGTGACAGGACCTGAGCTGCTGCTGTCATAAGCTTCTGTCAGAGGCTCCAAATTAAGGGAAACCTGAGAAGGTAAAAGAAAAAAAAAAAAGGAAATTCAAGTTTTCCTCCAGTTTAAGTGGAGTCTCAATCTTCACTGCACTTCAGTATACCAAACTTTATTCCACAAATGTTGTTGGGAGGTCAATGTGAATTCAAGTGTCCACTCACCTGTAACTCTCCCAGCTTCTCAGATGTTGGAGACACAAGTGTGTAAAATCCACCAATGGGGTATGACATAGAGAGACGAGAGATGCCCGCAACCTGAGCCCGTGCGATTGGCAAATGATCGGGTTTTGTCAGAACCTCCAGCACCAGAGAGCCCATATCTGTTCATGAATGACAGGTTAGTGGTTGACTTTAAACACACATTTAAACTGAAACATATCAAAGCCTTATTAGTTACCTGTAAGATATGAGGTGAACTGCTTTGGCCCACAGCGGATGGGGAAGCGAGCTGTGGTCTTGATGGTCTTCTGTGACGGCTGTGATCCATCTCTCGGAAAAAAGTGCGTCCCGTTGGATGACTCTCCCCACCAGCGCAGCCTGACAAATGTTGCAGATGGGGGCTTTTGAACTGTCCATAATACCCGGCTTATTGTCACCCGCAGGAAGCATCTTAGCTGGCCTTCGACCAGAGGAGGGAGGCTGGTGGCAGGGGACACGTCGCTGGGGACTGCAAGGAGCAATTTTTGATTAAGGCAAAGTCAAGACACTAACAATACAAATACTAAAGTCTAGCATCAAAGGTAACCAAATAGGACAGGTAAGAAAGGTTTTTGCTGTAGGAATTTGCTCGATGTTGGCTAGTATAACAGTCATATACTTAACTGTTCATTAGGGCTCTGTAATAGTCCACTATTATCATTCACTGACTTTTTGCAAAACAACATTTTGATATGACCTCAGCACACAAATCTAACAAAATAAGTTACGAGAGTCTTTACTAAAGTGTTTTACATGTGATTTTGCAGACGCTGTATATAACTGTATTAACACTGTGGTAATGTTTTCAGCTATATCACCCAACCCTACTATTCAGATAACTTACAAATGCATCACACTGCTTACAAAAAATCCCTTACTGTTTCTAGCCCTGTTGGAATATTTAACTTTAAAATCATTAACTTAAAGAGGCATGTGATCTTCGACAATAATGCATTAACAAAGGTGTGTTTAAATCAATGTAAAAGGGTGCCAACACTATTTTGTTAACACAACTCTCGACCTCAGTGCTAGAAATGAATCAGAACAAAACCCCAACACTTACAGTCAAGGTCTTAACACCCCAACTAAAGTTTGATAACAGTGTCTCATATATACATAATAGTGTTAATTCGGGAATTTTATGCTATGCAGCAGCAAATACAAATGCAACCCAACACTGTAAGAGACACACTTCCACCTAACAACTTGAGTGAACATCATCTGATATGGACTGCAATATTTTTCTTGTGAGAATAAAAAGGGATGTTATACTTTGCTTTTAGCCTCTGGCAAACCAACATACTACGTTGCGAGTTAACATTAATAAACTAAAGCTTACTGAGGCACATTAACAACTATAATACATGCAAAGACCGAGCCAAAATAAGACCTTATCAACTTAATGAAACATTAGCCAGTGAGCTAGCATACGAGGCTAAAGCGAGAATGACAGCTGGCGCTAACAGATACTTAACTTAGCTGAGTTGCTAGCAGGTAGCTAAGCTAACAACAGTTTACCTTTCTTTTTGCTGCCTCCGGCTCTGACGGACCTCTGTTTTCTGCTCTTCATCCCTCAGCTCAGTAAATATAGATAGTGAATGACAGCCAGGCCGGAGCAGAGGCTGAACCGTTGGCAGTCATGATTTTTATCACACTCCAGCTGACTAATAATCCGTTTAACAGAGCTGCTAGTGCTACAAATACTCACACCCACAGCGGCAGCGCGCTAAGCAGTTTCCGAGCAACACAGTCCGAACGTGCCGCCTCCACTGCCGCTTTGACAGAGGCATTCTGGGAAATTGAGTTTATTTTGTTGTGACGCTCCAAAGTCACATTTCTGCATAAATTTGACTAGTTAATACACATTTAGTGACCCCTGTGTGGTAGTAGCACTCTTACATTTAGACAGCTCAGATCTCAATTATGAAATTTGCCTATAAATTACTGCACCCATCGTTAATCATAATGCAAGATTTATACATATGACATGATAGTAACACACACAATTCATAATAGAAGTTACAATTACCCTCACATTAGGTCTGAGTCATGCATTCAAGTTTTATATACTGAAACACAGGCACTTGTTTATTTGCTCCCATTTTAGTGCATGACAATAGACAATAATGTTTTATTCAGTGGATTTATATGTCACATTTGTTGGCAAAAGTAATAAAGAGGCAATCAAATAAAACAATACAGTAAAGGAAATGCAATAAATTATAAAATATGAGTGCAGTTCCATTAATGCATCCAAAACCTACCTGAAAAATGTCAGTGCTATGGTTGCCTAACCCGAATGTTTTTGGACTATGTCCCCATAAAAAAGTAAAAATAATATCAACCATTGTTAAACCTTACAATAAAAGCAACACACACATTTTACAGCAATAGAGTGAAAAATTCAACAGCTCACTAATGCCATGTAGCCTTCTTTTACATCACCAGCAGAGGGAAGCACAGATCTTTCCATTAGGGGTTACAAAGCGGGCTCACGATCAGCAGTATTATATGTAGTGATATTCTGTCTTTTTCTAGATTAAAAGAAGCTTGCTGTATTTCTGCTTCACTTTATTTTGCTGTTGCTAGATGGCGTCTCAGTCAGTCAGACTTCAAGTCTATACTTCCATCAGTTGTGCTAATGAATGACACTGTAACAAGTAATCAGCTAGTTCTCAAAGTCTTTCACAAGTTTCCCAACATGTTAAAACTTACTGTATGGACACAAAGTGTTGAGGCAAGCATAATGGTCTCGTCACGTATGCTATAGGTAGTTTGGACTATGCTCCTGCATGGCAACAAGTCCCTATGCAGCTATGTTTGTTGTGGTGATCATAGTAACAGTGAGGGCCACTGAGGGTGTGTGGGAAGAGTTCAGAAAAAAGCCCTTTGACTTCTGGAAAAGATCAGGCCTCAGGTTGTGAGATGGACCTCTGAAAAAACTTTACTCTCAACCTGCTTTCCTGGATTTCCTTGTTTATTACGATTTGACAAAAAGCATCTCAAATTCCCAGACACGAATCTCTGCTGCCTCTAGTCAAACTGAAAATCTGATTAGCAGAGCACATAAAAAAATCTTTGTAACTTATCTGACTATAAAATACATTTCTATAAAGCTGTAGTTTGTAAAGTTTGTAAATTTGTGTATATTCTTTAAATTAAATAAACTTGTGGTTTCAACTGTTTTGAGTCCAAAAGTAGGTATAACTGTGTTTTTAATGGCATGGATACTTGCAATGAAACTGATTAGAGCTTTAGAAAAGCAGCATCTTGCTATCCATCAATTCCAAGGGGAAATAATCAAGTCCTGCTGTTTAGTGTGCACAGAGGAATGTGCAATATGCATCCAGTATACAGCCCCTGCTTATATTTTCCGTGTGTCAGTGTGAGCATTAGGAGCGTGTCTGTTTGTGTACACTGTGGGGAGCTGGAAAGAAAACATTTGTCACTGTGACGGAGCAGAGGTATTATTCCTCTGTCACCCCCAAAGATCCCTTTATTCAATCTGCAGAATGTCCCCCAAAAAGGTCACATATAAAAGTACCTTATTGCATAAGCTCTTAATACTGTGTATGGTCTTTCTCGCTCTGCTTTAAGATGGGTTATGACCTACTTAGGCACAGAAATCTCACATATCTGATTGGTATGCAGATAGATTGGTTGTGTGAGTTCAGACATGAAGTTAGGAGCAGACGTGTTCCCAATCACTTGGCGTGCAGAGCGTGAGTAATGATGACCAGCCTTTTGGAGCTCAATAAGAGGCTGACAGATCTGGTTCAGCTGTTCCATTATACAGCCAGTTATTGAAAGAGTCTCCCACAGGAAGCAATGACCACATCGTCCAGTCAGCTGGGAATAAACAGGCACACTCACAATGACTGGTTCCTTTGACTCATAGCACCAGTCTGAACTGCAGTCCTGAGGTGTGAGATAACCCATTACAGCATGACTTCAACCCAAATCTGTGTTGTTAATCTGCATTGTTGAACACAGACATTGCCTTTAAAGTCCTAAAACTGGTACAACAATGCTCTGTGTTTGTTTGTTCCAGCACTTCATGGAAGCGTAATCACATTTAAATTCATTTGAACATTCAAACAAAAACAGCATTTTATTTTTGGCTGCAACATTACATAACATAGAAAATTCTAGTTGCTTTGTGCATCATGATAAACACTGTGTACTGTGATTCAGGCACGTTAAGTGTCTTTGTGTGCGCAAAGTACATCAGTGTTGATTTGTAATGACAAACCCTTGAGTGGGCCCAGTGTGGGCTGCAACATGTCAGTTTTTGAGCAAGGAGGCAAACAGCCCTGCACAGTTAAGTGAAACCAGCACAGTGTGTGAAGGCAGAGGCCTCTCTCCGTCTGCAGGAACTGGCCAGTAGGAGCAGGAGAGCGTTTGGCCTCTGGGGGCTGATTGCCAACTGCCCCAGTCCTCTTCTACCCCGCCTCTCGTCCGTGTCCACTCCAGCACTGTATGCTTCAGGCTCCCTGGGGCCCGGGGCTCCAATCACAGACGCAGGCTGCCCCATAACGGCTTTCGCCTCCCTTGCCTGTGTGCTCACTTTCTGGCTCCCTCCTTCTCTCCACCCGCAAGTGTGCCTCTCAATTGTAGAGGCTGGCTCTTGTACTCCAAAAAAGGGGCCCAGCTATCGCTCCACCCCTCTCACTCTTCAGGATTCAGGCTGCAGCGATGTTGGAACTCCTGGCCATGCTCATGGATCCATTTGTTTGCAACTGGAACATAAAGAAAGATGCATACTAGGTTTAACATCTTAAAAAAACACAGAAATAAACATTTGCATCTTTTAAACATTTGGATAATTGTCTTTGAAGCCCGAACATTAATTTATCATTATGTATAAGGTTGCTAAAAACATCACAGCCACCAAATGCTTCTGCAGCTGCTCTGTGATGATTAATATCCTTCTGTGAGATTAACTGGGTCCCTAACACATATTTCGGGAGTTTGATGGTCTGGGGCCAACCGGCAGCAGATGTTCAGCTTCCAAGATGAGCGCTCTGTGTCTGAACTGCACTTTGTAACATCTCTAAATGCATAATGCAGCACAGATGTTGCCTCACTCTTGTACATTAGCTCCTGTATGACAAGAAAGCTGAACACTAGACCATAATGATGATGCAAAAAAAGCCTAATCTGTTTAAAAAGAGAGCAAGGCAGACTCTGATAAATTGCTGTGCCTTGTTATTTTTCATACTGACATCATTGTTTGGCTCCTGTGGACAGCATCATCACATCATACCGGATCTACTGACTCTTACCCCATTTGTCTCCAATGAGCACAGGACAGCCAGCATGCAACGTGTCCACATCTCCTTGACCATTTCTGTGGAGATTCCACCAGAAAATGGCAGCTTTCTGTAAAATGAAAAACAACATAAAATATTTTCAGTAAATTATTACAAATATTTCTACAAAATATCAGTAAGTAGTGAAAATGGCTGATCACAGTGTAACAACAAGAGACACTCACAAGAGATCCCACAGTAACACTATGTTATTAGTCTTTTTTTATCAGTTTAATAGGTTCAGTTATGTTCTGTATAAACAGCCAAGAAGTGAAATCTCAACAAAAATGAAAAGTGAAAGGTTAAACCCCAGGAATGGCCTGGTAAACCTTCCACTTATTTCTCAACTGAAAAAAAAAACAGCCTCAATCTCCACTGAGGCTCAACTATACAATAACAGCATTATCTCATGGCAGTTGTTGCCATAATTTGACCTTTTAGCATTTTGACAGCTGCAGTGGAGACTGTGAGGCACAGTGTGAGGTGAAAAAGATCTAGCCTGGGGCAAAAATGACATGAAGACAAAAGAGCAGCTCATCTTAGACATTCGCAGACTGTTTACCTCCACGACCGGAACGCTGAAGTTGGCGTAGATGAAGGCTGTGGACCCACCTGCCTCGACAGGGCTGAGCTGTGGAAAAGGACATTCCTTCAGAGCTGTGTCTTGTGTTTATGTGCTCGTGTTATAAAAAGCCACTCTGCCTGCTCCACTGTTTTAAAAGCCTCACAAAAAGTCTTTCTTTTTTTAATCACTTTCCAATTGTACTCAAATGTTCATATGGGATTCTTAATGATAATAACAAAACTATTAATATATGATGCCAAAACAGAGTTAAAAAGCGCTTAACAGATTAGCTGCAAAATAAAAATTGATTAAATGAATGGAAGAAAAAGACAGGGGCAAAAGTATAGACATAGGCTGTAATATAGAAGCCAAAGACAAAATTTAGAGTTTGGTTTAAGTTTGTTGCATGACAGAACATCCATAAAAGTGTAATTTAAGCACTGAAGTCACATCTAGTCACAGTTTCTCAGGCAGATTGTTCCAAAGGCCTGCAGCACTCATGGCAAAGGCCTGACCTCTGTGTTTCTAATTTAGACTCTGCCGCAGCAGGAGCAGGAACCTGCCCAACAAACTCTGGCTACCAGGGTCAAACAGGGTCACAAGAGCAAGACTTCACTCACATAAATCATGAAGGTTGCCACTCGATTCCCAGTTTTCAGCCTGAACACAGGACTTGAGGGCGACTGGAAAATTGAAAAGTTGATATAAGAATAATGTTGAATAATGCGAAGACAACATGCAGCATGCAAAGTCCATAGCAATATAATAAAGTGCTGGAACTCAAAATCAACTTACTGTTGCATGGTCAAAGTGAGGCTCATAATGGCCGCCAATTCCATAATTCACTACTTGCAGGTACTCGCCATATGGATGATTCACGTTCAGACCTGTGAGCATAGAGATCCTCTGATCCATCTTCCCGACAGTGGAGTGTGCTGAGCCCTTCAGCCATGCACTAGAAATAAAACACACTAATAAATGACAGCTTACAGTGTAAAAAGAATATCTATCATCATTTGCAGGCTTAAGTTTCATTTCTAGGGACTACAAGTGTTATGAGTAACCATGGTCTGAAATTAGCACCCACTACCCCTCAAATGCAGGTAAATTGTCAGCAGTGGTGGGTAACATTGCAAGACTATGTGCCACTTTGGCAGACAGAGAAAAGGCACAACGGAAAGTAAGACTGGCATATGATTAGATAGAGATACATATTTGAAAGCCGCTTGCAACTGCTTCATGAAAGCAAGCTGTTGGCCGTAGAATCTTACTCATTTTGGCTCACAGTATAAGTTTGTTACCATCACACTGGTTTTCTCATCCAAAAGCCTACGGGATTTTGGACTATTGCCGAAAATAAGCTCTGTGGCAAACAAACATTTATGATACTTACAAGTTTTGTTTAGCAGGGTAATCTTCACAGATGAGCCCCATTTTCATGATTATTGAAATGTAATCACCAGAGGTAAAAAACCTCCCTGTATGACATGCAGTGATATAAACTTCTGCTCATAGCGGGTTATCATGTATGTGTGTATGTTAACAGTACCTCCACAAAATAGGGCTCCCCAAAAGCCACATTGTAATTCAAGTACTGGAATTTACCATGCATAACATGTTTTCTGTGTAAATATATCAAACATTGAATGATATCATTCTTAACATAAGTGATGTCTATCTAAATGGTCTATATGTTATTCCTTTATCTAGCACTTTAGATTTCAAAAGTGGCAGATAAACTTTCTGAGTGGTGGACAAGACCCTGTTTAAACCCTGTAAATAAGTGTTGTAAGTCATTTGTACCTCTTGCTGATGCGATACTCTGCTGTTGCTTGTTTCTCTCCAGCTGCCACCACAGATCGTCTCAACTGGTCAGCAAAGACAGAAAACAGCATTTTATGAGTGTGCAGTTGTTGCAGCAGCCAAGCTTTTATATGCAGCTGCAGGCTGTGAAAAAATGTGAGTAATAGCGTGACGAGATGCTTCAGTGACATGTTCAAAATAAAAACTGAAAGCAGATACAACAAAATCCAGAATGTGGACGCAAAAGGTCGCGATGATGGACTTCCATTATTTTTCTAATCCTGCAACCCAGTTCTTGGAGGAGCCTTTATGGATTTCATAAACCCCTCTTCAACTACAGGTATCAGTTTCAAGTTTCATTTTATCTTCACCTTGTCAAAGTGCACCTTTAAAAAAAAGTCTGGAAGGGAGTGTGGGGAAGACCAGATGTTTTGGACGGAGTTTGCCCTTCGTAAAACTGAGCCCCTGTGATTTATTTGGACTGACTTTGCTTACTTCATACATGCTTTTCAATTTCCAATGAGTACATAAACTTGCACACAATATTTCTGATTCAGTTTGCTAATCAAACTCCTGATGACTTCCAGGCATCTTATTGCCACGAGAGACATTATGTCATGAATTTCTAGGCTGGCACAAAAGAGGGAATGTTGCAAACAAACACACTAACAATATTTCATTTCACAGATCAATTAATTGTCAAAAAAACAATACAACAACAGATCTGTTAACTCCAAACAACAGACCTGTTTTATAGGCTGTGGGATCCAGCACGAACAAAGTGTAAACCATGCTCATAGTCCTCACAAATGCTGCTCACTGCTTCAAACTAACACCATACCCAGGGCCTGCTTTCAATAAACCCACAGGCTGACATAATGATGAAATAAGTACAGGGGTTTCCATCCGAGCAAAGGCTGGAAAACTCATTGAACAATGCCAAAACCTCACAGAAACTATAGGGCACCAAATGAGTTAGCCCACCAAATATTCCCTGAAGAAACTGAGCCAGCTCTGGGGACCGTGCGCTGTAGCTTTCCATTAAGTGAGCAGAAAAGTGATAGTTGCTTTCATATAGATACTGAGGCTCCATGATAGTGGGCTGAATATTTACCAGTGGAGCTCTGCAGGGTTATTTGGACAGTTTGAGGCGCTCAGCCAAGTTTTTATAGTAATGTATCCCTCATTCCTTTAGGCCTTGCTAAATGTTTGGAAGCACACCAGCTCTTCCTCCATAGGGTCTTTCCAGGTTCTTTCCAGCAGGAAAAGGTTGGCGTAGACCCCAGCAGCCAGAAAACCTCACAGCAGAGCAGATTATCAAGCAATATGTATGTTCCAAAAAGAAATATTTTTTATAGGATGCCCTTACTTATTATAAAACAAAAGAATTTAAATCTTGTTCAAGGCTTTGTAGCACTATGTTGCCCCGTGACCCCGAGTAGTTAAAGTACTCATGATGCAAAATGGCCCCATTCAGAGCATTATACTATTATATAGGTTATATTACATTAAAATTTTTTTTGTGTTTTCATTATAGAATGAGCTGTTTAAATCTACATACAGAGCACACATACAGACCAAAGATTTGTGACAAGACAAGCTGAAACAGGCAACGACTTGCAATGCACCGTTCTGCAATGTTTTAAAAACCTGCAGGTTCACACCAATGCAACTAGATGAGACAGTGCATCATCTCTATGCAACAGCTCTCTGTACTTCCATTCTGATTTGCAGCTTTTCAGGTTTATTTTGTGGCTGAATATAATTTGTAGCTTCTGAAAATATGAATGGGGATAGTGATAGTGAGATGCTGGCTACAGTTATATATGTAGTAGTGATGAAACAATAGAGGGCTTGGCAGGGACAGAGCACCAAGCAGAGCCGCAAGGGAACATGCTGTCTGCGGCCATTTTGATTTGACCAGCAGACTTCAGTACAAGCCAATTGGCTATAGAAACAGGTGACGTGCTCAAAGAGTATCTTTGACGTGCTTCAAGGTGATGTTCTAAAACCAGCAACCAGCAATATGACCAGCTGAGCTGCAGGTGACAGCATCAGCCAGCTTGAAAAAAATAGTTTTGTCAGAGTCCGTCATGAATTTTCACATCAGCCACCATTGTTCTCCTGCCAAGCCTGCCAATTTCATTATAATTTTAATTTCCTAGTAATGGAAAGCTAACATCCGGGCAGATGTCTATGTGTTGGGAAACATCCTGAAATTACAGTGATACCAACAAAGCCAAAATTTTCTGGTAAAAAGCCAGAAAGACAAAGCATATCCTAAACACACAATATGAAGAACAGATAAAAATTAATATCTATAGTAACTGTAGGTGTTAATCAGTTAAAAAGACGTGATTCTTCAATGTGAGACTAAGTTACAGGGCGTTCACTTGATGACATGTTAAATCTATTTTCTAGAATGGTGCGTGTATTTGTTGATTGCAATAAACTTCAACACACTCTGTTGAACTTTTGCTGTTGCCAAGAAAAAATACTTTGCAGCTTCACATTTGTGAGTCCCATGTGCAAAAACTCAACAAAACATGGGATTACAAAACTGTTCGAGGACCTAATTGGATCAACTCAAAAAATGCAGAGCTGTCTGTAAAAACATGGCTTATTTTTTCTAATTTCAAATAAGCTGACATA
Source organism: Epinephelus fuscoguttatus (assembly GCF_011397635.1). Lineage (NCBI taxonomy): Eukaryota > Metazoa > Chordata > Actinopteri > Perciformes > Serranidae > Epinephelus > Epinephelus fuscoguttatus. The sequence goes on from NC_064756.1 coordinate 29,590,431, forward strand.
TTGGAGACATGTGGTTTTTATTTGTTAACTTGCAAGGGATGAGGAAAATGAACATACCCCTGGCTGGGCAACCCTCTTGATGTCCTCAACCTCTGTGTCAGTGATGAAGTTGTGGTACAGGACCACATAGGGCCTCAGGCTGAGCACTTCACGTCTTACTGGCAGCAGTAAAAGCTTAGGATTCCCATTGGTGAAGTAGTCACAGAATAGTCTGGGGTTTTTAAACTGCATTTTCTGCTGAGAAAAACAGGCATCTGAGGTCCATTAACAAGATCAAAACAAAAATTCATTTTTTGTTTTAATCAGCAAACAATTACTCCTAGAATTCTTCACTCCCCACAAAAGAACATTTGACTTTAGGATGATTATAGTCTTTTTATGGCCAAGGAAACCACAATTACAAACTTGCATCCTAATAAACTCTTGAATAAAGGCTGAAACTTGGGAACAAATTTGGGACAAACTACTTGGAGCTGTTTAAAAGACATTTAAAAAAAAAAAAAAAAAAGAGGCTTGTTGTGGTTATATTTAGCCATGCTAGCAGCCGGTCCACCACTTTGGTTCAGACTGAAACATCTCAGCAAACAGTGGATGGATTGCTAATCAGTTTTTGCACCGATTCATGGTCCCCAGAGGATGAAACTGACTGACTTTGGTGATCCCCAAGGTTCCCTTTATTGTGTTCTGGTTTCCGTTTGTAGTCCGAGGAGAATTGACGAATAACCTTTAAATGATGGTAAACAGTCCGCGTTGACAGGCAAAGCGCATTGGCTGTCTGCTATCGTCTGAAGATGAGTTTAGCTTTATTAGCTTTCTAAAAATTCATCTGCATTCATATAAAGATATCTGAGAGACAGGCCGAAATGACCAGTACATGGAAGAGGAAGTCTTGGCCCAGATATCAACTGGCTACACAAGATCAGCCCAACCTCCACTTCTGCCCTGTTTACTGAGCCTCTTTCTACATCTATATTGCACCTTTTAACATTATACATCCAGCAGGACAAAAAAATCACTGCTGGCTACTGAACATTTTCTCTAATGTAAATCTAATGTAAACGTACAAAGGCAGATGAATAACATATGAAACATCTGATTTCTAAATGAAAAAGAGGCTGAGAAATTGATTCATTCACTTTTTTCTGGCCTCCCAAAAAACACCACAGAGAGACTTCAGATCATTCAAAACTGCAGCCCGGCTATTAACCACAACCAAGAGGAGACAGCACATCAGGCCAGTCTTAGCTGCTCTTCTCTGGCTTCCTGTTACATTTTAAGCTCCTCCTCTTCATAGACAAATTCCTACATGGGCTAGGATCAAGCTACATTGCTAACTCCCTTGTTAACTATTTGCCTCCAAGAACACTGCGATCATGTGCTGCTGGTTTATTTCAGGTTTCCAGTAGCAGCCAGAAAAAAGCTATGGAACACACTACCCATAGATTTCTGGGAAGCTAGCTCCCTTAATATTTTTAAATGAAAGCTAAAAACGTATCTGTTCACTTTAGCCTTTACCAAGCTCTAACTTCCTGATACAGGTCTGAAACTCTGTCTTTTTTTTTTTACACTGTTACTCTCTGTTCATGCTTCACACTGCTGCAACTCTTTTAAAATCTTACTTGATTTTATTATTTATAGTTTTACAATTATGATTTTATGAATCACTTCTGTTTTATGTTCATTCTGTGTGTTTTCATGTGAAGTACTCAGTGCTTATACTGCCCTTATTGTAAAGCACTTTGTGCTGCATTTCCTGTATGAAAGGTGCTATATAAATAAAGTTTATTATATGATTTATTGTACAACCCTGAATGAATCAATATGCTGTTGTAAAAGCTGAATTCCAGTGCACATTTGGTTAGTATTATATGATTAAGAATACTGTGGTTGATATATTAACTTATTCCTGATCCCTCCCAGATATTTTCCTAACACACGTTATGTGTTCAGAATGATTAACTGTGATGAAAACCTGAGAGCCTTGTGTCTGGCAGAGTCTCTCGTAGGTGTCCCGGGTAGTTAAGTGACTGGAGTTGGGTCTCCTCAGCCCATCGCCCCTCGTTGATATGGGTGGACTCTTAACCAGCAGCTTCTCGTATTTGTCAACATTCTGCAAAACTCTTCCATTCATTGGATCTGAGAGGAAACGTGTAATGAGAAGTCACAAATTACATGGCATGTTTTTTTATTTAAGGTGCAGGCTTCAGTTTAGAGAGGCCAGATCACATACACTTTTATGCACCACAGACGGGATTAAAGGAAAAGGACATGTTAAATGAGAATAATTACCATGATGCAGTAATTCCTGAGATAAACTGAGAGCGTAGGAGACGTTCCCTGTCTGAAACAATGAAAGGAATTTAGGGCAGTGCAATCCATCAATCATCTTCCACATGTGCAAAGTGTCCTTTTACCTACTTTAAAGTGAGAGAAGGCCAGGTGGTCCAGAGCGTCCTCTAAAGTTCCTTCATTCTCAGGGCTCCACTCGCCTCCTGTTCCCCTGAAGAGACGTACCGACTCCTCCAACCACTGCACCGAGTGGTAGTAGTCTTCCTGCTCGTAGGCCACCTGGATAAAATAACACTTAGGTTACAGCCAGTCATTCTGAAGGCAGCTCAGTGTCAGCCTGTTCTGTTGTGTTCAGGCACTGGACTGGATGGCCAAATGTCAGCTCTCTGATCCATATGCGTGCACAGTTGTCAGATTTGACTATGCTTTATAGTCACATCCAGTTAGCAGCTATCAGTCAGGCTAGCTTTGGGCCGGTGCCAGCAGCCAGAATCGGACCAGTTTCCTCAGCATTAAGATGGCATTATGCTGTCACTCTCGCATGCTGAATTTAGGCCTTTGGACCAAACCACTTTGGCTACTTCAACTTACTTTGAATTGGGTTACAAAAAAATGGCATTTTCCACTGATGGCAGGTAGGAGGAATGCAGAAATGTGATGTGAAATAGAGTAGTAACCCACAAAATATGAGACTTAAAAACTTGGAAGAATCCTGTTGGATGAATTTAACTCTTTGGAACCTTTATAAGATGTCTGTGATTGTTTCTGTGCTGTGTTTTGTTGTGTATCTATGTGCTTACTTTTTCTGCTTTACTCAGATCTCTCTGGCAAAATAGATCTTAATAAAGTGATTAAATTAAGGTTATATTGAGAGCAGCATTACTTGACTTAAATACTAACAACAGAAGGTGATGTAATGACCACTTGAATTATTTTTGAGAGTCCTGTAAGAATTAAATTGATTTGACAATCCATCCATCCATTTTCGTAACCGTTTATCGTCTTAAGGGTCGCGGGGGGCTGGAGCCTATCCCAGCTGACACTGGGCCCGAGGCAGGGTACACCCTGGACAGGTCGCCAAACTTTCACAGGGCTGACACATAGAGACAGACAACCATTCACACTCACATTCACACCTACGGACAATTTAGAGTCACCAATTAACCTGCATGTCTTTGGACTGTGGGAGGAAGCCAGAATACCCGGAGAAAACCAACGCTGACAAGGGGAGAAAATGCAAACTCCACACAGAAGGGCTCTCTCCTGGGATCAAACCAGGAGCCCTCTTGCTGTGAGGCAACCACCACACCACTGTTCCACCCTGATTTGACAATTATTTTCTTAACTGTTAAATTAATAATTTAGTCGATAAAATATTTCATTTACTATCATACAAGACGAAGAAAAACAGCAAATTTTCACATTTAAATAAGTATTTCACTGCTGGAAAGATGATCCTTTCATAAAACTAGGTTGTCTGTGTAGAAGCAAGATGTAAATATGTTTTAAACTGGTGCTACATGACCATAGAAAACAGAGGAAAAGGGCTTTGGTATTTGCCATAAGAGGGAGAAAACCTGCTAACACCAGAATGCACTGCATCACTCTGGACCAATAAACGCCCCCACTGATGGGTGACATAAAGCGAGCTTGTGGATAGAGCTACATGTCTGTTGATCAAAGAACACCTTGAGTGTTATTTTCACAGTCAGAAAATCCTGAATACTGGCTACAGTCTATCTCCTCAACAGCTCTCAAACCTCTTTTGTAGCTGACTTGACCTGATTAAGTAGGTGCTAACTACAGGCCTGACAGCACCCACACAGAAACAGTGTGACACTGGCTCCCCCTCATCACAGATTATATTCACAACCCCTCCAGATAGGACACAAACAGAAATTCCAGTGTACTGTTTAACCCCCAAACACACAAACTCACCACGCAGCTCAACTAATAACACACACTTGACTTATCTACCCGTCCACACACCCAGTTCACAACATTGCACACCATAATTTGTGAGCTGTAACACTCTAAAGACCCAATGAATCCTTAAAATAGTTCATTTTCTGCAGATCTCAGAATAGCCTGAGAGAAGTATCAGTTGTTATTCTGCTGAAAAATGCCTTTAAATGTAACAAACAAGCTACAAACATGTGTTAACAGACCTTTTTGAAGAGCGGTTTAACAGCCATATAAAAGCATGTGAAGGCGTCTCTGTTACTGACAACACCCTAAAACTAAGCATCTCTGTTTACAGATCGTGTCAGATAATCTCAGCCTCAGTACAAGTGAAGGCAAGCTTTGCTCCAAACGCTTCTACAGCGTGAGATAATGTCTTTTCCACACAAGAGGATGTCTCTCCCACACAGCGCCCTGCACCTTACACATCACCACTGTACATAAACAGTGGAATTTATAGAGGGGAAACCTTTTTTTCTTTCATACTTGTATAATAGTATATTCATATTCACATGAGGCAGATTCCCAGGCACGCATTGGGAAAAAAAATCCACTTTTCCAAGCTGACTTCCTGGATTCCCACCACACACTAACTGACAGGTTTGGAATAGAGGTATTTAGCAGACCTTTGTAATAGGATGCTAATCAGAGGGGGACATTTTAACAGCTACCAAATATCTCAGTCTCATTACTGTATACAAACACTTGTAGTTTATTTTTCTCTGACAAGTGACAGAGAAATGTTTCAACACAGTCTCATCACAGTCTCATTTCAGGAAATGCAGAGGTGAGAGGTAAGCATCATTTACTTAAGAAGTGCACTTAAGTACAATTTTGAGGTACATCAGAGGGACATACTGTACCTTTTCAGCCCAGTCGCCAAAAGAAAATGTTGCCATTGTGCATTTCTGCAAACCATGACTATGTTACATTTGGACATTTCATAAGTATCATATCAACATTTCAAGTGATGCAGTTCTGATTATAGTATAATATAGGTGAAGTGGATAGTGAAGGGGTGGCGTGACAGCTAAGCAAGATGGCTGCCAAGCTGCAGACCTCTGTTGGAGACCAACAAACAAAACTGGTTGTTTTTTAGCGAGACATCAGCGGCATTTCCAGCAGCAATTTTGCCACCCAGCCTGGTATTTAAAGCCAAAACATGATCTCTAGTCTAAGCATAAAAAGATGTAAAGTTTCAATATATCCGCTACACAATACCACATGAAAGTTACATATTTGTGATTTACAGAAAGGTACAATGCCAACATTTCCTCTGCCAATGGGGTTGACTGTTTACTTTGCAGCATTTTATTTGCAAGCTATAATGTTTAATTACTTTGCAGATTAAGATTTTATAAAAAATAATACATTGTTGAAGATCAAACCTGTGATTTCTGACCTTTGTGGCATGTGCAATAGTTGTGGCCTCTTGTCACGAGTTACCAAGGACTAATCTCCCCTGTTAACCCCGAAAACAGATGATTTCATTTAAATAACTTGTGTGAAATATTGGAAAGTTTTATCTCTTTAGGCCTCAAAGATAAGAGAGAAGTTAAAAATAAATAAACAAATATACAATTGTGTAGTAGATCTCTGTCATTAACCATCTCATGACCCCTCAGATTCATCATATAAATCCTTGGGGGGTGATCAACCACCAGACTGGGGGCCTCTAGACTAAACTATCTCACTGTACATGAAGTTGTTAAAACTAGCTATCAGCTACAACAGTAAAATGCTGCGACACATTGATGCATCATGTAAGGGGCCATTTTTCTGCAGTGTGAGTACTTTTACTTTTAATATTTCAGGTACATGCTGCTGATAATATTTATGTTCGTTCACTTAGGTAGGACTTTGAATGGAACTTGTAATGGAGTATTTTTAGATGATGGTTTTGGTCCTTTTACCGAAGTAAAGTATCTGAGTATCTTCCTCCACCAAAGGAAATGGGTAAAATCAATCAGAGGAAGCAATAAGGAGAAATAATGGATTGTGTACCTTTCCAACCAGAAAGCAGTCATCACCAGACAGCGGGACAGACACTGTAGGCAGGTAGATATCAATAGGTTTGCCATTAGTGACTCTCTGGAAACGACCCCTTACGAGGCTCGCAACTTGGAGAGCATACACATCCTGCAGCCTCATCAGCCCCTTGGCGGCCCCCTGGAGGTCCTCCAGTTTTGGCAGATCAGCCTCTTCCTCCTTGTAACTGGACCTGAGAGCTGGACAGCAGAGGGCCAAAAGGTGAACTGTCAGGAGGGGGTTGGGTGGTGACATCAGAAACGTGTGGGGGGGTGTTTAGTTATCACCACCAGATGTGTCTGTAAAGAAGGCAGTGAGCCAACCTTGTGCGTTCTCCTGGGCTTCATTGCTGTAAACTACATTCAGCCACTCTGACTGCAGCCGCTTGATCAGGGTGAATGCCACTAGAGGGTTTGCCATCGCAGTCGCTGGGCCTTTGTAAAGGTCAGCGTGAAGGTCGGACACTTTGGCATAAAAGCTGTGGGAAAGACCACACACTATGGTTACAGAGAAAGGCATTGTTTAGTTGAGTATATTTGTTCAAAATAGTATAGACAAACTGATTAAACATGGTAAGTGATGCAGACAATACAGTGGAAATAAACATTAGTGTATCACAAAGCAAAATGACAAAGATATGCAGAGACAACAGCTGTGATACCAAATGCAGGGTTACTCCTGGTTCCTAAAGTCTCCAAAAGTAGATCAGGATCCAGAGCCTTCAGCTATCAGGCTCCTCTTCTGTGGAACCATCTTCGGGTCCGGGAGGCAGACACCGTCTCCACATTTAAGACTTTCCTTTTTGATAAAGCTTATAATTAGGGCTGGCTCAGGCTTGTTTTGGACCAGCCCCTAGTAAGGCTAACATAGGCCTAGTCTGCTGGGGGACCTCCTATGAAACACCGAGCCCCTTATCTACTTCTCTCTCTCACTAGTTTCTAAAAAGTTGGCTCTTCTTCACTTGCTAACATTCATGTCCCATTACTGCATGTCACTAACTTGGCTTCTTCTCCCGCGATTTTGTGCTCCACTGTCTGGCAGGTTCCCTCGTATCGCAGCTACACCTGGATGGTGTGACGTGATTGTGCCGCTGTCTCTCTTGGTCTCTGTCTGTCTCAGTTTCTCTCTCTGTCTCTGTCTCTCTTTCTGTATGATTTTGTCATATGAGTTACTGCAAATTCATTATGTTGATCTGTTCTGTACGACATCAATTGCACGTCTGTCCGTCCTGGAAGAGGGATCCCTCCTCAGTTGCTCTTCCTGAGGTTTCTACCATTTTATTTCCCTGTTAAAGGGGTTTTTGGGGAGTTGTTCTGTATCCACTGTGAGGGTCCTAAGGACAGAGGGATGTTGTGTGCTGTAAAGCCCTGTGAGGCAAATTGTGATTTGTGATATTGGGCTTTAAAAATAAAATTTAATTGGAAAAATTGAATCATCCAAAAACATTCATATACTAAAATAAAAAAAGATCATACAAATCATATCAGTGAGCATGATGACAATCAATAGGTACAATTAAAGGTGCAGTGTGTAGGATTGAGTAACATCTTGCGTCGGCCACCGTTGTTAGCAGCACCATTTGTTTTGGAGAGAAAGACACCTCTGTGGAGAATTTGACTCCCCATAAAACCTCCTGAACAACAAACACTTTAGTAATTCTAAGCTGGGAAGTTTTAGCTGTGTGCAGTCTGTACTTCTTAGCGCCAGATGCCAGTAAGTCTCCCTAAATCGTACACACTCCTTCAAGAAAGTTGTTTATGAAAGGGATTTATAAAGTGTTGTCCCATATGATAATATACAGTTTTAGACATTTCATATGAAGGATGGAAAGCTACCATCACCACTGTAATCATCACAGATATTGTTAAAACAGACGTATAAAGCTGATGCATTACATTACTCATTTTCCAACCTCACACCACAAAAAGGCACCACAATTAGGCTGTTTCATGGTGAATAAGGGCTCCTCCATGAAATTAGAGGCACACAGAAACTGTTGAATCATGATGATAGATTGGTGGGCAGTGACTGAATAAGTCTTGCTCCCCATCCGTCATCATGTTTCCAACATAATGGAGATTTCTGAGTGGAGGAAAGTGAAGCTAATAAAAGCTTTACAGGGTGTTATTCCCACGAGTTTGGAAAATGAAGTCAAATAAATAAAGTGGAAATCAGACATGAATTGATAATTACACAGAGTGACTTGTTTTATTTTGATGGGCTTGTGTAAAATTGATGTAATTTAATTCAAATGAGATTCATTTAAATGCGCGATCTGTGGGTCTGAGAATTTGACTACCCCTCACATGTTCTCATATAATCATGCCCAAACACTTCCATTATGATTCACTGTCTGGCTGAGGGTTTGTCACAGTCTTGTATCCATGCCATTAGGATAAACTTTTCTTAAACTGAAGCAGAGCTGTGATTTAGAGCGGATTTGTCCTTTAATTCTCCACATACAGTTCAGATGTGCAGTGCTGTCTCTCAGGATTGTGCACCCCCAAAGCTCTGGGGAAATCAATCAACAATCTAACTCCATCTCCAGTGTGACATCATGCATGCGAGTCACTCACCGCTTGATGTCCTCCAGTCTCTCCATCTCGTGGTCAATGTAAGTTCTCAGGTAATCGATCAGCTTCCGTTCAACACTGATCGCCTGCCTCACGTTCAGCAGCGACGTGTACATTTCACCTAAAGACACGGGGATCACAGACACACACAGGAAACCCCAAATAAAGTAAACACACGCGGGATACTTCATCTCCAGATAATGAACGTGTTCCTTTCTTCAGCAGCGGCTCCCCTCTCTCTCTCTCTCTCTCTGTCTGAGGACCTGCAGGATCTCCAAACGTGCCTCTAGCGTCCACACGGGGATCTCCATCTGCTCTGAGATCAGCTTTCTTTCTTCTTCTGTTTATGGGACTGACCTGCAGCCTGAATCCAGTCAGGACAATTAGATCCTCATTACAGCCCGCAGCCGACGGGTTTATTTGCACTGTTAATAACAGGGATACATAAAACTTCATGGAGTTTGGGTGCAGCGCCAGTCTGTGGAGGCTGCACATTCAGTTTGAGCTGAGATTCATGCACATAAAAGGATGAAAATGGATTTAACCTTGATATAATTAATGCACCACTTTCATTTCACTTATTATTATTATTATTATTATTATTATTGTTATTATTATTCTAAAGTAGGTTATCGGGGTAAATCATTTGACCACTTACAAATAAGTCAAATGGAGTCAGAGCGACACCTGCAGGTAAATGCCCTGTACAACAAGCAGACTGCCAGTTTAAAGCTGCACAGTAAAGACATATATGGGTCCTCTACCAGAGGCCTGGGAGTTTGAGGTAGAGATGGGATTTATGGCTCTTTGAAGGGAGCCGGATCTTGGTGAGCCGTTCCTTTCAAAGAGCCGTTCAAAAAACTGGCTCATTTGACTGATTTTTATATTTATTAAGTTTTAAGAAGCCAGCCTGGTGGTAACTCATTTTATCTTGGAAATAATCACTGGGAGGTATGATGGGGTGAGATTTGGAACAAAATAATACAAAATTAGATATCCCACCAATATCTGAGTTTGAATTATTCTGAAATATTGATTATAACCTCATTTGACATGTGTGGACTAGATTTTAAAGTCCGATCTGGATTCATTGTAAATATTCCACAAGGTTGCGCCATATCACTCTGCTTTGACAGTGACATCACTATTTTGGATTTACCCTTTATACAAATTGCTTGTATGTGTGTAAAGCTACCATGACTTGTTATTCATGCAACACCGTGACCTTAACACTTACAAATAAACATTAAAAAACAAAGCAGGCTACAATGAATTTTGCTCAGGGGAGGAGCAAAGGAGGAGCACACAGTGATATTAAAAAAAAAAAAAAAAAAAAAAAGAACGGTTCCCAGCTGCGACTCGGTTCCCATCGTTCATGTTAACGAGCCATTCAATAGAATCGGTTCGTTCGTGAACGTCACAACACTAGTTTGAAGGTTCTGCGCAGTATCTTAGCCCTCCCTAGGACTGCACTCTTCTGGACAGAGACCTCAGATGCTGTACCTGGAATCTGCTGGATCCACTCTCCCAGTTTGGGGGTCACAGCCCGGAGTGCTCAGATGAGCACTGCCATCAATGTTGCCTTTACTCCCCACATCTTTTCTAGCTCCTCTTTCAGCCATTGGTATTTTTCAACTATTCCAACTATTTTTTATATCCTCAGTTTCTTGAGGAAATATAACCAGCTTGTCACGCAGACTAAAAATGGTCCATTGTAACTTGTTTGGGGAGTTAAGAAGGATTTCCAGTATCACACAAACTAAAATGTAAACATTTTAGTCTCCTTTATTAACAGTATTCCATGATGGAGCATGCCCAGAATTTATGGGACTGGACTTGAACAATATCCAGGGCCATTCTGTCACAGGCCAGGGATGTACCCCGGCCCACTGGCTCATTTGCTCCCTTCTTAAGGGATAATATCACGTATTATCAATTCCTGTGCCCCAGGATATCCTTGGTGTAAATTTGTGTTAAATCAGATCTTGTGGGCTTATTAGATGTTTGTGTGAGCTAAACAGAGCTGCATAACTCCTCCTGGTGGGTGTATTTTTCTTAAAGATGTTGAATCTATTTGTCACAGTACTTTTGAGGCCTGACAGCAATGGCTCAATGTTATGTCTGAGCTTTTTTTCCCCCTTTTTAAACTTGGGTTATTATTTTCAAGACACTCCTTGTCACCTGTATGGAAACTTCAGTAACAATTGATGAGTAATGTTTGGCTCTACAAATAAATATTTATGGATGATGTGACATAACAATTGTTATGTCTTCAGTAATAGATTACTTCATTTTATTGATCATAAAACAATTGTGTTTGTAATATTCCCAGCATATGGAATGTGATGAGTTAAGATTAAGCAATAAGGTTAAGAGAATACGATACATCCTTGCAAGGAAGGTCTCTTCTCAGGCCGCACTACTGAAACACAGTTTTGTTTTTTGTTTTTTTCTTGTCAAAAATAAAAAAAAATATTGAGTTATCAGCTGAAATGTTACTGACTGGTTAAATGTATGTTCAGTTTCTTTAACTCTGAAATCAATATGATAAGTGTAATGCAGTTTACAAAGAAACATTGCATTTAGATTTTGATGAATCACATAAATTTAACCTAGAAATTCTATTTAATGTATGTAAAAGGTCCTGGTTGTGCGTGTGTGTGTGCGTGTGTGTGTGTATATGACAATTGAAACTTTTCATGTTCTTACAATATAAATTATCACGTTAGAACAATAAACTTTTCACGTTATAATGTAATACTGACCCATTATTTTTTTCCTGCTGTGGCAGCAATACGCTTCCATACACAACAAACAAATAGTTGAAACAAAGACATTACAATTAACCACTTTATTATTTTTCACCCAAACAAAGTCATCATTTTCATATTAAAGATGACTTAGCATAGAAATGAACAATAGAAGGCAAACATTGTGAATAAATTATGTGGTCTATAGATATCTGTTCACTTTCTATTGGAGATACAAGTATGAGATTAGTACAACAACATGATTTATGGGCACTTACATGACACATATTCACAGGTAGGCCTATAATTTTTATATTTTGGGCCCCCAAGGAGACAGTGGCTTGCAGGGTTAGACTCTGTATTTCTTATTATTCTGATATTTATGTTGTCAAGTTCAACACTAAACAATAAGTAGCCCATCCATGGGGGAAAAAAACATGAGACATGTAACACAGCCGTGATAAATTTTGTATATGTCTATGCATTCAAAAAACAGTTTTGTACCATGAAACTGCACTCTGATTTGTGCATGGAAATATCAGTGCACTATCAGGAAGAGGGGCATCAAAGATATGGCGTCTTTTGTGATTCATAGTTTTTAAATATCTGTAATAGAGTCTAATCACAGTGTATTAGAGAGGGATGATAGTATTAGCTTGCCTGCAACTTGTCCTGCAGCTTGCCTCTGACACCAGGTTTGACTTTGTCTGAGCAGCAGGGGAACGTTTTCCTGATGCAGCCCCTGAGACTCTGATCTCTAAAGCCGTAGATGAGCGGACTGAGAAAGCGTGGAGTAAGGATGAAACAGAAATAGTTAAAAAAGGCAATGTCCCCTGGCAACCAGTTGGTATGCAGCACTACGAGAGTTTCAGTGATCGGATAAGTGAAGGCCAACACACATAGCAGCAGCTGAAAGCCGTGTAGCAGCACAGTGTGCATGGCTTTGTTCACAGACACTTTATCTTGTCTCATTTTCCTGGTTTCCAGCAGGATTCTCACATATGTAAAGATGATGACAACAGCTACTACTGCAAAGAAGAGAATATTTTCAGCAGCACGAAACATTTCCTGGATTGGAGATGAGTTGACAATGCTAGATGTGCAAAGCACAGGGGTAGAGAGGATATCCACAGCAGGGTCAATTTCCCCGATGGAGTAGTGAATCACAGGGAAGATACAGCTGATGAGCCACAGGGACAGAATAATGATCCAGATACGGTCTGAGCGCCAGGCGGCTGGGCGCTGCAGGGGATAGAAGATGGCAACATAACGCTCCAGTGACATTGTGGCAAGAATTAAAGGTGTGTTCTGGAAAGTGGCACTTGAAACAAACAACATAGGAACACATAGGACAAAAGCAAATTTTACCCTGCCCATGACAAAGAGGAAGAGCAGCACAGAGAACAAAAGCTGAACAGTGTCATTGATCAGCATGTAGGCAAACAGGATGTAACGTGATGTGTCCAGGAACTGCCTGTGAGATGCAAAGATGTGCAGCATGACAATAATGCAGCAGAAGAAGAGGCAGAAGGAGGGAACCACCACACACATCTTGATGATCACAGACAGGCTTCTGCTGGAAGTTGCATTGCCTGGATATTCAGTCAGATTCTGCATTTTGCAGCTATGCACTGAAGCAAACCTGTGACAGATACAATGAGTGAAAAGTCCATACACACACTAAAACACATCCTCAAAATGCTTAATAACTGAGAGAAAAACAACACACACATACTTTTCTGTCTTTCCTCATCTACCCTTTAAAGCAGACTATTTGCACTGTGGCTGAATACAAATCCAACATTCAGAATACAAGAGTAACAGTTACCTAAAAATGTCTTCATCAGTCTTCATCTGTTCTTCTTATCAATGAACAAAATCTGTGGGATGATCTCCCCCTTATCTTAAGTGTTCGGCCCAGTTCAGATCTGTGTGACTTGCCCGATTCCTCCAGAGATACATTGTTTACATGATATCATCATACTGCATGATGTTTCTCACTAACTGATATTTCAGTGGGGAGATGAGCTAGATACATTATATAATTATATGTGTAACACACCCGTTAAGCAGACAACCAGTTCTCAATGTGAGGCATCAAAATAACCTGTTTTGATTGAAATGGCTGAGACAACAATCAACTAATAACAAAGTTTATATGACAACAGTAACAATAATTACAAGTCATTTAAAGTAGAAAAATATGAGTGAGTAATGTGTGTGTGTGTGTGCAGGTCTTTATGAGAAGGACATTGGTTTACAGTCTCAGTCCTCAACAGTAGCTCTGACTGGTTACATGTCACTATATTAGGAGGGATAGCAACAAACAAATCATCAATCTAACTATGATGGGTCGTGACTTATGGGTTTCCCAGATCCATGAGCCCAACCCAACTCTATTTTTAAATATCCCAGCTGTAGTTTTTCTTATCATGGCACCTTTACTAGCCCTCCAGATTATTTGTTGTGTCTGAAACTGAGGTCACACTTTTGCAGATAGTGTCCAAATCTGCCTTGGTTTCATTGCAGTTCTTGGACCAAGTTTTAAATGAGACTTGTAAATCATCAAGTTCCTTCTGAGTCATCTCTAGACTCACAGTGAGATCATAGACTTGCTTTGACAGTTCATCAATCCTCTTGTTTGAAGAATAAACTATGATCTGTTCACAGGTTTTGAAGCTTTTTTTCCCTGTTGTTCAAGCAAGTTTCTATGGAAATCTTTGTGCTGGTCTAACAGTTCACGTACTTGAGTCATGGTGACATGTTCCTCAGTGTGGTTGTTGGAGACTTTGGGTGTCATGGTTTAGACCCAAAGTTCAGCAGAAGAAAGTCATAAACCTCCACAAGATGGTAATAATGTCCTCAGTTTTGTTGCAGAGAGTTGGTAAGACTCTTCTTAATTCACTCGGCATTAGAATTTCTGCATTTAAGGCAGGATTGCTCAGGTTATCATTTCACAGAAGTATCACAGCAGCAGCCATCTTGGACACAACAGACCAACAGCCTTGTCTTCTTGTGACTGTTTTGTGTCTTTTTGTAGTAGTTTAGGTCTCTGAGATAATTTTATGTCTTTTTTTGGTATTTTTTTTGTGTTGCTTTTTAGTCATTGTGCCTTTCTGTGGTTGTTTTACCCATTTTGTAGTTATTTCATGTCTCTTTGTAGATCTTTTGCATCTTTTTGTGGCCATGTTTAATCTCCTCCTGGTCTGTACGTGTTAATTTGAGTGACATTTTCAGTCCATTCAGTAATCCATTCATTGAACTGATGAACCCATGCAGGCAAACCCCTTTTTAACTCTTGGCTAACATTTTATAATCCCATATTCTTGTAAAATCATAGTTTACATTTGCCCCCCCCAGCCTCAAGGTGACTGTTCATGCTGACGACCAGCTTTCTCTCCATTTATTCCACATTAATAACCTCAGTTGGCACAGAGTTCACCATTACAGGTTGCCAGGTTCCAACCTTTTTATTGTGTATGCCACATGAATAACTGCCAGACCATAATGTTGACAATTCATGACATGAGTAATGAGGAATAAGTAACCTACTATGTCGCTGTATAGAAGGTTTTGCAGTGAATTCTACTATCCATTCATATATTGATGTCAGTCAATGGCTCAAGAGAGTTTGATGTAAGGACATTTAATCAAGCACTGTAAAGTATATGAAAAACATGCAGCTTATTTTCACTCTTTGCTTCTACTCTGTAACATTTACCTAATGTCTATTTAATTAGCAGATTCACATTTTACACACATCTGATGAGGTTATAATACATTTAATTATTTATTTTCTGATTTAACATGCCCAAATCATATAAAGTAGCTAAAAGATAGTTCCAAACATTTAAATTCTGCTTACACAGTATCACAGAAATATAAATATATGAATGTTATTTATGAATGAATCAGATAACATAAATGATAGTTTACTTTCCTTCTAATGACACTTTCACTCATGTAACGTTGGACCACAGGATGTACACTGTAGTATCCATGGATCAGGGTTGGCCCTAGACTTATGGGGCCCTGAGTGTTGCCACTTCACATGTCACTGAACCATATTGTGTATTGTAATAATTATCTTAAGCACACGTAATGTACAGATAAGCATGTAAAGACTAAAGTTGGACCTGTTAGCAGCAACACTACCTTAAAATCGACGACAGTGAATGCAGTATTTGTCTATTACCCCCTAACACAATAAACAGTTCCTCTCAGGGCCTTTTACTTGATCTGGTTAAAGTCTGATGCAGATTTTAGTGACATGTCCTCAATGGAAAGACCTGTGTGGCTGATGTAGAAAGGATATGATATGACCAAAAATATATGATACACAAGGCAACTTTGTAGACCATGCATTTCTTGCAAATAACTAATAATTTTGTGCAAGGTTTGCTACAGTGATCAAATAAGAAAGAAACACAAAAAGAAGCAGATTTAAATGAAGTGTTTCTATAAAATTGTCAAGGAAAACAGCAAAATGTCTATTAACAGGTGTAAGGGACCGAGCTGGCAGACAAGAGGAGACTCAGGTGGTTTTCAAAAAAAAAAGGCTTTTATTTTTCACAATACTACAAAAAAAAGGTACAAATGATAAATGTATAACTAAAGTTCTGGGCCCATAAAAGAGGTCAAATAAACAAAACTGAACTTAAGTGACCTTAACACCAACAACAGACCTTACAAAGTAGACACAATGGGGAACATATATACTGGCTGATCAGACCATTAAAACACAAGAGGGATGACAGACAGACAAACACTACCAACTAAGCAATAAATAACAAAACAGAATAATTCCCCCCAAAAAAGGTTAACTCAACTAAATTAACCAAACCAAAAATACCAAAACTAAATTTTTAATCAAGAGAAACAAACAATATAACTAAACGGAAAAATAACAGTTTCTCCCTATGAGGTTGCAGGAATTGGTACGGCCCAATTGGCCACTTCCTGTATTTAACAGTTTCAGTTCCTGGGGCACATCCTTTGCTTGAGCGTGGCCAGATGTCCTTCAGAAGCAGCACCTGCACACTGGTAACTCAGAAATGAAAATTAGAACAATTTAAAGAAACTAGTGACTGTACAAAAGTTAACCAAATGTGTGCGCTACAAATAGAAACTAATGTACTGTCAAAACTGTAAAATAAAATGAGTATGATGTATGAAACAAAATCCAATGTGTTGTCATTTATTTGTTTGTAATGTGAAATGTAATTAAGATTAGCTAAATGAGGGAAAAATGAACTACAAATGTAAAAGAAACCAAAGTGTGAGTGCTACTGGGGGACAGACCTTAATGCAACTGTGTGGCTGCAAGTGCGGCCATCACACACCCCTCCGCTTCAAAGTCCTCGCTGGGACAGCAAGAGAGATAGTCTGCAGTGGAGTTATCTTTGCCAGGGATGTAATTAACTGTGAACTGGAATGGCTGCATGGCAAGGTACCATCGGGTGATTCCTCCATTGGTGTCTTTCATTCTCTCCAGCCACTGTAGCGCTTTGTGGTCAGTCTCCAAGGTAAACTCCCTCCCCAGGAGGTAATACTTGAAGGAGTCCAGGGCCCACTTAATCGCCAAGGCCTCCTTTTCCACGGTCGAATAGCGGACCTCCCTGGGGAGAAGCTTCCGACTGATGTAGGCCACGGGGTGTTGGTCCCCTGTTGGTCCCTGCAGAAGCACAGCTCCAACGCCCCTCTCAGATGCATCAGTTTGTAAGACAAAGGGTTTGTCAAAATCTGGGCTATGGAGAACCGGGTTCTTACTCAGAGATTGCTGGATGTCTTTGAAAGCTGCAATTGCCTCTGCTGTCCACTGCACCTGACTGGGGCATCTTGAGCCAGTTCTGTCAGTCAGTGGAGCCGCCCTGGCTGAGAAGTTGGGTATGAACCGATGGTAGAAGCCAGCCATGCCAATGAATGATCTGAGCTGCTTCCTGGTTTGTGGGAGAGGACATGATTCAATGGCATGGACTTTATGAACCTGTGGTTTTATTAACCCACCTCCAATGGTAAAACCCAGGTACTCAGTTTCCCTTCTGGCGAAGACACACTTGGCTGGGTTGATTGTCAAGCCTGCAGAATGGAGACGTTCCAGGACTTCCTTCAGGTGTTCCAAGTGCTCCTCCCAGGTGGCGCTGTAGTTGACAATATCATCAAGATATGCACATGCCAAATCAGAAATCCCACAGAGTACCTGGTCCATCAATCTTTGAAATGTTGCAGGGGCACCATGCAGCCCAAATGGCAAGACTGTAAACTCAAAGAGCCCCCAGGAGTCCGAACGCAGTCAGCTCCCGAGACTGCTGGGTCAGGGGCACTTGCCAGTAGCCCTTGCAAAGGTCAATGGTGGTCAGGTATTTCGCTTTCCCCAGGCGCTCCAGGAGATCATCAATCTGTGGAGTGGGATATGAATCAAACTTTGAGATAGAGTTCAGGTATCTGAAGTCAATACAGAATCGTATTGTTCCGTCTTTTTTAGGGACCAACACCACTGGGTTACACCACTCACTTTTTGATGCTTGAATTATTCCCAGGGACAGCATGAGGTCCACTTCCTTCTTCAGTGACATAAGGAGGCGCTCTGGTATCCTGTAACTCATACGCCTTACAGTTGCATCAGGTTTCAACACAATGTCATGTTCTACCAGATTTGTGCATCCTGGGTATTCTTGAAATATGTCTGGATTAATTAAAGGTTTCACCTGAAATTGCTGGGGTTCAGAGAGATGGCTCAAATCCAGGTCAGTGGATATTGGTGAGGGCAGGTACTGGTCATCCACCTCCTCTTCCTCCTTCACAGCCCGGATCAGCAACACCTCTGCTCCTTTCTCAGCCCTTGGCACCCACTCCTTGAGGAGGTTTACATGCAGCACACGACTGGACCGCTGATGCCCTGGGGTGGAGACCTGATAAGTGGTGGGTCCCAGTTTCCTCTGGACTTCAAAAGGCCCCTGCCACTTTGCCAGCAGCTTGCTGTCACTGGTTGGAAGCATGACTAAGACCTTTTGACCAGGGTCAAAACTTCTGTCTGGCTGACTGGTCATACCAGGTCTTCTGGTACTGCTGGGCCTCCGCCATGTGCGTCTGAGCCAATTCACTCATCCGCTGCAGTTTCTCTCTCATCTGAATGACATAAGAAATGACATTAACAGGCTCCTCCCTCCCCTGCTCCACTTCCCAGGTCTCCCTTAACAAGGTCAGAGGTCCCCTCACCTCATGACCATAGAGGAGTTCAAAGGGGGAGAAACCAGTGGAGGCTTGGGGTACCTCCCTATAGGCAAAGAGTAGATAGGGAAGCCACTGATCCCAGTCAGATCCAGTCTCATTCACAAACTTACGGAGCATCTGTTTGAGGGTTTGGTTGAAACGCTCCGTCAGTCCATCTGTCTGTGGATGGTAAGGGGTGGTACGCACACTCTTTATGCCCAGCAGCTGGTAAACCTGTTTCAAGAGGGTAGACATAAAGTTAGTGCCCTGGTCAGTTAAAATTTCATGAGGGAAACCCACCCTGGAGAAAAACTGAACCAAGGAAAAAGCCACAGTTTTTGCTTTAATGGATTTCAATGGGAAAACTTCTGGATATTTGGTGCCATAGTCTGTGATGACCAACATGAAATGGTTTCCTGTTTTACTTTTTTCCACAGGACCAACAATGTCCATCCCAAGGCGTTCAAAAGGAGTACTGATGATTGGAAGAGGTTGGAGAGGGGCTTTGGTGAGACCTCTAATTGATGTTTTTTGGCACTGAGGGCAACTCCTGCAGAACTGGGCCACATCTGAACGTAAGCCTGGCCAGTGGAAATGGCGCTTAATGCGAGCAGTGGTCTTGTGTTTCCCTAGGTGGCCAGCCCAGGGAATAGCGTGGCCCAAGGTAAGTACTACGTCTCGGGCTGCTTGCGGGACCACTAGCTGCTTAACCTGGCCGTGCCGATGGTAAAGAACACCACTTTGCAGGAAGTACTCCTCCCTCCTACCATCAGGCTCAGTCTGTGGCTCCCTCTCTTTAGCTCTCTGTAACAAGTTGGACAAAGTTGGATCATTTTGCTGCATTTGGATTATGTTGGTGGGTATCTGAAACCCTAGGGGCATGTCTGGAGCAGCCTCAGCTGATGGTTGTACCGCAGTGTCTTGGAATTTCTCTTGTCTTCTCTGGCTACGGGGCTTTCGAGACTTCCCGGGTTGTGTCTCTAGCTCGATGCCATAGAATGGCAAGGCACTGAGGGCTGGGGAATCCCCATCTGCATGCTTAGCTTGTGCTCTGGTGAGTGCAACATTACAACTTTCTGTTGGGTTTAACAGATCAAAAAGTACTGGCAGATCATCACCCAAAACCACTGGAAAAGGCAAGTTGTCCACAACACCAATATTTAACAGATAAGCCTGTCCTTGCACTTCAATGTAAATGTCAGCAGTGGGGTAAGGCTTCTCATCGCCATGCACACAGCAGATAGGGATGGTCTCAAGAGTGCAGATAGCGTTAACTGGTACATATTGTCTGTGCACCAGGGTCTGAGTACTGCCAGTATCAATCAGGGCTCTGAGGTTTTCCCCATTAATCTTGACATTCGTCATTTTCATGGACTGGTTACTCTTAGGTTTAATGTCACTATTTTGGCGTGGAACATAACACATTTGAGTGAGCTTGGCCGGATTCTTTGGGCACATTGGTTTGGTATGGCCTTCCTGTCCACACAGGTAACAAGTGGGTATTTTATTTGGAGCCCTTAATGGAACATGCTGATTCTCCCTTACAGGAGGCTTACCCGCACCTGGCGTTGACTTCTGGTGGTATTGAGGGGGTGTAGGCCTGCGGGTGTCCTTTGCGGCCTGCCAGGCATTGTTAGTCCATGGCTGGCTCTTTTTCCGGGCAGCGACAAACACGTCAGCCAGAGTGGCAGCCTCAGCAGCTGATTTTGGACCATGCTCCTTTACCCAAACCTGAAGCTCAGGAGACAACATTCTCAAGTATTGTTCCATAATAATAGTTTCACCAATTTGCTGAACTGTTTTACCTTGAGGTTGGATCCATTTTCCATACAGCTCTTTCAGCCTCACATACAGCTCCTTGGGGCTCTCATCAGGTCCAACATCCAGGGAACGAAACCTTTGCCTGTATGTCTCAGGGTTAATGTCATATTTTTTCAGAATAGCAGTTTTTACCTTGTCATATTCAAGAGACTCATCAACATCCATATGAACATAGGCTCCCCTGGCCTTACCAGTCAGCAATGGAATGAGCCGAAAAACCCAGTCAGATTTTGGCCACTGACATGCTGCTGCAATTCTCTCAAACATAATGAGAAAATGTTCAACATCATCATTTTCTGTTAGTTTCTCTAGTCTGGGCTCATGGGAGACTCGGGACTGACCTGATGAGATAATGGCAGGGTGTATCTGTGCTGACGGAGTTATGGCTCGGGCCTGTGGGTGATCATCATCTGGATCAGGAGTCTCCTGAGGATCTGGAATTGTTGACGTGAGCTCTGGTACTGGAGAAGTTCGTACCTGTACCTCCTGCTGCAACAGCTGGAACTGATGTTGTAGAGCTTTAAAGCGATGCTCCTGGCGTATCGCCTCCTCCTTCCGTTTCACTTCACGGGCCTCCTGCTGCCCCATGAAGGCCTGAATAATACACGTCAAGTCTCTCAATGTTGGCTCTCTGACATCTTCACCCTCAGTGCCTGATGCTCCCTTTAAAGCTGCACCCTCCATCTCTGCATCACTGTTCACCTGGTCTTCTGGTCCTATATGTGTCTCTCCAATCCCTGCCCGATTTCCTCTTCTGGACTTTGCTCCACGCTGCATGCCTCACAAAATGGCGGGGAAAAAGCAGGGGGAAAAAAAACCACACCTGTATGCTCAACCGGCTGATCCCACCACTGCCACCATATGTAAGGGACCGAGCTGGCAGACAAGAGGAGACTCAGGTGGTTTTCAAAAAAAAAGGCTTTTATTTTACACAATACTACAAAAAAAAGGTACAAATGATAAATGTATAACTAAAGTTCTGGGCCCATAAAAGAGGTCAAATAAACAAAACTGAACTTAAGTGACCTTAACACCAACAACAGACCTTACAAAGTAGACACAATGGGAACATATATACTGGCTGATCAGACCATTAAAACACAAGAGGATGACAGACAGACAAACACTACCAACTAAGCAATAAATAACAAAACAGAATAATTCCTCCCAAAAAAGGTTAACTCAACTAAATTAACCAAACCAAAAATACCAAAACTAAATTTTTAATCAAGAGAAACAAACAATATAACTAAACGGAAAAATAACAGTTTCTCCCTATGAGGTTGCAGGAATTGGTACGGCCCAATTGGCCACTTCCTGTATTTAACAGTTTCAGTTCCTGGGGCACATCCTTTGCTTGAGCGTGGCCAGATGTCCTTCAGAAGCAGCACCTGCACACTGGTAACTCAGAAATGAAAATTAGAACAATTTAAAGAAACTAGTGACTGTACAAAAGTTAACCAAATGTGCGCGCTACAAATAGAAACTAATGTACTGTCAAAACTGTAAAATAAAATGAGTATGATGTATGAAACAAAATCCAATGTGTTGTCATTTATTTGTTTGTAATGTGAAATGTAATTAAGATTAGCTAAATGAGGGAAAAATGAACTACAAATGTAAAAGAAACCAAAGTGTGAGTGCTACTGGGGGACAGACCTTAATGCAACTGTGTGGCTGCAAGTGCGGCCATCACAACAGGTAAAATGTAAACAATTTACTACAAAAATATAAGGAAATAGTTCAGTCTTATTGTAGTGGCTAAACTGGCCCAGTGCCGGCTTCCACTGCGGGGAATGAACCACTTAAGTGTTTTGTTGCACGTGCATACCTTTGTGTTTTCTTGCGATGTATTCTTCGGTTCTTTGGTGGTGGTAGTTGACAGAAACCTATTTATCTACAAGACTAATTTCTTATGTTTGAACATTATGTGTTTCGGTAAGAAATGTAACACCTCCTGTGGTCCAAACACACCGATCCCCACACCTGTGTGTCTTTTGTACTTAATTGATTGACGTGACCCATCACCAATTCTAAGAACGTTGACTGCCCCCTTGTGGTGTGACAGCAAACAAAAACACCCATATTGGCTCCAGCACACCAGCCCCTTAATTGTGATAAACAATTACCAAAACAAAAATAAAATTCTAAGGAGCCAATGCTAAAGTGAATTCTTAAGTCATTTATTTTGTGAAGCTGAGGTGTCATCTGAACCCTCTGCAGCTTCTTGCAGTAGACAGATCTTGGAGATTGGTCTGTCCAACTGTCCAGCCTTGGTCTTTAGCCTCACTGACCGCACCAAACCCCTCTTATCAGGGTAGGTATCAAGTACTTTCCCCATCAGCCATGATCCTCTTGGTGCAGTGGGGTCCATAATGATGACCAGGTCTCCAGTAGTGAAGCTTCTTTTTGGTTTGATCCACTTCTGTTTCTCTTGTAACAGTGGGAGGTATTCCTTCAACCACCTTTTCCAAAATAGGTCCGACAGATACTGAACTTGTCTCCATCTTTTTCTGGAGTACAGATCGTCAGCTTTAAAAAGTCCAGGTGACAGTAATGGTTTCTTTTTCAAAAGCAGCAGATGGTTAGGTGTTAGTGCCTCCAAGTCATTTGGATCGTCCGAGACTTTTGTGATTGGTCGACCATTCAAAATGGCTTCAGTTTCACACATGATGGTATGCAACCCTTCATCATCCACATGTTATTGTTGGAGAATGGAGTAGAGCACTTTCTTAACAAGACGAATATGACGCTCCCATGCTCCTCCATGATGAGACCCTGCAGGTGGGTTGAAGCTCCATTTCGGCCCATATGATAGCAAAGCTCTTTGTATTTTGCTGTGGTCCAGACAGGCCAACGCTTCTCTGAGCTCTCTCTCTGCACCAACAAAGTTTGTGCCGTTGTCAGATCGTAGGTGGTGCACTTGACCTCGGCGGCACATAAACCTTCTCACAGCATTAATACATGAATCTGTGTCCAATGAGTACACTATTTCTAGATGTATGGCTCTACTTGCCATGCAAGTGAATATGACACCATAGCGCTTGACCATGCCGCGACCTCTTTTAACCTCTATATGTCCAAAGTAGTCTACTCCTGTATTTGTGAAAGGTGGTAGGTTTGGAGTAAGCCTTTCGGGGGGTAAATCCGCCATCTTTTGTTCTCCAAGCCTTCCTTGGTAACGTCAACATATAACGCAATCAGATATTGTTTTTCTGCATGCTGAGTTGGCATTTGTGATCCAATATCTTTTTCTGAGGGCAGACAACATATGGTTCCTTCCAGCATGTCCTGTGAGTTTGTGAATATGTTGTAGAATAAGTCTGGAAACAAGCTGATCTTTTGATAGAATCACAGGATGCTTAACCTCTTCAGGCATGGCTCCTTTGCTGAGTCTGCCTCCCACTTTCAGCATGCCATCCTCAAATATTGGATCCAGTCTGGAAATATCACTGTTTACCTTCACAGGCTTTCCTTTTTCCAGGTTTGAAATTTCCATTGGGAATCTTTCTCTTTGGCTAAAACGAATGATTTCAGCCTCAGCCTTTGAAACATCCTCTACCGTTAGTGACTGACCACCAAGTGCAGCTTTCAGCTTAGTCATCTCTGTTTCCACTTTTGAATCATTCTGACTAACAGAGACTTGCATTTCTCTTCTGTGTCTTGCAAGCTGTAGAAGAGCATCTTTGAGCCTGAGAAGCCATGCCACTGAGATCCTCAGTCAATTCCAATCTGAGAAGTAGCTCAACAATTGTTGGGTTGTGTTATTGAAGGTATTCACAGTAACTGCATTCACAGAGACATCCTTTTTGACGTCTGGGTCATTGCTGGAAATTGGATTATGATCTGAAATGAGCTTTGGCCATTCCTCTTCTGCCTTCAGAAGAAAATCTGGACCCTCAATCCATCCTTTGCAGGTCAAAAGGCGGTCTGAGGACAATCCTCTGGAAGCAACATCAGCAGGGTTGTTCCTGGAACTGACATACCTCCACTGTGAGATGTCTGTCATTTCTCTTATAATAGCCACTCGATTTGCCACAAATGTGTGGAACCTTGCAGTTTCGCTTATGATGTATTTAAGCACCGTTGTGCTGTCTGTCCAAAAAATTGATTTCCCCAGATGAAATGAAAGCTCCTTCTTTAGCATTTTGTCAACACGAACTGCTAGCATGGCGGCCGTGAGTTCAGGTCTGGGGATAGTAGTCTGTTTCATAGGGGCAACTCTTGACTTTCCAAGCAAAAATGAGACTTGTACTCCTGTCTTGAATGCTAGTCTTAGGTATGATACAGTACCATAACCATGATCGCTTGCATCTGAAAAGTGATGCAATTCTGCATTTTCTGGCTTTCCAGAGTGTTTGCCTTTGATGCAGCGCTGAACTTTGAGCTCTGACATCTTTTTTAAGTTTTCCATCCATTCTTCCCATTGGCAGGAGAAACTTTGAGGTATCTCTTCATCCCAGCTGATGTTTCTTCTGCACATCTCTTGCAGCAACAGTTTAGGTGGGAGAATGAAGGGAGATAAAAAGCCTACAGGATCATAGATTGAACTTATCACAGACAAGATACCACGTCTGGTGTACGGGCGTGCTTCCACAGATGTTCTAAACTGAAATGTGTCAGTCTCCACACACCAGTACAGTCCAAGAGCTCGTTCCATGGGTAAATCATCCCTATCAAAGTCTAGATCTCTTGTTGTGGCAGATCTTTTCTCCCCCGGGATAGATGTTAACACTGTCTGACTGTTTGTGATCCATTTTGACAAATGAAATCCTCCGATTCGAAGCACTGAAGTCAAATGAGATCTGGACCTTGAAGTAATTGGCTGTTAAGCGACACACCTTGAAAATCAGCTCCACAGTCAAAAACTACTCTCAAAGATTACTTTTGGGGATGGTGCACACCATGATGAGGAAGGTATCACACTTTGTTGTCATTACGCTGTAACTGATGTGATGGAACAATCTCAGCGTATCCATTTTTGATAACTTCACTCAAAAAAGCAGTGTAGTCTCTCTGATATTTCGAGTCCCTTTTGAACTTCCTTTTCAAATTCTGCAGACGCTGCTCTGCGATGTTGCGGTTGTTAGGCATAGTGATATCCTCCATTCTGAATGGTAAATCCAAACTGTAGTGGCCTTCTAAATGTTTGACTGAATTATCCATGATCCCCATGAATTTCAAGTCCTCTCTTGACATTTCAAGTTTTTCCTCTGTAGCCTTTTCATTGAAGTCTTGATTATACTGTGATATTAAGAGCTCCTCTATTTTGGCAACAGAAATTCTGTTTGCTGTAACAATATCACTGTTGTCATTTCCACTTCTCAGAGGTCCATTAACAACCCATCCTAATTGGGTTCGCACTGCATATGGTCCATTGTCGCGACTGTTAATGACCTCCAGAGGTTCCATAAGATGTGGTGCATTGGTTCCTATCAACAGATCCACATCTGTGTCAATTTCCTGGATTTGAATTTTGTCCAAGTACGGCCATTTCTGTACTTCTTCCTGCTTAGGAGCATTAATCTTAGACACAGACACTGATTTTTGTGAAATGACTTCTGGCAGGTGAAAAAATTGGCCATCATCTAGCTTGGATACTTCCAGTCCTTTAAGTGCATTGTATGTCACAAGTTTGTTTTGTCCCATTGTACGGAGCAATATTCCCCACCGGGCTCCTGTCAGGTTTAATTGTTTCAGCAGATTGTCAGTACAGAAGGTTGCTGTGCTTCCTGGGTCTAGGAATGCATATGTTTGAACCATTTTATCACCTTTTTGTGACTTCACCTGTACAGGCACAATTGATAGGACACAATTGTCCTCTCCGGCCCCTGTATGACCACACTGTTCCATATTTATAAGAGCACTGCTCACTGGCACTTCCTGTCAATGTAACGGTATACTTTCCTTTTCTTTAAACTGAATATGAAGAACCCTGGGGTGGTTGCGATTACACACACTGCAAATGAGCCTTGCCTTACAATCTTTGCTCATGTGTCCTACCTTTAAACAACCAAAGCAGACTCCCTTCTCCTTTAGAAAGGTAATCTTGTCCTTGTGCATCTTCTTTTTCAACTTGTTGCACTCCCCCAATGGGTGTGCTCCTTGACAGCATAAACAGGATTTTTTATCATGGCCAGGTGTGGCAGTGTTTTCTTGTGGTTCCATAGCAGTGTTAACAGCTGCTACAGTAGCAAAACTGCTTTCCTTGTACTTTTGACTTTTGATTTTTATACTTCTTTTGTCAACTTTCGAGTCTTGAATATCACCAAACAGGGGATCTGACAGTATTTTTAACTGTTTTTCAATGAAATTGACCAGGTCTGGAAACATCGCTCTCTAGCCTCTTTGCTCCTGCAGCTCACAAGCTGCAGCTCTCCATCGCTCTCTGAGTTTGTATGGCAACTTCATCATTATTAGCCGCATGTTGGAGGTGATGTTCATTTCTTCCATGCTGGCTATATCCTCCATAGCGGTACAACATTCTCTTAAAAGGAAAGCATATGACTGCAGAGCATTCACATTTTCTGCTTTAATTGCAGGCCAAGCATAAGCCTTTTCCATGTAAGCTGTAGCTATTTTACTTTCACTGCCGAAATATTTCTGTAACAGTGATTTTGCCCGTAGATATCCTTGATTGGGACTGGGGTATTGGCAACTTTTCGCAAGCTCCTTTGCTTGTCCTTGTGTGAACTGCTCCAGAAAATAGAGGCAGTCCTGGCTGTTTTCAGTTCTTTTTTCAATGGAGTGTTCAAAAGCTTTAATAAATATTCGATATTCCAGAGGATTACCATCGAACACTGGGATGTCTCTCTGTGGGAGCAGAGCAGCAGTTTGCTGTTGGACAAGTAATGTTGTGATTTCATTCTGTTTTGTTAGTAAACCATAGATGTTGCTTTTACTTTGATGTTGATCTGTTGTGACTCCTGAGTCCAAAGTTGGTTTACTGAGAGGATGAGAGACAGCATTAATTGATCCAAGTGAATGAGCCTGATGTCCATGAGACCTGTCACTGTTTGTTTCATGTTGGCTTTGCTTCTGTGTTTGTCTTGGTTCCTTTGGCCGTACATCCTGTGTATGTGTCGCTGTATTGATAGGTTGGACAGTTGATTTCCTTTTGTTAATCAGTGGTGTTTCCAAAGCCTGTGATGATGGAGGCTGGTTTTCTTTCAGTCCAGTTTTTAATTGTTGGGTTTTAGATTTAGCAAGATATGAGTTCATGCCATCACTCATACTTTGATTAGCACGACTAGACACAATACTTCCTTCCAACACTTGTATCATTGCATTGGTAGCTGCGAGTTCTGTGTCCAGCTGTAAATTCTCCTTTCTTCTTTTTAAATTTTCCTCCTCAACTTCCAATGCATGTTTCGCATCCAGTGCAGCAGCACGCTGAAGTAACGCAGCCTTTTCTGCTTTAGTTTTTCGATAAGCTGAGGAAGTACTTGAAGCAGATGATTTAGTGATTGACACCTTTGTTTTTGTGTGCTTCTCTGAAACTGAAATATTTGACACACTGTCTCCTGGATTTACATCATCATCATCACCATCATCATCATCATCATCATCATCATCACCACCACCACCACCATCATCATTTTTGTCTTTTTCAGACAGCCATTGCTTTACATCACACACAAACGGTTTATTTAAATCCATCTTCATTTTAAACCATTCTTCTTGCTTTTTAAACTCATCTTCAGGAAGTGGCAAATCAAGTAACTGTGCATTTCAAAGGCATCATCACACATGTTTATGAAATCTTTCAAATTCATTTGCACTTTAGACACTGTCATTTGTTTGCATGAGAGTTTTCATTTGCTTTTTCAAATTGCTTGCTTCATTAAACTTTGTTTTTCTCCTTTTTTGAATATTTTCAATGAACATTTCCATTCCCTTTTGAGTCAGTTTAATTTGTCTTTTTTCTTTAACATCAGCGCTCTGGGCTGGCTCCATATTCCCGTCGATATTAAACGGTTCATTGTCATTAACAGACTCAATAGGGGGGTCATCGCCTTTAATGTTTTCCATTTTAGTTGAAAGGCGAGTTTACACCTCCGCAAATAAGCACAAAAAGACTCGACAATCAACCCATCTCATCCATCTTTTCACTTATAACCCATACAGCCCAATACTGTTCAAACTTCAGGCAGCGTAAAGGGATGAAAAGAGATACACCCACCGGCGTCAATGTCTTCTTTCTGCTTTCAGATTGCCGCTGCAATCCGTCCAACTCCAAACAATCCAACGACGATGTCCTCAATGAATGTCTTTGGAGATTCGTTTCTTACTTTTTTTGTAGTGGCTAAACTGGCCCAGTGCCGGTTTCCACTGCGGTGAATGAACCACTTAAGTGTTTTGTTGCACGTGCATACCTTTGTGTAAGCACCATTTATCATTTAGTAAATTTACTGTTTAATTGTATTTCTTGTTGAGCACGATGAAAGAATGTTTAAATTTAAGGTCAGGGAATATTGAGTACTTTGAATGACTTAATTCCTGTTTGTTTGACCTTTGAACTTTATTTGTCATTCTGTGCAGTTTCCGTTGGCCACTAAGAGATTAACAGGAAATGGAATTTTATTGTGAAAGGTTGTGTTAGTGAATAAACGAGTGACGGCGGAGCAACACGGTTGCTTTACCGTTGGCGTTGCCACCGTGCCGACTCAACGCGTAAAACAGGCTCATGTCGTCTATGTCGTCCATAAATGTGATTAAAAGAAGAAGTAAGTAGATACTAAGAAGTAAGAAACATGAAGACTAAAGATAGCCACTACATTAAGTAAAGCAACCTGCTCGCGAAAAGACAACTGCATCGCCATGATGTCTCGAGCGCCGAACGAGAGGGGACGAGAGTGCAGTTCCAGATACGTGGCTAAAGCTAACGTATGCTAAAGAAGCTAAGACGAAACAAAAACGACGGCGTTTGAAGACGGTATGGACACTGATATGCCACAGAATTGTGCCAGAAAGATGAAGAAATGTGTGCTACTCATTGAAAAAGTGAGACAGCAAGTAATGTTTTGGTCTTCAGAAGATGGCACTCGTTATGAAAGCTAGCTGTGCTTTGTGTCATAGACCATTTTCATGAACACTTGTTGAATTAAGAAGCTGTGTACGCATCCAATATGGCGGACGACGGTAAGCACGTAAGGCCAAGAGCACAGAGCTGCAGCAGCAGGACCGGCCACAAGAGGGCAACAAAGTACACAGAAAGAGGTCTGAAAGAGCAACTAAGCAGGCATATAAATACCAGACGGTCCAAGCTGTCACAGTTAACGTCAAAAACGAATAAATTAAACGGACTAATGAAAGACAATGAGAGTCCAGACATCATTGATGAACATTTAGAAGAATGCTTCAAACTTTTAAAGGAGTTTACTCATGCAAACTATGATGTACTCATGCTGTTGATGAAAAGGATGCAGATCAGACATTTTGGTTCAAACCAAAAAAGGAACAATTCAACAATTTCATGAGTGAAGCTGAAAGGTGGATAGCTACAACAAGGCAACAGAATGAAAACGTGAGTCCAGATGACAGTGTTTCTGTAACAGCTACACCAGCAGAAAATAAATCTGGTCTCTGTGTTGCACGAAGCATAACAAGCAGCCACTCATCCAGATCATCTAGAGCATCATCCATCTCATCTATACGGCAGAAGCAGCAAGCAGAACATGCCGCCTTACTTGCACGTGCAGCATCCCTGAAACAAAAACAGGCATTAGAACTTGAAGAATGCAAGTTAAAGGCAAAAAAGGATCAGCTTGAGATCGAGACGGCTATTGCTGAGTCTACAGCCAAAATAAAAGTGCTGGAAAACTGTGAGTATGAGAACAAACACGATGTAACTGGTCATCCTGAGGCAAGCTTTGAGGACAATCAGCAGCCAATCGAACAGGAGCCAGTAATAAGATATGAACACATTGAACAGCCACAAGTGAACGACAATAAAGTGAAACATGAACATGACGTACAGCAAAATGATGTCAGTAATAATCCAGTAAACTTGTGTGAAGTGATGCTGAAACAAAATGACATCACTGAGATGTTAGTCAAACAACAGAAACTGTCACATTTGCCACAAAGAGATGTACCTGTTTTCAGTGGTGATCCCCTTGAGTTTAAATCCTTCATGAGGGCCTTTGACCATACTATTCATGGTAAAGCTGATAGTGACAGTGACAGGTTATACTACCTTGAACAGTTTACCAGAGGTGAGCCCAGAGACTTAGTCAGAAGTTGTCAGCACATGAATCCTCAACAAGGCTACAATGAAGCAAGAAAATTGCTGACTTATCACTATGGCAATGAACTGAAAATCTCAACTGCCTATATGAACAGAGCATTCAACTGGCTGCAAATTAAACCAGATGATGCTAAGGCTCTTCATAGTTACTCCCTGTTTCTAACTGGCTGTAACAATGCAATGCAAGACCTTAATCAGCTCCAAGAAATGGAGAATCCCACTAATCTCAGAATCATTATCTCCAAGTTACCATACAAGATGAGAGAGATGTGGAGAGTTTCTGCTTTTGACATTCAAGAAACAAGTGGAAGGAGAGCAAGATTTTCAGATCTGGTCAGATTCATAAACAGACAAGCTAAAATAGCTGCAGATCCCTTGTTTGGTGACATTAAAGATGCTGAAGATAAGGGAAAACCTATGCAAATGTGAGACTGAACAGAGCATCCAGGCCAAAGGGGAGTGCATTTGCCACAAGTGTAGCACCAGCTACAAATAAACAGTCCCCTGAAAGCTATAAAAACTCCTCTCGCCACACCATTAATGCCTTTCAGAAGCCATGTATATATTGTGAAAAACAACATACATTGGCAGAATGTCACAAAATCAGAAACCAGCCTTACAAAGATAGACTAGAGTTTCTTAAAGGAAACGGACTGTGTTTTTCATGTTTGACACCAGGACATTTGAGTAAAGACTGTAAGAAAAGAGCTTCATGTGAATACTGTTCTAAGAGACATCCAAGCATGCTTCATTGCACAAAGGAAGGGGATAATGAAGCAGTTCAGACAAGTCAGAAAAACGTCACAGAAAGCACTACAACTTATGAAACAACACACATCTCGGGTGGAATATGTGGAGCCACCGGGGCCGGAAAGGACAGTCGTGTCTTAGCAATTGTGCCTGTGTGTGTCAAGTCAAAGAAAGGCAGCAAGGTAATAGAGACTTATGCATTCATGGATAATGGAAGCCAAGCCACATTCTGCACCGAGAAGCTGATGAGACAGCTTGGCATTGTAGGCAAGAAAACACAAATACTGCTCCGAACAATGGGCCAAGAAAAGTTAGAACCGAGCTACCATCTTTCAGGATTAGAGGTGTGTGGTTTGAAAGAGAACATTTACATTGACTTACCTGAGATTTACACTCATAGAGACATTCCAGTGTCCAAAGAGAACATTCCAGTGCAAGACGATTTAAAAAGGTGGCCACACCTTCATGGAATCCAGCTGCCACAAACAACTGCAGACATTGGACTGTTAATAGGCTGTGATGTCTACAAGGCTATGGAACCGTGGGAAGTCATCCACAGTGAGGATGATGGTCCATATGCAGTTCGAACAGTCCTCGGTTGGGTCATCAACGGTCCTCTCAGGAGTGAGGATTGCACCACTCCATCTGAAAGTCAACTGAGTGTCTCTGTGAATCGCATCTCCATTGCTAATGTGGAGAACCTGCTTGTGCAACAGTTTAACCATGATTTCCCAGAGAAAGCCAGTGAGGAGAAACATGAAATGTCACGAGAGGACATCCAGTTTATGGACTCTGTCAATGAAACAGCTAAAAAGGTTGACGGACACTATAGTATAGGTCTTCCCTTAAGAAACAAAGCTGTCAAAATGCCTAACAACCGAGGTGTAGTTGTTCAGAGAGCAGAAAACCTGAAAAAGAAACTTGTCAAAAACAAAGACTTTCACAGAGAGTATCAAAGCTTCATGTCTTACCTGTTGAGTAAAGGCTATGCAGTTGAAGTACCAAAAGAAAAGACTGTGTCTGAGAATGAGAGATTTTGGTACATACCTCATCATGGGGTATATCACCCCCAAAAAGGAAAACTCCGTGTAGTTTTTGACTGTGCAGCTTCATATCAAGGCAAGTCATTGAATGGGGAACTTTTGCAGGGCCCAGATTTAACAAACACACTAATAGGAGTGTTAACAAGATTCAGACATGACCACATTGCCTTAATGTCAGACATAGAGGCTATGTATCATCAAGTTAAAGTGCCACCAGAAGACAGTGACCTTCTGAGATTCCTCTGGTGGCCAGATGGAAACTTGAATGAACCACTGCAAGAATACAAGATGGTTGTGCACTTGTTTGGGGCAACATCTTCCCCCAGCTGTGCCAACTTTGCACTGAGGAAGACCGCTGAGGATGCTAAAGACAAAATGGCACCTGCTGCAGTTAAAGCAGTAATGAACAATTTTTATGTGGATGATTGCCTTTTATCAGTGCCAGACGAAACCCAAGCAGTTGCTATGGTCAGGAACTTGACAGCACTCTGTGAGAGTGGAGGATTCCACCTAACAAAGTGGATGAGCAATAGCAGAGCCATCCTTGCCTCCATTACTGAACCTGAAAGAGCAAAGGAGGTTAAGGATTTGGATCTCAGTCATGACGCATTACCTGATGAGAGAGTCCTTGGAGTGAACTGGTGTACTGAGTTGGATGTATTTAAGATCAGGATAAATGCAAAACACGCACCTTAGACAAGACGTGGCATCCTCTCATTCATAAGTGCCATATATGACCCTTTAGGGTTTTTGTCACCTGTCATCCTTCCAGCAAAAATGATCCTGCAGGAGCTGTGTGGCAGGAAAGTCTCCTGGGACGAGCACATCCCCCCTGAACTGGCTCAAAAATCACAGAAGTGGATTTCTGAACTCACAAAGCTTCATGGTTTCACAGTGGACAGATGTCTGAAACCAGTTGGATTTGGAAAAGTCACATCTGCACAAATGCATCACTTTGCCGATGCGAGTGAGAAAGGTTATGGAGTTGTTACCTACCTTCGCATCACAAATGAAAATGGCTCAACTCACTGTTCATTCATCATCGGCAAGTCCAGAGTGTCGCCACTGAAACAAACAACAATTCCAAGACTGGAATTAACAGCAGCTACAGTTGCTGTAAAAATGGACCGCCTCATGAGAAAGGAGCTGCATATGCCACTGGAAGAATCTATGTTTTGGACTGACAGTACTACTGTGTTGAGGTACATTGCCAGTGAAAATGTTAGGTTCAAAACATTTGTAGCAAACAGAGTGTTGCTCATCAGAGACAACACCAAACCAAGTCAGTGGATGTATGTTAACTCTGAGTTAAATCCAGCCGACCATGCGTCAAGAGGCATGAACGCAGACACATTCACTAAATGTCAAAACTGGATTGGTGGGCCAGATTTTTTGACAAGAGACAAGGACCACTGGCCAGTTTCACCTGACATGAGAGAAACACAGAAAGATGATGTTGAAATGAAAGAAACAATGAGTGTGAATGCTACAAATGTGCACGAGAGCTCACTCAACAAGCTCATTTGTCATTATTCAGAGTGGCACAGTTTAAAAAAGGCAGTTTCCTGGATGATGAAATTCAAACAACTGCTTCATAAGCTGAGCACACATCGTAAACATCTCATATCACAAGCAAGTGAGAGTTTGAGTTATGAAAAGACAACTGAAATGGTCAAAAGACAAATGCAGAAGTTCAGATCAACTATTAAGGGATCCTTGCTCACTGCCGAAGATGTAGCAAGTGGAGAAATTGAGATTATCAGACTGTGTCAAAGTCAAGGCTTCAGTGATGAACTAATGACTCTCCAGAAGGGTGACAAGCTTAAAAGGAGCAGTCACATTGTCAAACTTGATCCTGTTGTGCAGGATGGGATTTTAAGAGTAGGAGGACGATTGCATCGATCCGCATTACCAGCAGATGCTAAGCATCCTGTGATCCTTCCTAAAAATCACCATGTTTCAGCCTTGATCCTCAGACATATCCATCAAGAAACAGGGCATAGTGGAAGGAATTATACATTGTCCAGACTTAGAGAAAGATTCTGGATTCCACAAGCAGACTCTGCTCTTAGGAAGATACTGTCAAAGTGTGTAACATGCAGGAAGATCTCAGCAAAGCCTGCTGAACAGAGAATGGCAAATTTGCCACAAGATCGCCTGATACCTGACAAACCCCCATTCTCCAGTGTGGGAATAGATTATTTTGGGCCTTTTGAAGTCAAATGTGGGCGGAGTTCAGTCAAAAGGTATGGCGTATTGTTCACATGTCTTACTGTAAGAGCTATTCATATTGAAGTTGCCCATTCACTTGAGACTGATGCCTGCATTAATGCATATAGGAGATTCATTGCAAGGAGAGGCCAAGTGTCAGTCATGAGATCAGATAATGGCACAAATCTAGTGGGAGCAGAGAAGGAAATGCGTGAAGCAATCAAAGGCTGGAATCAGTCAAAAATCTCAGAGATGCTCATGCAGAAAGGTATCACATGGATATTCAACCCACCAGCAGGCTCGCACTTCGGAGGCATCTGGGAGAGACAGATTCGTTCTGTGAGGAGAATTCTAAACCAAATCCTGAAACAGCAGCCTCTTGATGATGAGCGCCTCCACACAGTGCTATGTGAAGTTGAGGCCATTATTAATGGCAGGCCTATAACAAGAGTGTCAAATGATTCAAACGACATAGAGGCTCTCACACCGAACCACCTACTTCTCCTTAAAAGACAACCGGTACTGCCACCTGGAGTGTTTCAAAAGGAGGACCTGTATGCCAAGAGAAGGTGGAGACAGGTGCAGTACTTGTCTGACATCTTCTGGAAGCGTTGGACCAAAGAGTATTTGCCGCTTCTTCAAGAAAGACAGAAGTGGTCAGTAACCAGGAGAAATATGAAAGAAGGAGATGTTGTCCTTATAGTGGATGACAGTGCACCAAGAAGTTCCTGGTTAATGGGAAAAGTTGAAAGGACAGTGTCAGATTCAAAGGGACTTGTCAGAAGTGCATTTGTGAAAACTAAAACAAGTGTTTTGGAAAGGCCAATAGATAAGTTATGTCTGTTGCTTGAAATGGATGAGTAAGTGAAATGTTTATATGCCATGTGTAAAATACTTGTGCTTAAAGCATAGGATTTTCGCTGCATACCAAACTTGAGTAAATATTGAAATGAACTAAATGTGGATTTAAAAACACTGTTCAAGTTAAGAGATAAACATAAGTTGTATGTAAAAAAAATGAGTTAAAAGAAGTTAGTCATATGTTCTGATTTGAGATGAAATGACGCTTTAATGTGTTAAGATGTAATTGTTAGGGGCTGGAATGTAAGCGCCATTTATCATTTAGTAAATTTACTGTTTAATTGTATTTCTTGTTGAGCACGATGAAAGAATGTTTAAATTTAAGGTCAGGGAATATTGAGTACTTTGAATGACTTAATTCCTGTTTGTTTGACCTTTGAACTTTATTTGTCACTCTGTGCAGTTTCCGTTGGCCACTAAGAGATTAACAGGAAATGGAATTTTATTGTGAAAGGTTGTGTTAGTGAATAAACGAGTGACGGCGGAGCAACACGGTTGCTTTACCGTTGGCGTTGCCACCGTGCCGACTCAACGCGTAAAACAGGCTCATGTCGTCTATGTCGTCCATAAATGTGGTTAAAAGAAGAAGTAAGTAGATACTAAGAAGTAAGAAACATGAAGACTAAAGATAGCCACTACACTTTGTGTTTTCTTGCGATGTATTCTTCGGTTCTTCGGTGGTGGTAGTTGACAGAAACCTATTTATTTACTAGACTAATTTCTTATGTTTGAACATTATGTGTTGCGGTAAGAAACGTAACACCTCCTGTGGTCCAAACACACCGATCCCCACACCTGTGTGTCTTTTGTACTTAATTGATTGACGTGACCCATCACCAATTCTAAGAACGTTGACTGCCACCTTGTGGTGTGACAGCAAACAAAAACACCCATAATGGCTCCAACACTTATTTTATTCAAATAGCCTACATTTTTATCTACATTTGATTATTAATTTACTGCTTTAAACCCAGTTTCTGATTAAACAAGCTGCATTTTGAGCTGTGATTCATGCAAACAAATGATGGAAAATGATTATACCATGATGTAATTTATGCACCACTTTTATTTAATTTATTTGTATTTATTTCAAGTGGATGATTGGGGTTCATCATTTGCTCACTGACAAAGAAAAGGAAAAAAAAAAGTTGAATGCATTACTGAGTTTAGAGTTAGTGCGACACCTGCAGGTGGATTTTCTGTACAGCAACCAAACTACCATTTTAAAGCTCCACTATAAAGACAATTTGTCATCAGAGTGACTTCATTGGTGTGATGAATCTCATTAAAAAGGTAAATAAGACAGAGGAAACTGTAAATTACTGCTGTACAGGGTATATATTATTATAATGTATATGTTCAAGAGGGGTCAGGGACATCTGGCTTATGGGTTGTATGTGGCCTGTGAGACTGTTTGATCCAGCCCACCAGGCAATTACCTTTTTTCTGTGATAAAAGAAAATAACATGAAATAGCAGACAAACACATCCTTCTTGGTGGTCCCTTCCACTGTGCGCCTGTGAATTTTGTATACGTCTATGCATTGAAACAACTATGCATTTTGCACCAAGAAACTGCACTCTGGTTTGTGCATGGAAATATCAGTGCGTTAATTAGCAAGAAGGGCATCAAAGATATGGGGCTCTAGTTTTGCAGACCGGGCGAGGCGGGGGCGCAGCGCACCTGCGCTTCGCCAACTGGGTGTGGCCAGGCGGATTTTGCAAGTTTGGCACACCGTGCGCGCTGGCGCAGCTACTCGTCTGTCCCTGTGGCAAGCCGTTTTAACATTTAATCACTAAGTCCGACTATCTGGAATTACCATTATAGATATCTATAACGTCATTTTGACTAGTAGTAATGTCATTGTGACTCGTATGAATTTTAATTTAAGATATCTGTAACGTCATTCTGACTAGTCAAAATTGAATGACAGATATCTATGACGTCATTTTGACTAGTCAAAACTGAATTACAGATATCTATGACGTCATTCTGACTAGTCAAAACTACAGTTACAGATATCTGTAATTCAGTTTTGACTAGTAAGATTCAAACTATTTTTGCCATTCATGTGTATGGGGTTTGTCATTATAGATATCTACAATTACATTATGACTATCTATAATTCCAGTTTGAGATATCTACAATTACATTATGACTATCTATAATTCCAGTTTGAGATATCTACAACGTCATTTTGACTAGTCATAATTCGAATTCAAGATATCTACAACATCATCTGAAACTCAATTCAAGATATCTAGAAAGGACCATGTAGATATCTTCAATTGATGATAATTAAAGATATCTTGAACTTGAATTATGACTAGTCAAAATTAAATTGTAGATATCTCAAACTGGAATTACAGATATCCACAATTCAGTTGTAGATATCCGCAACTACATTGGAGATATCTATAATGACAAACCCCATACACATGAATGGCAAAAATAGTTTGAATCTTACTAGTCAAAACTGAATTACAGATATCTGTAATTAGAGTTTTGACTAGGCAAAATCGAATTACAGATATCTTGAATAAGAGTTTTGACTAGGCAAAATTATGTTGCAGATATCAGCAATGAATATCCAGTCTAGCGATTAAATGTTAAAATGGCTTGCCATAGATATCTTCAATTGATGATAATTAAAGATATTTATACAAAAAATTGTAGATATCTCAAACTGGAATTACAGATATCCACAATTCAGTTGCAGATATCCGTAACTACATTGGAGATATCTATAATGACAAACCCCATACATATGAATGGTAAAAATAGTTTGAATCTTACTAGTCAAAACTGAATTACAGATATGTGTCATTAGAGTTTTGACTAGGCAAAATCTAATTACAGATATCTTGAATAAGAGTTTTGACTAGGCAAAATTATGTTGCAGATATCAGCAATGAATATCCAGTCTAGCGATTAAATGTTAAAATGGCTTGCCATACTGTCCCACCTCCATCCCTCCTACCTGCACAAGTCGGAAGGAGGGAGGAGAGAAGGCGTGGAGTGGGTTTTACACATCCGATTCACATCACACCAATCAAATGAGCCCCTCTCCTCGCCCTTAAATGCGCCGCGCGAAGGTGTAATGAGAGTTTACTCAATTCGCCATGGCAGAAGAAAGCAGCAGCGTCAGATGACCAAACTTCTCCCAGGAGGAAACTGATGTTTTGGTCCAGGAGGTCCAAGCTCACACTGTCCGAATATACGGAACTGTGAGCAGACCTTCACGGGCTGATGATGCAAAGGTAGCCTGGGAGGAGGTCTATGGCAAGCCATTTTAACATTTAATCGCTAGACTGGATATTCATTGCTGATATCTGCAACATAATTTTGCCAAGTCAAAACTCTTATTCAAGATATCTGTAATTAGATTTTGCCTAGTCAAAACTCTAATTACAGATATCTGTAATTCAGTTTTGACGAGTAAGATTCAAACTATTTTTGCCATTCATGTGTATGGGGTTTGTCATTATAGATATCTCCAATGTAGTTGCGGATATCTGCAATTCTTATTGCGGATATCCGCAACTGAATTGTGGATATCTGTAATTCCAGTTTGAGATATCTACAATTTAATTTTGACTAGTCATAATTCAAGTTCAAGATATCTTTAATTATCATCAATTGAAGATATCTACATGGTCCTTTCTAGATATCTTGAATTGAGTTTCAGATAGTCAGAATGACGTTGTAGATATCTTGAATTCGAATTATGACTAGTCAAAATGACGTTGTAGATATCTACAACTGAATTATGACTAGTCAAATTGACGTTGTAGATATCTCAAACTGGAATTATAGATAGTCATAATGTAATTGTAGATATCTATAATGACAAACCCCATACACATTAATGGCAAAAATAGTTTGAATCTTACTAGTCAAAACTGAATTACAGATATCTGTAACTGTAGTTTTGACTAGTCAGAATGATATTATAGATATCTGTAATTCAGTTTTGACTAGTCAGAATGACGTCATAGATATCTGTAATTAAGTTTTGACTAGTCAAAATGACATTACAGATATCTGTAATTCAGTTTTGACTAGTCAGAATGACGTTACTACTAGTCAAAATGACGTTATAGATATCTGTCATTCAGTTTTGACTAGTCAAAATGACGTTATAGATATCTGTAATTAAGTTTTGACTAGTCAGAATGACGTTACAGATATCTTAAATTAAAATTCATACTAGTCACAATGACATTACTACTAGTCAAAATGACGTTATAGATATCTATAATTCAGTTTTGACTAGTCAAAATGACGTTATAGATATCTATAATTCAGTTTTGACTAGTCAAAATGACGTTATAGATATCTGTAATTCAGTTTTGACTAGTCAAAATGACATGATAGATATCTGTCATTCAGTTTTGACTAGTCAGAATGACGTTACAGATATCTTAAATTAAAATTCATACTAGTCACAATGACATTACTACAAGTCAAAATGACGTTATAGATATCTATAATGGTAATTCCAGATAGTCGGACTTAGTGATTAAATGTTAAAACGGCTTTCCATATGCCTCTGACACCAGGTTTGACTTTGTCTGAGCAGCAGGGGAACGTTTTCCTGATGCAGCCCCTGAGACTCTGATCTCTAAAGCCGTAGATGAGCGGGCTGAGGAAGCGTGGAGTAAGGATGAAACAGAAGTAGTTAAAAAAGGCAATGTCCTCTGGCAACCAGTTGGCATGCAGCACTACGAGAGTTTCAGTGATCGGATAAGTGAAGGCCAACACACATAGCAGCAGCTGAAAGCCGTGTAGCAGCACAGTGTGCATGGCTTTGTTCACAGACACTTTATCTTGTCTCATTTTCCTGGTTTCCAGCAGGATTCTCACATATGTAAAGATGATGACAACAGCTACTACTGCAAAGAAGAGAATGTTTACAACAGCACGAAACATTTCCTGGATTGGAGATGAGTTGACAATGGTAGATTTACAAAGCACAGGGGTAGAGAGGATATCCACAGCAGGATCTCTTTTCCCAATTGAGTAGTGAATCACAGGGAAGATACAGCTGATGAGCCACAGGGACAGAATAATGATCCAGATACGGTCTGAGCGCCAGGCGGCTGGGCGCTGCAGGGGATAGAAGATGGCAACATAACGCTCCAGTGACATTGTGGCCAGAATTAAAGGTGTGTTCTGGAAGGTGGCACTTGAAACAAACAACATAGGAACACATAGGATAAAAGCAAATTTTACCCTGCCCATGACAAAGAGGAAGAGCAGCACAGAGAACAAAAGCTGGACAGTGTCATTGATCAGCATGTAGGCAAACAGGATGTAACGTGATGTGTCCAGGAACTGCCTGTGAGATGCAAAGATGTGCAGCATGACAATAATGCAGCAGAAGAAGAGGCAGAAGATGGGAACCACCACACACACCTTGATGATCACAGACAGGCTTCTGCTGGAAGTTGCATTGCCTGGATATTCAGTCAGATTCTGCATTTTGCAGCTATGCACTGAAGCAAACCTGTGAAAGATACAATGAGTGAAAAGTCCATACACACACTAAAACACATCCTCAAAATGCTTAATAACTGACAGTAAAACAACACACACATACTTTTCTGTCTTTCCTCATCTACCCTTTAAAGCAGACTATTTGCACTGTGGCTGAATACAAATCCAACATTCAGAATACAAGAGTAACAGTTGCCTAAAAATGTCTTTATCAGTCTTCATCTGTTCTTCTTATCAATGAACAAAATCTGTGGGATGATCTCCCCCTTATCTTAAGTGTTCGGCCCAGTTCAGATCTGTGTGACTTGCCCGATTCCTCCAGAGATACATTACTTACATGATATCATCATACTGCATGATGTTTCTCACTAACTGATATTTCAGTGGGGAGATGAGCTAGATACATTATATAATTATATGTGTAACACACCGTTAAGCAGACAACCAGTTCTCAATGTGAGGCATCAAAATAACCTGTTTTGATTGAAATGGCTGAGACAACAATCAACTAATAACAAAGTTTATATGACAACAGTAACAATAATTACAAGTCATTTAAAGTAGAAAAATATGAGTGAGTAATGTGTGTGTGTGCAGGTCTTTATGAGAAGGACATTGGTTTACAGTCTCAGTCCTCAACAGTAGCTCTGACTGGTTACATGTCACTATATTAGGAGGGATAGCAACAAACAAATCATCAATCTAACTATGATGGGTCGTGACTTATGGGTTTCCCAGATCCATGAGCCCATCCCAACTCTATTTTTAAATATCCCAGCTGTAGTTTTTCTTATCATGGCACCTTTACTAGCCCTCCAGATTATTTGTTGTGTCTGAAACTGAGGTCACACTTTTGCAGATAGTGTCCAAATCTGTCTTGGTTTCATTGCAGTTCTTGGACCAAGTTTTAAATGAGACTTGTAAATCATCAAGTTCCTTCTGAGTCATCTCTAGACTCACAGTGAGATCATAGACTTGCTTTGACAGATCATCAATCCTCTTGTTTGAAGAATAAACTATGATCTGTTCACAGGTTTTGAAGCTTTTTTTCCCTGTTGTTCAAGCAAGTTTCTATGGAAATCTTTGTGCTGGTCTAACAGTTCACGTACTTGAGTCATGGTGACATGTTCCTCAGTGTGGTTGTTGGAGACTTTGGGTGTCATGGTTTAGACCCAAAGTTCAGCAGAAGAAAATCATAAACCTCCACAAGATGGTAATAATGTCCTCAGTTTTGTTGCAGAGAGTTGGTAAGACTCTTCTTAATTCACTCGGCATTAGACACTACTTTTCACAGACGGTATATGGACCATATCTATTAGTCACACATCTGTTAACTACGTTAATATGGACCTATCTAGGTTCTATTGTTGTTGTCTTTGGACATAATTGACACTTTTGGTCATGACAAAGAGTTGTTGTCGATTTTTACAAAGTTTCTCATATATTTTGATTTTTTGATATAGCATTATGTGCTTGATGATTTTCTATCTTTCTATTAGGCTATTTTTCTATTATATCTAGACTATTCGATGTATTATTTATGAATGGTCTGTATTTGTATCTTTGTATTGTTGTCAATTGGAACCAGCTGGCTTCTGTTAAAAGGGTGACACACCCACAAACCATTTAACGCTGAGGCGGCTGAGCTGAAACGCGTCCGTTTATCTGCTGCTGTGCAGTTTATTAAATTCAAAGTGTTACACTTATAAGTGAGTGCTGTCAGGTTTTGTACTTTTCTGTGATGTTTTTGGACTGGCACCCTATTTCTTTTTTGAGACTTTTTGAGTGAGCACACCAAGTCTGCTGATTAACATTTTATAATCCCATATTCTTGTAAAATCATAGTTTATATTTGCCCCCCCAGCCTCAAGGTGACTGTTCATGCTGACGACCAGCTTTCTCTCCATTTATTCCACATTAATAACCTCAGTTGGCACAGAGTTCACCATTACAGGATGCCAGGTTCCAACCTTTTTATTGTGTATGCCACATGAATAACTGCCAGACCATAATGTTGACAATACATGACATGAGTAATGAGGAATAAGTAACCTACTCAGTCGTAGTATAGAAGGTTTTGCAGTGAATTCTACTATCCATTCATATATTGATGTCAGTCAATGGCTCAAGAGAGTTTGATGTAAGGACATTTAATCAAGCACTGTAAAGTATATGAAAAACGTGCAGCTTATTTTCACTCTTTGCTTCTACGCTGTAACATTTACCTAATGTCTATTTAATTAGCAGATTCACATTTTACACACATCTGATGAGGTTATAATACATTTATTGATTTATTTTCTGATTTAACATGCCCAAATCATATAAAGTAGCTAAAAGATAGTTCCAAACATTTAAATTCTGCTTA
Source organism: Epinephelus fuscoguttatus (assembly GCF_011397635.1). Taxonomy (NCBI): domain Eukaryota; kingdom Metazoa; phylum Chordata; class Actinopteri; order Perciformes; family Serranidae; genus Epinephelus; species Epinephelus fuscoguttatus. The sequence continues at coordinate 29,634,047 of NC_064756.1, forward strand.
CACAGTATCACAGAAATATAAATATATGAATATGTTATTTATGAATGAATCAGATAACATAAATGATAGTTTACTTTCCTTCTAATGACACTTTCACTCATGTAACGTTGGACCACAGGATGTACACTGTAGTATCCATGGATCAGGGTTGGCCCTAGACTTATGGGGCCCTGAGTGTTGCCACTTCACATGTCACTGAACCATATTGTGTATTGTAATAATTATCTTAAGCACACGTAATGTACAGATAAGCATGTAAAGACTAAAGTTGGACCTGTTAGCAGCAACACTACCTTAAAATCGACGACAGTAAATGCAGTATTTGTCTATTACCCCCTAACACAATAAACAGTTCCTCTCAGGGCCTTTTACTTGATCTGGTTAAAGTCTGATGCAGATTTTAGTGACATGTCCACAATGGAAAGACCTGTGTGGCTGATGTAGAAAGGATATGATATGACCAAAAATATATGATACACAAGGCAACTTTGTAGACCATGCATTTCTGACAAATAACTAATAATTTTGTGCAAGATTTGCTACAGTGATCAAATAAGAAAGAAATACAAAAAGAAGCAGATTTAAATGAAGTGTTTCTATAAAATTGTCAAGGAAAACAGCAAAATGTCTATTAACAGGTAAAATGTAAACAATGTACTACAAAAATATAAGGAAATAGTTAAGTCCTATTTTAATCAAATACATTTTTATCTACATTTGATTATTAATTTACTGCTTTAAACCCAGTTTCTGATTAAACAAGCTGCATTTTGAGCTGTGATTCATGCAAATAAATGATGGAAAATGATTATACCATGATGTAATTTATGCACCACTTTTATTTAATTTATGTGTATTTATTTCAAGTGGATGATTGGGGTTCATCATTTGCTCACTGACAAAGAAAGGGAAAAAAAAGTTGAATGCATTACTGAGTTTAGAGTTAGTGCGACACCTGCAGGTGGATTTTCTGTACAGCAACCAAACTACCATTTTAAAGCTCCACTATAAAGACAATTTGTCATCAGAGTGACTTCATTGGTGTGATGAATCTCATTAAAAAGGTAAATAAGACAGAGCAAACTGTAAATTACTGCTGTACAGGGTATATATTATTATAATGTATATGTTCAAGAGGGGTCAGGGACATCTGGCTTATGGGTTGTATGTGGCCTGTGAGACTGTTTGATCCAGCCCACCAGGCAATTACCTTTTTTCTGTGATAAAAGAAAATAACATGAAATAGCAGACAAACACATCCTTCTCGGTGGTCCCTTCCACTGTGCGCCTGTGAATTTTGTATACGTCTATGCATTGAAACAACTATGCATTTTGCACCAAGAAACTGCACTCTGGTTTGTGCATGGAAATATCAGTGCGCTAATTTGCAAGAAGGGCATCAAAGATATGGGGCTCTAGTTTTGCAGACCGGGCGAGGCGGGGGCGCAGCGCACCTGCGCTTCGCCAACTGGGTGTGGCCAGGCGGATTTTGCAAGTTTGGCACACCATGCGCGCTGGCGCAGCTACTCGTCTGTCCCACCTCCGTCCCTCCTAGCTGCGCAAGTCGGAAGGAGGGAGGAGAGAAGGCGTGGAGTGGGTTTTACACATCCGATTCACATCACACCAATCAAATGAGCGCCTCTCCTCGCCCTTAAATGCGCTGCGCGAAGGTGTAATGAGAGTTTACTCAATTCGCCATGGCAGAAGAGAGCAGCAGCATCAGATGACCAAACTCCTCCCAGGAGGAAACTGATGTTTTGGCCCGGGATGTCCAAGCTCGCAGTGTCCGAATATACGGAACTGTGAGCAGACCTCCATGGGCTGATGATGCAAAGGTAGCCTGGGAGGAGGTCACCACAATTGTAAATTAATGTGTTTCTCTTGTGCGCGCACTCTCTCTCTCTCTTTCTCTCTCGCAGTCTCACTCTGTTTCTTTTCTTTTGACTTTTCTAAGATGACAGATGCTGAATATATACTCCCTATCTGATGCTGTGGCTGTTTGTGGTTGGCTGAGAGGGATGTGAACTCAGTAGTTTGCAGCTGTGTCAATTAAATCACGTTGGGTTTCCATTACGCGTGCCAAACATGCCAAAAGGTGCCAATTCCCTTTGATCTGACATCAGATGTGACGGGACAGTCGATATAGAGATACATTTATGTGCTGATTGCAGATAGTTGCATTGAATAGTGTTTTTTTTGGGTATTTATTGCATTGTTAATGTGCCTGACATTCTGGAAACCTGCCTGTGAGGTTTTGGTGACGCGTGCACACTGTCCACTGGTCAGCCAAACTTCCGCTACACTGGCTGCGCTCCCCATTCGCTGACAGTAGACGTGGTTTCAGTTGGCAAGCTTTTAGTGCACCTTCAGCGAAGCCTTTTGGCACGAAACTGTCACTGCGCCAAGCTGGATCTGTCGACACCTCCCCCTGCTGCGCCGCCACACCCATCTCAGCGCACCTCGGTCTGCCAAACTACCAAACTGAGCGCGCCTCAGGTTGCGCTGCTCGAAACTAGCTCTGTGTGGGGTCCGCCACCCTGCATTGCGCCGGGAAACTAGAGCCCATGGCATCTTTTGTGATTTATGGTTTTTAAATATCTGTAATAGAGTCTAATCACAGTGGATTAGAGAAGGCTGATAGTATTAGCTTGCCTGCAACTTGTCCTGCAGCTTGCCTCTGACACCAGGTTTGACTTTGTCTGAGCAGCAGAGGAACGTTTTCCTGATGCAGCCCCTGAGACTCTGATCTCTAAAGCCGTAAATGAGCGGACTGAGGAAGCGTGGAGTAAGGATGAAACAGAAAAAGTTAAAAAAGGCAATGTCCTCTGGCAACCAGTTGGCATGCAGCACTACGAGAGTTTCAGTGATCGGATAAGTGAAGGCCAACACACATAGCAGCAGTTGAAAGCCGTGTAGCAGCACAGTGTGCATGGCTTTGTTCACAGACACTTTATCTTGTCTCATTTTCCTGGTTTCCAGCAGGATTCTCACATATGTAAAGATGATGACAACAGCTACTACTGCAAAGAAGAGAATGTTTACAACAGCATGAAACATATCCTGGATTGGAGATGAGTTGACAATGGTAGATTTACAAAGCACAGGGGTAGAGAGGATATCCACAGCAGGATCTCTTTTCCCAATTGAGTAGTGAATCACAGGGAAGATACAGCTGATGAGCCACAGGGACAGAATAATGATCCAGATACGGTCTGAGCGCCAGGCGGCCGGGCGCTGCAGGGGATAGAAGATGGCAACATAACGCTCCAGTGACATTGTGGCAAGAATTAAAGGTGTGTTCTGGAAAGTGACACTTGAAACAAACAACATAGGAACACATAGGACAAAGGCAAATTTTACCCTGCCCATGACAAAGAGGAAGAGCAGCACAGAGAACAAAAGCTGGACAGTGTCATTGATCAGCATGTAGGCAAACAGGATGTAACGCGATGTGTCCAGAAACTGCCTGTGAGATGCAAAGATGTGCAGCATGACAATAATGCAGCAGAAGAAGAGGCAGAAGGAGGGAATCACCACACACACCTTGATGATCACAGACAGGCTTCTGCTGGAAGTTGCATTGCCTGGATATTCAGTCAGATTCTGCATTTTGCAGCTATGCACTGAAGCAAACCTGTGAAAGATACAATGAGTGAAAAGTCCATACACACACTAAAACACATCCTCAAAATGCTTAATAACTGAGAGAAAAACAACACACACATACTTTTCTGTCTTTCCTCATCTACCCTTTAAAGCAGACTATTTGCACTGTGGCTGAATACAAATCCAACATTCAGAATACAAGAGTAACAGTTACCTAAAAATGTCTTCATCAGTCTTCATCTGTTCTTCTTATCAATGAACAAAATCTGTGGGATGATCTCCCCCTTATCTGAAGTGTTCGGCCCAGTTCAGATCTGTTTGACTTGCCCGATTCCTCCAGAGATACATTACTTACATGATATCATCATACTGCATGATGTTTCTCACTAACTGATATTTCAGTGGGGAGATGAGCTAGATACATTATATAATTATATGTGTAACACACCCGTTAAGCAGACAACCAGTTCTCAATGTGAGGCATCAAAATAACCTGTTTTGATTGAAATGGCCGAGACAACAATCAACTAATAACAAAGTTTATATGACAACAGTAACAATAATTACAAGTCATTTAAAGTAGAAAAATAAGTGAGTGAGTAATGTGTGTGTGTGTGTGTGTGTGTGTGTGTGTGTGTGTGTGTGTGTGTGTGTGCAGGTCTTTATGAGAAGGACATTGGTTTACAGTCTCAGTCCTCAACAGTAGCTCTGACTGGTTACATGTCACTATATTAGGAGGGATAGCAACAAACAAATCATCAATCTAACTATGATGGGTCGTGACTTATGGGTTTCCCAGATCCATGAGCCCAACCCAACTCTATTTTTAAATATCCCAGCTGTAGTTTTTCTTATCATGGCACCTTTACTAGCCCTCCAGATTATTTGTTGTGTCTGAAACTGAGGTCACACTTTTGCAGATAGTGTCCAAATCTGTCTTGGTTTCATTGCAGTTCTTGGACCAAGTTTTAAATGAGACTTGTAAATCATCAAGTTCCTTCTGAGTCATCTCTAGACTCACAGTGAGATCATAGACTTGCTTTGACAGATCATCAATCCTCTTGTTTGAAGAATAAACTATGATCTGTTCACAGGTTTTGAAGCTTTTTTTCCCTGTTGTTCAAGCAAGTTTCTATGGAAATCTTTGTGCTGGTCTAACAGTTCACGTACTTGAGTCATGGTGACATGTTCCTCAGTGTGGTTGTTGGAGACTTTGGGTGTCATGGTTTAGGCCCAAAGTTCAGCAGAAGAAAGTCATAAACCTCCACAAGATGGTAATAATGTCCTCAGTTTTGTTGCAGAGAGTTGGTAAGACTCTTCTTAATTCACTCGGCATTAGACTCTACTTTTCACAGACGGTATATGGACCATATCTATTAGTCACACATCTGTTAACTACGTTAATATGGACCTATCTAGGTTCTATTGTTGTTGTCTTTTGCATATTGTTGGACATAATTGACACTTTTGGTCATGACAAAGAGTTGTTGTCGATTTTTACAAAGTTTCTCATGTATTTTGATTTTTTGATATAGCATTATGTGCTTGATGATTTTCTATCTTTCTATTAGGCTATTTTTCTATTATATCTAGACTATTCGATGTATTATTTATGAATGGTCTGTATTTGTATCTTTGTATTGTTGTCAATTGGAACCAGCTGGCTTCTGTTAAAAGGGTGACACACCCACAAACCATTTAACACTGAGGGCGGCTATGAGCTGAAACGCGTCCGTTTATCTGCTGCTGTGCAGTTTATTAAATTCAAAGTGTTACACTTATAAGTGAGTGCTGTCAGGTTTTGTACTTTTCTGTGATGTTTTTGGACTGGCACCCTATTTCTTTTTTGAGACTTTTTGAGTGAGCACACCAAGTCTGCTGATTAACATTTTATAATCCCATATTCTTGTAAAATTATACAGTTCATACTTGGCCCCCCAGCCTCAAGGTGACTGTTCATGCTGACGACCAGCTTTCTCTCCATTTATTCCACATTAATAACCTCAGTTGGCACAGAGTTCACCATTACAGGATGCCAGGTTCCAACCTTTTTATTGTGTATGCCACATGAATAACTGCCAGACCATAATGTTGACAATACATGACATGAGTAATGAGGAATAAGTAACCTACTCAGTCGTAGTATAGAAGGTTTTGCAGTGAATTCTACTATCCATTCATATATTGATGTCAGTCAATGGCTCAAGAGAGTTTGATGTAAGGACATTTAATCAAGCACTGTAAAGTATATGAAAAACATGCAGCTTATTTTCACTCTTTGCTTCTACTCTGTAACATTTACCTAATGTCTATTTAATTAGCAGATTCACATTTTACACACATCTGATGAGGTTATAATACATTTAATTATTTATTTTCTGATTTAACATGCCCAAATCATATAAAGTAGCTAAAAGATAGTTCCAAACATTTAAATTCTGCTTACACAGTATCACAGAAATATAAATATATGAATATGTTATTTATGAATGAATCAGATAACATAAATGATAGTTTACTTTCCTTCTAATGACACTTTCACTCATGTAACGTTGGACCACAGGATGTACACTGTAGTATCCATGGATCAGGGTTGGCCCTAGACTTATGGGGCCCTGAGTGTTGCCACTTCACATGTCACTGAACCATATTGTGTATTGTAATAATTATCTTAAGCACACGTAATGTACAGATAAGCATGTAAAGACTAAAGTTGGACCTGTTAGCAGCAACACTACCTTAAAATCGACGACAGTAAATGCAGTATTTGTCTATTACCCCCTAACACAATAAACAGTTCCTCTCAGGGCCTTTTACTTGATTTGGTTAAAGTCTGATGCAGATTTTAGTGACATGTCCTCAATGGAAAGACCTGTGTGGCTGATGTAGAAAGGATATGATATGACCAAAAATATATGATACACAAGGCAACTTTGTAGACCATGCATTTCTGACAAATAACTAATAATTTTGTGCAAGGTTTGCTACAGTGATCAAATAAGAAAGAAACACAAAAAGAAGTGTTTCTATAAAATTGTCAAAGAAAACAGCAAAATGTCTAATAACAGGTAAAATGTAAACAATTTACTACAAAAATATAAGGAAATAGTTAAGTCCTATTTTAATCAAATACATTTTTATCTACATTTGATTATTAATTTACTGCTTTAAACCCAGTTTCTGATTAAACAAGCTGCATTTTGAGCTGTGATTCATGCAAATAAATGATGGAAAATGATTATACCGTGATGTAATTTATGCACCACTTTTATTTAATTTATTTGTATTTATTTCAAGTGGATGATTGGGGTTCATCATTTGCTCACTGACAAAGATGAATGCATTACTGAGTTTAGAGTTAGTGCGACACCTGCAGGTGGATTTTCTGTACAGCAACCAAACTACCATTTTAAAGCTCCACTATAAAGACAATTTGTCATCAAAGTGACTTCATTGGTGTGATGAATCTCATTAAAAGGGTAAATAAGACAGAGGAAACTGTAAATTACTGCTGTACAGGGTATATATTATTATAATGTATATGTTCAAGAGGGGTCAGGGACATCTGGCTTATGGGTTGTATGTGGCCTGTGAGACTGTTTGATCCAGCCCACCAGGCAATTACCTTTTTTCTGTGATAAAAGAAAATAACATGAAATAGCAGACAAACACATCCTTCTCGGTGGTCCCTTCCACTGTGCGCCTGTGAATTTTGTATACGTCTATGCATTCAAACAACAGTTTTGCACCAAGAAACTGCACTCTGGTTTGTGCATGGAAATATCAGTGCATTAATTTGCAAGAAGGGCATCAAAGATATGGTGTCTTTTGTGATTTATGGTTTTTAAATATCTGTAATGGAGTCTAATCACAGTGGATTAGAGAAGGCTGATAGTATTAGCTTGCCTGCAACTTGTCCTGCAGCTTGCCTCTGACACCAGGTTTGACTTTGTCTGAGCAGCAGGGGAACGTTTTCCTGATGCAGCCCCTGAGACTCTGATCTCTAAAGCCGTAGATGAGTGGACTGAGAAAGCGTGGAGTAAGGATGAAACAGAAATAGTTAAAAAAGGCAATGTCCCCTGGCAACCAGTTGGCATGCAGCACTACGAGAGTTTCAGTGATCGGATAAGTGAAGGCCAACACACATAGCAGCAGCTGAAAGCCGTGTAGCAGCACAGTGTGCATGGCTTTGTTCACAGACACTTTATCTTGTCTCATTTTCCTGGTTTCCAGCAGGATTCTCACATATGTAAAGATGATGACAACAGCTACTACTGCAAAGAAGAGAATGTTTACAACAGCACGAAACATTTCCTGGATTGGAGATGAGTTGCCAATGGTAGATCTGCAAAGCACAGGGGTAGAGAGGATATCCACAGCAGGATCTCTTTTCCCAATTGAGTAGTGAATCACAGGGAAGATACAGCTGATGAGCCACAGGGACAGAATAATGATCCAGATACGGTCTGAGCGCCAGGCGGCCGGGCGCTGCAGGGGATAGAAGATGGCAACATAACGCTCCAGTGACATTGTGGCCAGAATTAAAGGTGTGTTCTGGAAAGTGGCACTTGAAACAAACAACATAGGAACACATAGGACAAAGGCAAATTTTACCCTGCCCATGACAAAAGAAGAGCAGCACAGAGAACAAAAGCTGGACAGTGTCATTGATCAGCATGTAGGCAAACAGGATGTAACGTGATGTGTCCAGGAACTGCCTGTGAGATGCAAAGATGTGCAGCATGACAATAATGCAGCAGAAGAAGAGGCAGAAGACGGGAATCACCACACACACCTTGATGATCACAGACAGGCTTCTGCTGGAAGTTGCATTGCCTGGATATTCAGTCAGATTCTGCATTTTGCAGCTGTGCACTGAAGCAAACCTGTGAAAGATACAATGAGTGAAAAGTCCATACACACACTAAAACACATCCTCAAAATGCTTAATAACTGAGAGAAAAACAACACACACATACTTTTCTGTCTTTCCTCATCTACCCTTTAAAGCAGACTATTTGCACTGTGGCTGAATACAAATCCAACATTCAGAATACAAGAGTAACAGTTACCTAAAAATGTCTTCATCAGTCTTCATCTGTTCTTCTTATCAATGAACAAAATCTGTGGGATGATCTCCCCCTTATCTGAAGTGTTCGTCCTAGTTCAGATCTGTTTGACTTGCCCGATTCCTCCAGAGATACATTACTTACCTGATATCATCATACTGCATGATGTTTCTCACTAACTGATATTTCAGTGGGGAGATGAGCTAGATACATTATATAATTATATGTGTAACACACCCGTTAAGCAGACAACCAGTTCTCAATGTGAGGCATCAAAATAACCTGTTTTGATTGAAATGGCCGAGACAACAATCAACTAATAACAAAGTTTATATGACAACAGTAACAATAATTACAAGTCATTTAAAGTAGAAAAATATGAGTGAGTAATGTGTGTGTGTGTGTGCAGGTCTTTATGAGAAGGACATTGGTTTACAGTCTCAGTCCTCAACAGTAGCTCTGACTGGTTACATGTCACTATATTAGGAGGGATAGCAACAAACAAATCATTAAACTGGGATTCATTACAAAAACTAGAGAGAATGGAGACACCAGAATATAAATAAAATGTAGGTCTGGGTCAACATCAAAACTGTATGAGTGAGTTATAAAAAGGATCATAGGACCTGGCCTTCAGGATTAAATTTGTTGGGTGTGGTTAAGTAATCAAGTAACTGTATAGATGCCTAATGGTGGAGACTAATAAGCCAAAGTCTGAGCGCTGGCCTTTGTTTGTTGGGATGTGTTTTGAGGATATTGGACGGACAGTCACCTTGTCATGTCTCAAATACGCAAAGGAACCTCTCTCTTGAGCTGCCATCACTGCTGGAAGTAGTTCTTTCCTTCTTCGCCGGACAGCTTTCTGGAAGTCCTCATTCATAAAGATGCCTGAACCATTTAGGTTTTTCGCTTTATCCAGAACAGCAAGTTTGTCCTTTAATTGCCAGAATCTAACTATGATGGGTCGTGACTTATGGGTTTCCCAGATCCATGAGCCCATCCCAACTCTATTTTTAAATATCCCAGCTGTAGTTTTTCTTATCATGGCACCTTTACTAGCCCTCCAGATTATTTGTTGTGTCTGAAACTGAGGCCACACTTTTGCAGATAGTGTCCAAATCTGCCTTGGTTTCATTGCAGTTCTTGGACCAAGTTTTAAATGAGACTTGTAAATCATCAAGTTCCTTCTGAGTCATCTCTAGACTCACAGTGAGATCATAGACTTGCTTTGACAGATCATCAATCCTCTTGTTTGAAGAATAAACTATGATCTGTTCACAGGTTTTGAAGCTTTTTTTCCCTGTTGTTCAAGCAAGTTTCTATGGAAATCTTTGTGCTGGTCTAACAGTTCACGACTTGAGTCATGGTGACATGTTCCTCAGTGTGGTTGTTGGAGACTTTGGGTGTCATGGTTTAGACCCAAAGTTCAGCAGAAGAAAATCATAAACCTCCACAAGATGGTAATAATGTCCTCAGTTTTGTTGCAGAGAGTTGGTAAGACTCTTCTTAATTCACTCGGCATTAGACACTACTTTTCACAGACGGTATATGGACCATATCTATTAGTCACACATCTGTTAACTACGTTAATATGGACCTATCTAGGTTCTATTGTTGTTGTCTTTGGACATAATTGACACTTTTGGTCATGACAAAGAGTTGTTGTCGATTTTTACAAAGTTTCTCATATATTTTGATTTTTTGATATAGCATTATGTGCTTGATGATTTTCTATCTTTCTATTAGGCTATTTTTCTATTATATCTAGACTATTCGATGTATTATTTATGAATGGTCTGTATTTGTATCTTTGTATTGTTGTCAATTGGAACCAGCTGGCTTCTGTTAAAAGGGTGACACACCCACAAACCATTTAACACTAAGGGCTATGAGCTGAAACGTCCGTTTATCTGCTGCTGTGCAGTTTATTAAATTCAAAGTGTTACACTTATAAGTGAGTGCTGTCAGGTTTTGTACTTTTCTGTGATGTTTTTGGACTGGCACCCTATTTCTTTTTGAGACTTTTGAGTGAGCACACCAAGTCTGCTGATTAACATTTTATAATCCCATATTCTTGTAAAATCATAGTTTATATTTGCCCCCCCAGCCTCAAGGTGACTGTTCATGCTGACGACCAGCTTTCTCTCCATTTATTCCACATTAATAACCTCAGTTGGCACAGAGTTCACCATTACAGGATGCCAGGTTCCAACCTTTTTATTGTGTATGCCACATGAATAACTGCCAGACCATAATGTTGACAATACATGACATGAGTAATGAGGAATAAGTAACCTACTATGTCGCTGTATAGAAGGTTTTGCAGTGAATTCTACTATCCATTCATATATTGATGTCAGTCAATGGCTCAAGAGAGTTTGATGTAAGGACATTTAATCAAGCACTGTAAAGTATATGAAAAACGTGCAGCTTATTTTCACTCTTTGCTTCTACGCTGTAACATTTACCTAATGTCTTTTAAATTAGCAGATTCACATTTTACACACATCTGATGAGGTTATAATACATTTATTGATTTATTTTCTGATTTAACATGCCCAAATCATATAAAGTAGCTAAAAGATAGTTCCAAACATTTAAATTCTGCTTACACAGTATCACAGAAATATAAATATATGAATATGTTATTTATGAATGAATCAGATAACATAAATGATAGTTTACTTTCCTTCTAATGACACTTTCACTCATGTAACGTTGGACCACAGGATGTACACTGTAGTATCCATGGATCAGGGTTGGCCCTAGACTTATGGGGCCCTGAGTGTTGCCACTTCACATGTCACTGAACCATATTGTGTATTGTAATAATTATCTTAAGCACACACGTAATGTACAGATAAGCATGTAAAGACTAAAGTTGGACCTGTTAGCAGCAACACTACCTTAAAATCGACGACAGTAAATGCAGTATTTGTCTATTACCCCCTAACACAATAAACAGTTCCTCTCAGGGCCTTTTACTTGATCTGGTTAAAGTCTGATGCAGATTTTAGTGACATGTCGTCAACTGAAAGACCTGTGTGGCTGATGTAGAAAGAAAGGATATGATATAACCAAAAACATATGATACACAAGGCAACTTTATAGTGTAGACCATGCATTTCTGACAAATAACTAATAATTTTGTGAAAGGTTTGCTACAGTGATCAAATAAGAAAGAAACACAAAAGGAAGTGTTTCTATAAAATTGTCAAAGAAAACAGCAAAATGTCTAATAACAGGTAAAATGTAAACAATTTACTACAAAAATATAAGGAAATAGTTCAGTCCTATTTTAATCAAATACATTTTTATCTACATTTGATTATTAATTTACTGCTTTAAACCCAGTTTCTGATTAAACAAGCTGCATTTTGAGCTGTGATTCATGCAAATAAATGATGGAAAATGATTATACCATGATGTAATTTATGCACCACTTTTATTTAATTTATTTGTATTTATTTCAAGTGGATGATTGGGGTTCATCATTTGCTCACTGACAAAGAAAAGGAAAAAAAAAGTTGAATGCATTACTGAGTTTAGAGTTAGTGCGACACCTGCAGGTGGATTTTCTGTACAGCAACCAAACTACCATTTTAAAGCTCCACTATAAAGACAATTTGTCATCAGAGTGACTTCATTGGTGTGATGAATCTCATTAAAAAGGTAAATAAGACAGAGGAAACTGTAAATTACTGCTGTACAGGGTATATATTATTATAATGTATATGTTCAAGAGGGGTCAGGGACATCTGGCTTATGGGTTGTATGTGGCCTGTGAGACTGTTTGATCCAGCCCACCAGGCAATTACCTTTTTTCTGTGATAAAAGAAAATAACATGAAATAGCAGACAAACACATCCTTCTTGGTGGTCCCTTCCACTGTGCGCCTGTGAATTTTGTATATGTCTATGCATTCAAACAACAGTTTTGCACCAAGAAACTGCACTCTGGTTTGTGCATGGAAATATCAGTGCATTAATTTGCAAGAAGGGCATCAAAGATATGGTGTCTTTTGTGATTCATGGTTTTTAATATCTCTAATATCTGTAATAGAGTCTAATCACAGTGGATTAGAGAAGGCTGATAGTATTAGCTTGCCTGCAACTTGTCCTGCAGCTTGCCTCTGACACCAGGTTTGACTTTGTCTGAGCAGCAGGGGAACGTTTTCCTGATGCAGCCCCTGAGACTCTGATCTCTAAAGCCGTAGATGAGCGGACTGAGAAAGCGTGGAGTAAGGATGAAACAGAAATAATTAAAAAAAGCAATGTCCTCTGGCAACCAGTTGGTATGCAGCACTATGAGAGTTTCAGTGATCGGATAAGTGAAGGCCAACACACATAGCAGCAGCTGAAAGCCGTGTAGCAGCACAGTGTGCATGGCTTTGTTCACAGACACTTTATCTTGTCTCATTTTCCTGGTTTCCAGCAGGATTCTCACATATGTAAAGATGATGACAACAGCTACTACTGCAAAGAAGAGAATGTTTTCAGCAGCACGAAACATTTCCTGGATTGGAGATGAGTTGACGATGCTAGATTTGCAATACACAGGGGTAGAGAGGATATCCACAGCAGGGTCAATCTCCCCGATGGAGTAGTGAATCACAGGGAAGATACAGCTGATGAGCCACAGGGACAGAATAATGATCCAGATACGGTCTGAGCGCCAGGCGGCCGGGCGCTGCAGGGGATAGAAGATGGCAACATAACGCTCCAGTGACATTGTGGCCAGAATTAAAGGTGTGTTCTGGAAAGTGACACTTGAAACAAACAACATAGGAACACATAGGATAAAAACAAATTTTATCCTGCCCATGGCAAAAAGAAAGAGCAACACAGAGAACAAAAGCTGGACAGTGTCATTGATCAGCATGTAGGCAAACAGGATGTAACGTGATGTGTCCAGGAACTGCCTGTGAGATGCAAAGATGTGCAGCATGACAATAATGCAGCAGAAGAAGAGGCAGAAGGAGGGAACCACCACACACACCTTGATGATCACAGACAGGCTTCTGCTGGAAGTTGCATTGCCTGGATATTCAGTCAGATTCTGCATTTTGCAGTTATGCACTGAAGCAAACCTGTGACAGATACAATGAGTGAAAAGTCCATACACACACTAAAACACATCCTCAAAATGCTTAATAACTGACAGTAAAACAACACACATAGCCTATAGTATTCTGTCTTTCCTCATAACAGAATATTTGAACTGTGACTGATACAATCCAACATCCAGAATAAAGAGTTACACTCACGACTCACCTACTGATATCTTCATCAGTCAGAGGAGTTGACCAAGCATTAGATTTCTCCTCTTCTTATCAGTGAACATCCGTGGGATGTTCTTCCTCTTATCTGAAGCATTCAGCCCAGTTCAGATCTGTTTGACTTGACACGATCCCTCCAGAGATACATTGTTTACATGATATCGTCATACTGCATGATGTTTCTCATTAACAGATATTTCAGTGGGGAGATGGGACCCTGTTGTGGAGGAACGCTAATGATTCATCACATAATTATATTTGTAATATACCTGTTAAGCAGGCCACTTTGCAGTGTCAGAATATCCTGTTTAGTTATATATGTGGTTAAAACAAACACCAAAGCAAACTTATAAACCAGGCAAACCCCATTTTAATTCTTTATTTTTGGCTAACATCTTGCTATCCAATATTTTTGTAAAATCACACAGTTCATATTGAGCACCTAGCCTCAAAGTGACTGCTTATGCTCCTTTCTCTATTTACTACAAATTAATAACCATGGTTGACACAATATTTACTATTAGAGAATGCTGATAGTCCACAATATCGTCAATACGTGAGTAATGAGAAGTGCGTGCAGCTCAATTGCCACCCGCCAGAGAACAACAGAATTGGCAGGCCCGCCAATGGTGCCCCGTTCTCTTCAGAGATGAGAGCAGGTTCACATTGAGCACATGTGAGAGGCTTGAAAGAGTCTGGAGATGCCATGGTGACCGTTATACTGCCTGTAACATCATCCAGCATGACTGGTTTGGCGGTGGGTTGGTGATGGTCTTTGGAGGCATATCCTTGGAGGGTCGAGCAGTCCTCCATATCATAGCCAACGGTACCCTGACTGCACTTAGGTACCGGGATGAAGTCCTCAGAGTGATTTTCAGATCTTGTGGACCCTGGTGCAGTGGGACCTGGGTTCCTCCTGGTGCAGGACAATGTCATGTGGATAGAGTGTGTAGGCAGTTCCTGTATGATGAAGACACTGATGTCATTGACTGGCCCTCCTATTCCCCTGACCTAAATCCAATTGAGCACCAATGGATATTGGTGCATCCAATGCTGCCAAGTGCCGCCACAGACTGTCCAGGAGCTTGCTGAAGCCCTGATCCAGGTCTGGGAGGATATCCCCCAGGACACCATCTGCCAACTCATCAGAAGCATGCCCAGATGTTGTCAGGAGTGCATACAGGCATGCTTGGGGCATACACACTACTGAGACACATTATGAGTCACAAGTTGGATCAGCCTGTAATTTCATTTCTTTACTTTGATTTTTGTGTGATCTTGAATGCAGCCCTCAGTGGGTTGATGAGTTTGGTTTCCATTGACCGTTGTTAGGTTATTTTGTTCTCAAAAAATTATACACTGTACATTAGTAAAGATTTTCAACTTGAATAATTCGTTCATCAAGATCTGATGTGTGATTTAAGTGTTCCCTAAAAATATTTTGAGTAGCTGTTGGGAGTGGTGTGTGTCTTCCTCAAGCTCACAGGTCAGGCCTGGGAGTTTGATGGTTCTAAGCAGTATCTTAGCTGTTCCTCAGACTGCACTCACACACACGCACACACAGAGACCTCAGATTTACATGGTAGTATCAACAGATCAGGGTCAGTCCCTAGACTTTTGGCTACGTAAGAGGAACTCCTGAGCCTGTCCTGCCAGTCCCCATAAGCCAAAATCCCTGGCCTCCAGCAACCAGCCCAAGCCTGTTCTGGCATTGGGGTTCCTGGCTGACATCCTGTGTGTTCCTGAGTTTGGAGTCCAAGCTGACTTCTTCTCTGCTACTGAATCAAGGCAACACCTGCTCCCCTTGTCCAGTCGGCAGCCCGGCCAACCCCACATCCCCGTGTCCAGACAACAGCCCGGCCAACATCTGTCCCTGCTGAGCTGCTGCAATCCCCACTTCCTGTTAAATTGCAGCAGCCTCAAGCTTCAGAGCTGCACCTAGCCTCTGTAATCCCTATCTGGCTACAGCAACCTCCTGCCCCACCTTTCTGTCCATGCCGAGCTGCAGCATTCCCAAGTCCCTGTCCATGCCTAGCTGCAGCATTGCCAAGTCCCTGTCAGTGCTGAGCTCCAGCCCTCACAAGTTCCTGTCTATGCTGGGCCTCAGCAACCATTTGCTCCAACAGGGCTGCAGCAACTTCCTGTCCGTGCTGAACTGCAGACACCTCCTGTTCCTTCTCCTGCTGTGCCGCAGCACTCCGAAGTTCCTGTCTGTGTTGTGCTGCAGCAGCCCCCTTTTGTTCCTGCTGAGCTACAGCAATCTCCTGTGTCCTCTGAGTTGAAGCTGACCCCTGTTGTTGCTGAGCTGTAACAGTCCTCTGGTCCCCTGGTCTTACTGGACTCCTGACTTGCTGTCTGGTTGCCAGCCTCAAGCTCTGCTGCACTAATGCTGGCTTCCTGCTTGGCTCTCTACGGGTCCAACCTGCAGTTGGGTTTTCAGTTGCTGGTTCCTGACCTTAAGTTCCATCTGTAAGTTCAAGTGGGTTTCCATCTTCTCGTTTCAGTGGGTTCCCTTGGCTGAGTTTCCCGTTTATGAGTTCCAGTGAGGACCCATTTCTGAGTTCCACTGGGGTGCAATCTCCAAGGGTCCCCTTTCCGAGTTCCAGTGGGGTCCTGTCTACGTCACCACCTGTCTGGCCAGCCTCCAGAGGTGTTCCAACTGCCTGGTCGGTTTGCTGGATGTCCTCCAGATGTGCCCTGCTCATTTAGTCGGCCTCCTGGTTGTCCTCTAGATCAGCTCCACCTGTCTGGTCATCCTCCTGCCAGTCCTTCAGCACTGCCCCAGCACCCTGGTCACCTTGCAAGGGTGTTTCTGTCCATTTGCCCTGCCCTCAGGCCATCCCCCCTTAGGTTTTCTGCTCTGCCCCTGTCCAGCTCTAAGGCCATCCCCCTGAGGTTCCCTAGTCCGTCCCTGTTCAGTTCCCAGCCTAACTTTCGCCCCTGATTCCCTTTCGCTAGACCCCCTCCACCCACCCAGCTTGATATGAACTCTCATGACTATTTTCCATTGAGGGTCCTCATTTGAACTGAACTGTGACACAAAGGATATGACACGATATAAAAAGAGAGGATACACAAGGCAACCATATGGTGAAGGATATGAATTTATTACAAATAACATGTTGTACAAAGTCTGGTACCATAATCAAACAAGAAAGAAATACAAAAAACCCCACTGTTTAAATAAAATGTTAACATAAAGTTGCCAAAGAAAAGGCCCCATTTTTTTGTAATGTGTAAAATGTAAACATTTTAATTTGGAGCCAAAACAATGAATCAGCAGTTAGTTTGGAGCACAACCATTGTGGAAAACTACAGGCAAATAGTTTTGTCTTTTCTTAATCAAATGTATTTTCATTTACTACAGTGATCTTTCATATACAAGGGTTTAAAGTGTGCTTTAAACTTAGTTTCTGATTAACAAACGGCACATTCAGTTTGAGCTTTGATTTACACAAATAAATTATGGAAATGGATTAAACCATGATATAATTTATACACACATTCATTTAACTTATTTTAAAGTGGATGATTAAGGTAAATCATTTGCTCACTGACAAAAAAAAAAAAAGTTTAATGCATTACTGAGTTTGGAGTTAGTGCAACAACTGCAGGTGGATTTTCTGTACAACAACCAAACTACCATTTTAAAGCTGCACAGTCAAGACATGTTAGCATTAGAGTGACTTCATTGGTGTGGTGAATCTGAAAAAATAAATACAAAAAATAAGACAGAGAAACCTGCAATTATTGCTGTACAGGATATATATTATTATAATGTATTCAACAGGGGTCGGGGGCTGGCTTCGAGGTTTTATGTGGCCTGTGAGACCAGACAAAATGGTGAGGGTCACAACACCTACAGTTATGTGTCATTGCTGACATGCATCATGGTCACTGTCAAGAGTAAAGAAAAGTAGATTTGGAATACCGTCCTTTGGATTGGACAAACAACTTTTTGGGGGAGCCGGAGTAAAAGACAAGCCAGAGTGCCAAGTTTGTGGGGACGTGCTCACAGTGATGAAAAAGGCCAAGCTTGAAACATGCTAAACTAAATGTGGTCTATAGATATTGGAAGTGCAAATGTGAAATTAGTTCTAAAACAAAAGTTATAAATGATTATTATTCACATGTATAATTTGCATATTTGGGTCACTGGAGGAGATGGTGGCTTTCAGGGTTACATTCTGTATTTCTTTTTCTTTTTTTTCTTTCTTTTTTTAAACATTATTTTGTGGGCTTTTTGCTGTTATTACAGGGCACCTTAAGTTAGAGGTTGCTCCACATTCTGCATTTTTTAATTATTCTGATATTTATATTTTCACCACTTTTTTAACCACAAAAAAGAAAAAAAAAAACATGAGACCCGTAACACCACTTGGACACATTTTGACCAGATCTAGCATCAGTCATGATGACTTGAAGTTGATGCATTCAAACAACGGTTATATGTGCAGGAGTAGCACACTGAATTGTGCATGCAAATATCAGTATACCAATCTGCAAAAATCGGCAAGACATTTTGTAGTTTTAGGCTTTTAAACATCTGTATTATAGTCTAACCACAGTGGTTTACAGAAGGCCACAAGCATGAACTTGCCAGCAACCCAGTCACACAGTTAATAATAAATCCAGTGTGATGAGCACTGTGTGATTATTGAGCGAATGAGAGGTTGAATCCCAGCAGAAGCTGCCAGACTTATGGAAGACACCTTAAATTCACCCATGTAATTGAGTAATATTTGTTGAAGCTGCTGGAACAGGAATATGGTCACTGTCTGGTTTATGTTTAACAGCAGTCGATCTATAAATCTGTTGATCTTGTCTCAAAAAATGGAGCCAATGTATCCAAAGATGAAAAAGGTCGTGACTGCTTTTTACAGGTCAGCAGAGGTTTCCAATGGCCTGTATTTCTTCAAATTGGAACAATGTAACATGGTTGGTCACTTTATTTATGAATTAAGACAATGATTTTTTTAACAGGGTTTCTGCAGCGTGGAGCAAGTTGAATTTAACACTTACCACACTAAATAAAATGTTATACCTGTTTCATCATCATCAAATCTTTCCAGCTATTCCCAACATTATATAACAATAATTTCTACATTACTGTACTCAACACTTCAAAAGACTTTTCAAGACCTGCAGAAACCTGTTAAACATCACAAATATCTCTTTTCGCATTTGTGCATTAGGCGTGAGCACTCTGTCAAAACCATATCAGCCAGTTAAAAAGCAAACAAGTTGTCTTGCAGCTTGATTCTGACACTGGGTTTGACTTTGCCTGAGCAGCAGAGGAAAGTTTTCCTGATGCAGCCCCTGAGACTCTGATCTCTAAAGCCGTAGATGAGCGGGCTGAGGAAGCGTGGAGTAAGGATGAAACAGAAAAAGTTAAAAAAGGAGATGTCCTCTGGCAACCAGTTGGCATGCAGCACTATGAGAGTTTCAGTAATAGGGTGAGTGAAAGCCAAAATGCTCAGCAGCAGCTGAAAGCCGTGTAGCAGCACAGTGTGCATGGCTTTGTTCACAGACACTTTATCTTGTCTCATTTTCCTGGTTTCCAGCAGGATTCTCACATATGTAAAGATGATGACAACAGCTACTACTGCAAAGAAGAGAATATTTATAACAGCTAGGAACATTTCCTGGATTGGAGATGAGTTGACAATGGTAGATTTACAAAGCACAGGGGTAGAGAGGATATCCACAGCAGGGTCTCTTTTCCCAATTGAGTAGTGAATCACAGGGAAGATACAGCTGATGAGCCACAGGGACAGAATAATGATCCAGATACGGTCTGAGCGCCAGGCGGCCGGGCGCTGCAGGGGATAGAAGATGGCAACATAACGCTCCAGTGACATTGTGGCAAGAATTAAAGGTGTGTTCTGGAAAGTGGCAGTGGACACAAACAACAGAGGAACACAGTAGACAATGGCAAATTTTACCCTGCCCATGACAAAGAGGAAGAGCAGCACAGAGAACAAAAGCTGGAGAGTGTCATTGATCAGCATGTAGGCAAACAGGATGTAACGTGATGTGTCCAGGAACTGCCTGTGAGATGCAAAGATGTGCAGCATGACAATAATGCAGCAGAAGAAGAGGCAGAAGACGGGAATCACCACACACACCTTGATGATCACAGACAGGCTTCTGCTGGAAGTTGCATTGCCTGGATATTCAGTCAGATTCTGCATTTTGCAGCTATGCACTGAAGCAAACCTGTGACAGATACAATGAGTGAAAAGTCCATACACACACTAAAACACATCCTCAAAATGCTTAATAACTGAGAGAAAAACAACACACATAACCTATACTATTCTGTCTTTCCCCAACTACCCTTTAAACAGATATTTTTGTATTGTGACTGAATACAAATCCAACATTCAGAAAAAAAGAGTAACACTCACCTAAGAATGTCTTCATCAGTCAGAGGAGTTGACCAAGGTTTACATTTCTCTTCTTCTTATCATAAAACCTCAGTGAACATCTGTGGGATGTCCTTCCCCTTATCTGAAGTGTTCGGCCCAACATATCTGTTTGACTCGATATGATCCCTCCAGAGATACGTTATTTACATACTGTCATCATACAGCATGATGTTTCTCATTAAGTAATAATTCAGGGGGGAGATGGGATCCTGTTTCAGTATCTGTGGCGGGAAGCTAATGAACTAGATAAGTTGTATGCATATGAGGCACGCAACCACTTCACAATGTGATTCATAAGAATAAGCTGTTTTGATCAAAATGGCCGTTACAAAATCCAGGTTGTAAAGTATAAATTGTTTAAATGTATTTTACAAGTATGTTACAAAGTACTTTGTGCTCTGCTCACATTAAACATAGGCCTATTAATGATGTTACACTGGCAGACAGAGAAGAGGAAGGAGAGCAATGTGACTGCAAATGTGCCCACGAATGAAAATACCTTGTGAAAATAATGTGTCACGTTGTGCATTAAGCCATTATGACACAAATCATGGCTACACAATGACTACACATTAAATTAACAGTTTATTACAAGGCTGAGAAACTGGTAAAACAAACTTCAACATTTCATCATAAGTTGAACATGTACAACAGGTTGCAGTCAAGTTGCTCTCTGTCCTCTCGTCCGTCTCTTCCTCCATCCCAAATAGTTTGTCCGAGCCTTCTACACAAGGCATGATGGGATGTATTGCTGGGTTAGTGACCATCGGTTGTACACTACTTTTTACAATGCATTGTGGGATATCTTGAATCCACTATAGGGATAATAATTCCCACTATACATTCGGACTGCAGTACAAAATGACAAAATTACTGTATAGTGGACTGTGTAGTGAGTAATTAAGGATTTTAGCACTCATGACATAGATACAGGAAATGAATCTTAAGTGGGGCGTCTCGGTTTATCAGTGGTCTCTGACATCACTCACCAGCGGGGGCATTTATTGGTCCAGTGCGGTGCAGTGCATTCTGGTAGTTGTGGGTTTTCTACTGATAATTTAAGACCATTTTAAAAGTATTTGTGCTTCTCTACTGCATAGACAGTCGAGTTTTATGAAAATACATCAATAATATTCAGCCACTAGGATGCAGAAAACCTCCTAAACAGCCTTAACACATTATCACCTCATAGAGGAATGCGAATATGTTAGCAAATGCTCAGCAGACAAGGACTAACACTATCATCCCACTTAAGTCATGTTGCTGTCCTCCTGAGGAAGGTAAGCTCGATAAAAAGTTAGGACAATTCCAAGGGCCCCTGACTGACAGGGGCCCCAAAATTAGGTAAAAATTATTATAAAATTATTAAACCATCATCATTAAGATTTTTTTTTTCAAATATAGTAATTAAATTAATGATCTCTTTGTTTTTACTTGTTTTTGGCAGTAAAAGTTAAATATCCCCACTGACCAAAAAGTAAACATCCCTATTGACTGACCACCCCCCTGTATCTGCATGAAATGGTTTGGTCCTGCCTTAGCGCACTGACGGTGACGGTGTCGCGCTCGAACGCTACAGTTATCATCATGCTACCTAGCCTGAAAGAAAATCCGGTTTTCACAAAAGAAAGAGAGAAAGGAGAGAGAGGAGAGGCAAAAGGAAGGGTGTCAATATATGACCCAGTGTTTCTCCAAGAAAGGTGGGTAGCCTATAGTCTGTGAGTGGTAGAAATGAACCTGTTAGCTTAATGTCCATAGTGAAATAAGCTAGCTACAGACTAGTGTTAGCCTACACTTCATTCCTTTTTAACCTAACGTTACATTTAATCAGTGCAGGTAAATGTTTAGCAAGATATTCATATTAAATCAGTTGTCCCTGCCCCTTTTACCAGACTCAACAACAGACGAGTCAGAAGCAGCAGCCCTGTCTCCCCATAACTTTACCACTCCCTGTCCCAATGAAGAAGGTGAGCAACATTGTGTTGAATGACATGCCAGTTAGCATCATTGCAGGGAGTCTGTGGGAATTTCTTTTTCTCTTGCTCTTTTTTTACCATTACAAAAAGTAAACAAAATATTTTTTAATGCCAGAAATTCAAACAAATCATTTTTCCACATAATGATTATTATGAAACAAAAACAGCCTACAGCTGTCTGTACTGGATGCTGGACAGCTGGAAACATAAAGTAGCCTAACTCAGCCTGTATTAAAGGTACAGGCAATATTCATTTAGATTGAATTATGGCCATTGGATGACATCTATAGATACAGACTTAGCAAAAATCTGCTGTTTTAATTATTTTGAGATGATGATCTTAATTCATTTTGATTGGAAAGTTAATGTATATTCAAGTTACTTTTTTAGGTCTTTAATTAATGTTAAGATAACTTTTCATTTTGGGATTTTACAATAAAAATTACATTTAGACTGTAAAAGATGGCCTTTAGCATATTTTTCATGGCGGCTTGTAATCTTGCATCAAATAGTGAATTGCATACTGTATGCAGACTGTTGCATGTACAACTTAATAGCAGTGAATATTGTACTGCCAGTATTGAACTACAAGAAGCAAGGCAGTTGCAAGCCTTCAAAGTTAATGGGGCCCAAAATTCTTGGCGGCGCCCCTGCTCATAACCCACTGTTCATGGGAAGTGCAAGGAATGTGAGCTTCAGCTTTGTATACAATGTTCATGAGTCAGATACCTGCCTTCAGAAACTACAGTCCAGTTGGGGGTATTGCACCCAGTAGGGTTACTCAGTCATCTTAAAGGGTAACTATGCCCTCAAATTCTGCTAACAGTAAATGTTTGCTCGCACCACCAGCAGTGTGAGAGGCACAAACTGGTCATGGTCAGCCCTTGTTCAGCCTTTCATTCTTGACATAGCAGCTGACGTACAACATAGACCTCAAAGTCTAGCCTATTGTGTCATTTCAGGTTGTTGCTTTTTTTGTTAGAGAAGGGCCCGAGAATATGGTCAAACCAAGCGCTCAAATCCAAGCAGACACACACAGACAAATTTTGAGCAGAAAAACATTATGGCCTCTAGTTTTGCAGACCGGGCGAGGCGGAGGCGCAGCGCACCTGTGCTTCGTCAGCTTGGTGTGGCCAGGCGGATTTTGCAAGTTTGGCACACAGTGCGCGCTAGCGCAGCTACTCCTCTTTCCCACCTCCAACCCTCCTACCTGCGCAAGTCGGAAAGAGGGAAGAGAGAAGGCGTGGAGTGGGTTTTACACACATCACACTAGGGCTGCCACTAAAGATTATTTTCATTGTCGACTAATCTGTCGATTATTTTCTTTGATTAGTCGACTAACCATTTCATTGAAAAATGTGTTAAAATGTTGAAAAATGTCAGTCTGTCTCGCCCAAACCCAAAAATTACGTCATCTAATATCTTGTTTCATACTCACACCAAAGGGTTTTAGTTCACTGTCACAGGAGAGTGTGTAAAGCTGCCAATATCTGAACGTAAGAAGCTGCAGTAAGAGTATTTTGGGGTACTTTTATTGTACTTTTCTATGAAAACTATGAAGAACTTCTCCCAGGAGGAAACTGATGTTTTGGTCCGGGAGGTACCAGTCGATATAGAGATACATTTATGTGCTGATTACAGATAGTTGCATTGAATAGTGGTTTTGTGGTTATTTATTGCATTGTTAATGTGCCTGACATTCTGGAAACCTGCCTGTGAGGTTTTGGTGATGTGTGCACACTGTCCGCCAGTCAGCCAAACTTCGGCTTACACCGGCTGCGCTCCGCCTGCGCTGACAGTCAACCTGGTTTCAGCTGGCGAGCTTTTAGTGCATCTTCGGCAAAGCCTTTTGGCACGAAACTGTCACTGCGCCAAGCTGGATCTGTCGACACCTCCCCCTGCTGCGCCGCCACACCCATCTCAGCGCACCTCGACCTGCCAAAGTACTAAACTGAGCGTGCCGCGGGTTGTGCTGCTCGAAACTAGCTCTGTGCGGGGTTCGCCACACTGTGCTACCCTGCGCCGTGCCGGGAAACTAGAGGCCTATATGTGTACAGTTGGAAAAATCTGCTGTAGTAACATCATATCTCAACAAGAGCCTATGTAATTTCATGTAGATTTCCCCTTAAACAAAAATAATTGTTTCGAGTGCAGTTATTCCAAAACACAGACCAGGCTTTTAATACAATTTACTATATAGTTGACAGGAATTTAAAACTTCAATCAAATGATAAAAAAAAAAGGTGAATGATTAACTTTATGTCTGACCTCGTCATTTTTCCATCCCACATGACAAATGCGGCTTTTTGGTGGATAACTGCTTAATCTGTCTGCCTCCATATTGAAAACCTCTCAGGTAATACCGGTACAATACATGTGGATACTGTGCAGAAGACTCTTAGCTGGTGAACATCTGTGAAAAATGAATGGCACTGAGGTAGTTAAAGCTTTTGGGTACTCCAGGACAGACTGGGCAGTCACACATACAGCTGCAATTTTTTTTTATTTTTTTTACTGATGCACAGCTGTACACGCCTGAGTCTTTTCCAGCTGGAAAAGGGAGCTCTCTTATTGATTGTTGGCACTGTGGTGACCCTGCTGAGTAGACAATTTCAGGCGAGCTGGGTCAGTTGTTCCAGCTGTGTCTTGTCCAATGCAGTTTGTGAACTGTTGAGCAAAGTGTTTTGGCAGCGTTCCTCAACACTTTTTTTAAACTTGAGTTTAAATTCAGGGTGACTGTGAAAGTTGCTGTGTATGACTAAGTTTGTGAGGTGCAGATGTCTATCACTGCAGGACTATCACAAGAAGTATTGAGCCTATTTAAAGAGCTGTCTGTGGTGTGGAGATTTGCAGTTTAGGTTGGTAATGGATTACTGTACTTGAAGTTCACTGTTGACTCTTAAAGAGATACTTGGTCAATTCTCAACCAGCTTGGTATCATAACAATGTGGGTAGTGTGTAAATGAACTGTGGTAAACTTTTCTCCATCTTATCAGCACCCAGATCTCCCTGCTCATCTCTTAATGGATTTTCACTGGCTCTAGGGCTGTTGCTTGAACTACACATTGTACTTCTGCATTTTCGTATACCCACCACCATGGACACAAATAGTGTGAATGAGTATACAGGTGGATCCAGAAAGAGCCCCTCTTGCTCTTTCTCAAACTCCGATCGAACGGTAACCCATATACAGTATATAAATATAAACCATATTTCTTTTACTGTATTTCCTATTTCTCACCTAAGATATCTACTGAAACATATTCTAGTGTACTGTTTAGCTGTAATATGAGAATATGTGAACAAGAAGTGGACACCATAGTGTTTTCTGTTTTGTAAAAACTGAGGCTGAAAATACTGAAATCAGACAGTAGCCCCTTGTACACTGCAAGATTTTCCGCGAATGTTGGGCTGTATTGCTGGCGAGCGTTTAGACACACAGAGCCGGATTGGCGAGTTGATCCGAGGTGGCCAATTTTCCGCCTTGGAGGGTAGTCATATTGGCGGAACCCGTTTAAACAGACCGAGGCAGCCTTCTCCAACGGGAGGGGCTGTTGATGACTTGTGGGAGGAGCTGTTGATGACGCCGCACGTGCGAGCCACTGGCGGTGGATAAACAGGAAACAGATAGCAGGAATTAGCGAGCAGCTAGTAGCAAGAGGGGAGCGCAAACCTGACAGACACTGTAAAGATGGGCAACTGAGGAGACACGGAATTGCGCGCCTCCTTGCCCTCGCAAACGAAGAGGCCATTAACCGTCAGATGACGGGGACGGGCCGACTTACGAGAGAATTGCCGAAGGACTGACCAGCCACGGCTTCCCTCCCACGTCTCTGTTTATGTTACACGCTGAGCTACACATTTTGTTACTTGCTCACGCCCCCCATTGCCCCGAAAAAGGTAGGCGGCATTTTGCCGCACTCCCCGATTTTGTTTTCATACTGCCAATGCTGAAAAAAGACTGATTGGGCTTTCCTGCAAATTTGCACAGTTCCTATCTAAAAAGGGTTAGTAAAACTATGCAGCACTGATCAAATATGAACCATGATTACTGTGTTGCCTATTTGGTACTTAAAATGTTTTCAGAAACATATTTTAGCTTACCGTTTAACCGTTATTTGAAATTGTTTGTCAACAGCCGGCCGCCAAAGCAAATGCCAGAGACCTTGTTTGCTCTTCTCTCTGGTCATGTAGTACCAACGTCAAAAGTATTTGCATCTTTTTACTGCTTCAACAGCCCAGTTTTATTAAAAGACCATTATACTTCTTTAAGAAAGATACACAAAGCAAAACAACGTATGGTACTTCTTCCACTACTGACAGTGTCACAAAACTTCAAGATAGTCTGTTAGTTAGAGCTAAGCCACAGTCAAAGTCTATCATTGTAATACTGGAGATAATAAAGACTGTACTAGGTTATAAGGTAGACCTGAGTATCTGAGTCTATTGTCCTGTAGTGCTTCTAATGGCCTTACTGCATGTGAATGAAAACAACCAATCAGAGCCGAGGAGGCTCTAACGCAGCTCTCAATCACTGCTTGTGAACTGCACTCAAACTGTCAAACTAGGCAGTACTGGTCAAATATGAATCAAGATTCTGTTACTGCGTTGCCTATTTCTCACCTCAAATATTTAGAAACACACTTGAGTGAACTGTTTAGTTGTAAAATAAGAAAGATGGTGTTGCTTGTGGGCAATGTTCACAAACCTTCTCATCTTATAGCTACACAGTACACTTCTGAAAACATTTGAGGTGAGAAACAGGCAATGCAGTAACAGAATCTTGATTCATACTTGAACAGCACTGCCTAGTTTGACAGTTTGACCTCAGTTCAAGAACAGCGATTGACGTGACAGACAGCTGTGTTGGTAACTCCTCAGCTCTGATTGGTTGTGTTTGGCGCGCCACAGTCAATTCTAGCGAATGCCATTAGAGGCAATAGGAGGAGGAGGAGGAGGAGGAGGAGGAGATGGGACATGATTTTTTTTTTCACACACTATCTGTCTCATATAATACTTTGTGGATGTAGTGACAGTTTCAGCAAATTGACAAGAAGTTATTTTCATAGGTTACCGACTATAGCTTTAAGTTCAAGATAAAGTTTACACACTAAACGTGTGACTGTCAGTTGCACAATAGGGTTAATTGTTAATGTCAGGGTTATGGGGCGTTGCACTTGAGATAGCTGTTAAAGTCTGTTTGGTGGAACATGTGTTACCAGAGAGAATGGGGTGAACCTTGTTGACAGTTGATGCAAAGATCAGTACTGTACATTTCAGGACTGTGTGTTTGTACACGTCAACTGGATGTTTCTTAACCTGGCATTATGCTTATTGTACGAGTACTACTACAAGAACCATGGGAATATGCTAAATATAAACTGTAATTGTAGATTTAGGCAGTTTGTTTTACTTTTTAAAAATTTAAATTAATTCATATATTTATTATCATGTTGGTTCATGCTTCTATGTTTTTAAAGAATGCTTTAGGTTAAAATACAAAAAAAAACAAAACATAGAGGAACTCTTATGCCCAATATCTGAAGCTTTGTATCTCAGAATTAACTTGAATCACATTTTACAGAATGTATCATATAGTAGCCCTGTCTCCACGAAATTATATTTATATACAACTAATTTGAAACAGCAAATACATTTTCAAGGAAATGTAATGCCGAGCAAATTACTTATTCCATTTGTCAGTAATGATGTCATTTGTTGGTTCCAGGTATGTACATGCTGTATGTGTAAGGCTTGGATGTTTGTGAACCTCAGTGCAAAAGGTACACAAACACATTCAAAACACAGAGCTGACGTGAAACCTGATGGGGTTACACTGCAATTTCTAATGTTGACATTGTCCCAGTGTCACACTCTTACACAAAGTTATTAAGGTCAGTCATCACAGTAGAGATATTAACTTTTAGATGTAACTTCAGTATTGTTTTCAAAAAGATGATGAAACCTGTGAAGAGACGTACATGAGCTGCACTGGAGTGAGACACTGTGTGATATCACCAGAGCACGGTTAGAGCAGGGCATTTTTCGCATCCCCCGCTTAGTGATTAACAGACTGGTTTATTATTAACGTAAAGCTCCTGAGTCTGATTGTGCAACCTGAAGTTTTCGTGTTTTTGGCAAACAACTTGGCTCTGTCGAGAGCAGCTCATGGGGGCTCGTCACCTGTTGACGCAAGTTCTGCGTCATTAGTCAGGACTGCAGGGGATTGGACCACAATCTGTGTCTAAAGCAAACTTTCTGCCTCTAATCCTCAGCGGATACCACTTCAGTAGATAACGTATTTGCAGGCTATCAGACACAATGAATACTATTGCCAAACTTTTGGCAACAGCAGTTTTAGTAAAATATTAAACTACATGACAAATGTGACTATGCTGTTTTCAGTAAAGCTGAGAAGAGTGGTGTACTAAAGGTGCGATTTAAGTACTGAGTGTATTAAAACTCTGATGTTCTGACTTAAAGGCCATCTGAAGGTAAAATGTTTGTTGTGTTTGCTAGAAATTGCCAAAAAATAAAGCCTCATGTGTCTTAATGTTTATGAGGCCGCCTAAATTTAAAGATCACCCTTCAAAATTATTCAGCACGTGTTTTATGTGTTCTGATACAAAACATGCAAAAAGGGTACATAGCAAAACAGTTCCTATCTTTTTTACAGAGGAGTTTGCATGTTGTCCCCATGTCCTCTGGGTGCTTTGGTTTCTTCCCATTGTCCAAAGACATGCAGATTTGGTGTCACTAATCCACTTGTAAGTGTGATTGCAACTTTAGTATAACAAGATCAAGGTCACAGTGTGTTAACTATAAGTATATATTGGTAAAACAGTTGTACTTTTAGTACGTGTAACATATTAATTTATAACAGGCTTATTTGCCACACAGATTAGGGATGTCCCGATCCAGCTTTTTCACTTCCGACCCAATACCGATATTACAGCCTTGAATTTTGGCCCATACAGATACCAATCCGATCCAAGCGTGTATTATACATATTCACTTATTTTGTTGTCAGTCATGTTAGAAAAGGTTTGATCAAGTGATATTACTCTAACAAGAACAACTACTTAATCGGGTTAGTTATAATGATCCACAACAGTTGGTATGAGAAACTGACCTGTTTATTGTTAACAGGGTTAAATAAACAAAACAAAAATATCTAACATTGAAATTAAAATAGCAGCAAGACTCCACACACTTGTGCTTTGGCCCCCTAATAAATAAAAAATAGATTAACACCACAAGACATTGTTGACAAACAATGCAGCCTTTCCTTTTCAGTTATTTTTGTAGTGTCAGTGCCAGCCTGGTGCTGCTGTTTCCTGTGTGTCTGCATGCTGGCCTGGTGGATTGATAGTAAGTCCTGGAGCGGATCACTGGAATGGACTGCCAGGCTAGCTGGAAAACCTGGATCAGATTCCATGAAAAACTGGATCGGAGTTCTTGAATCGGCATTTTTCCATGCAGTCCGATCCGATGCCGATGCATGTTTTTTGCAAATATTGGCGGCCGATACCGATCCGAATATCAGATCGGGACATCCCTAACACAGATCTACAATAAACTGCATTTAGAGAGCAAAGACCTGTTAAATCCAGTCATGTAAAATACAAAAATGCAAGACTACAAAAAAGGTGTTTAGTTTCAGCTGTAGTTTCAGTTGTTCATACCTCAGGGTTAATGGTTTGTTGACATTGTATTCATCATAGCAGTAAAATCACAGAAGTGTAGCCAGTACTCAAGTTGTAAAAAAAAATAAGGGGGCATGGTGGATTTTATCACATGGGGACATAATTTGTGCTGATGACAGCGCAGAGGGTCTGCCATAGCACCACTGCTCTTACATAGTTAGGGTCAAATGCACAGGACAAGTGCAATATCATTTCTTCTTCTTCTACTTGGGTCAACCGATGATACCAATAATAATTAAAGTCAATTTTGCTTTTAGAATATTGAATTGTAGTGTATTTCTCAAAAAAGCAGTTAGTGGCATATGATCAAAACTGGTATCTAAGGGTTAATTTTTAATTGTGATTAATTAAATCATATAAATTAAACAAGAACCCCTTCATGAAAAAAATGAAATAGAAATTGGGAAAAATGTTGATCTTTATTGATACAAATACAAATATTGTAGTTTTGGGGCTGAAAATAATTTCTCACCTTCCTTTTAATATCACTGTTTATCCCTATGGGCCCTAGGCCTTTTGGGGTATTTTTCCTGCCTTTACTTTTAAGCTCATATCACAGTCATTATAAAGGCTACATACACATGCTATATCTTGTTTTGTTTTTCAGGACAATCTGGGATACCCAGATTTGCCATCACCACATGTCCTTCTATGTGCCTGTATTTTATATTAATTTTTATATCAATGAAAAAAAAAATCTGTGTTACTAAATTCTCACATTTCTACATGTATCTCACCATAGCAAGTTGGGAGTAGACATATTCTGCCGTATATGAAGAGGGGAGACTCCCTGGAATCTGGCAGTTGTCCAAAACATGTGGTTTGTGCCAGTATTTTTTCATTATTGCAAGAAATTCCATTGACTCATTCACAAGTCAAAAATGTGTTTTATTTGAAGGAAACATGCAATATTTACATCTTAGATAACAGAAAAATAGTAATAATATTATTCCTCACTATATGAAGTGACTGATAACAAGATCTGTATCATGGATTGTAAAGAAATTTGTCAGGTTTTTATTTTGTAGTCAATTGATCTGTATTTTTAGCGTGATGGGATGACAGCACAATGATGTGTGTGGTATCACTGGAAAGCTCTGGTCCTGCGCTTTCATGTGTTATGCGTGGCCATACTGTGCGACCCTGCATTCGTGAGAAATCCATCCCAAGAGTAATGTGTGTGCAAAGCTGTATGAAAGCTTTGTTATACATCATTTTAGTGTAACTTTATCATTTTTTTCACTGTGAAAACAATGGACAACCGACAAGTGCTTGGTCTTGTCAGAAAGCTGCGGTTCTGCTGTGTCACATGATATGGCTTTTCTCGCTACGCTGCATGGTTGCGGAGAAAATCCATAGAGAAGAACAAGTGTGAATTTGGACGCACTATGCGTCATTCGGTCGCCATCTTTAGGGCACAGGCATAACATCCACGGCGCAGCTCGCTGAGATACTATATAAAAATATCTTTGCATGCGTGCCCTCGCCCACACTATTTTACTCGATATGCATAAAACCAAAGGTAAAACTAAATGTTAAAATAGCAGTAATACCACATTCATTCAAAAAATGACACAAGGGATGGAAAGGGGGGATGGCAGTTTTAGAAGGGGGATGATTTTGACCGTTTATATTTCAAGGGGGATGCCACCCCCCCTCAACTCGAGTACTGATTGTAGCCTAATATTAAAGCCTCAGTGTGTAAAAATGGTGAGTAACAGTCACATCAGCGGTCAAATTCTAGATTGCAGGGCTCACTCGCGCTCACTTGCTCACCCCTCCCGTCAGGTAAGTGACGGTGGCCTCGTAGGACAGAAAGCCTTGCGCAGACAGAGATGGCATCATCCACGAGTTTATCAAGTTTTTCAGGAGTAGGCCTGTCTAGCGATGAGGTGAATATTTATTTAGGAATCTAAACCATGTTACGATATTGTAGCGACCCTGCAGTAAATGATCTGTTATAATGTCAATGTTCTGTGAGTTAATGGCATGTTTGGGATTGAATAATAAACGGTGGTTTGCTGAATAACTGCGTCATCCCTTCCACACGTCCTAGCGCACGCTACAATATGTTATAGCTTACCAGTGAGATATAACGTTATGTTAGGAGTGTTTTATCTCTAATTGTTTTGGTAACACAAGCAAACATTAGCACAGTAATGCTAAAATAACACGTTTTATGTGATAGTCAGGCACAGTGCGGCAAATATAGGTTGGTACGATTATAATATATGCGTCTCCAGAGTGTTCTTCCACAGGAGTTTTTTCCACCTGGAATAAGCAACACCGATATTCACTCGCGTTTTGTCCCGTCCTTGCTTATCTGATCTTTTTCTTTTATTTGGTGGTGTGGTTTCCCTCTTACGGGGCAAAACATATGTGTGGTCCTCCATTTAAAGTGCGACAGAATCATAAAAGTACAAAGCAGGTTCACGCAGAAGCGCCCCGGATTGAGCTTCACATTCTCTGTCTCCAGTGACGGCAAGTTCTAGATAAATGCGAAAGGCGAAGCGCATTTATCTCTTTCGGCCACTGTATTCAAATATGGCAACACAAGAAGGCAGCCTCCAGCATACCGCGCCCTGCCTGTGTATATATAGAGAAATCATTCTAAGCCTATGAGAAAGCTTCCATTTGTATGTGAATTGCATTACACTTTAGTAAATATATATTTATGAAAGCAATAATTGATAGTTGCTAATAAACAACCACATAAATTACACATTGTAACTTTAACAAAACATTTTAAATCTTAAGTACGTAGAAACTGAATTAAGGCCATTCTCAGTATCGTTTCTTATACAAGCCAAAGAAAGCATACTTTTTCAGTTCAAGAAAAAACTTTTCATCCCTGAGGCCATAAATGAGAGGACTGAGACATCGTGGAGCGAGACTAAACATTATG
Organism: Epinephelus fuscoguttatus; assembly: GCF_011397635.1. Classification (NCBI taxonomy): domain Eukaryota; kingdom Metazoa; phylum Chordata; class Actinopteri; order Perciformes; family Serranidae; genus Epinephelus; species Epinephelus fuscoguttatus. The sequence goes on from NC_064756.1 coordinate 29,667,018, forward strand.
TAGTTAAAGTACCTGACATTGATAAATAACCTGACATTAATCTGAAGTACAGCAGCTTCTATGAATGGACACCACAGCTGGATGAGACAGAGCAGCAGCTGGAAAGCATGAAGAATTACTGTTCTGAGCCCTTTCCATGTTGACTTTTTATTCTCTCCTGATGCAGTTTTGGCCACTTTCATTATTTGAACATAGGAGAATACAATAGTAATACACATAATCAAGAAGTAAATCTGATGTACAGCTGACCTAATATGATCATGCCATCTGAACAACATGAATATCTCCACAGAGCATACACTGTGTTGTTCATAAAAGCTTAGAGAAGCTGATGCAAAGAAGTTGGAGAAGACAACAATACAGGGTACAGAGCTGAGGCCGTGAATGATGAGGATACAGTTTATAGCACTGCGTGTGGAGCACAACTCTCCATGACGCAGGGGCATGCATATGGCCACATAGCGCTCCAGGGTCATTGCTGTCAGAGTAACTGGTGTGAGTATCATATACATAAATACCAGTGATGATGATGCATAACCAAACATGCATGGTAATTTGAAAAAAGGACAAGATAAGAAGGACATCAGACACTAATAATACAAAGCTATCAGACAGTAGTGTGACAGCATATAAGATGTAACGTGTCGTTGTGTAGAAGAACTCCTTTTTAAAAAAGGTCACGATGAGCAAAAGGTTGATGCAAAGAAAAATCATCACCAGGAGCTGCACAATAATGACCTGGTCATTGATCTGCCGCTGTAAAGACTCACCACCAATCAATGAGCTGTTATCAGCCATATCTGTTTTCTAAGTAAACACACAAGTTTTTAAGGTACTGATATAAATCAGTTCAAGTGTCATTTTGTAATTCATCTGTCAATAGGAAATCAAATTTTTACAAAATGATAAAAGCTCAATGTGAAGCTTCTAAGAAAGATGCTGGTTTAAATACAGCAGGTCACCATACCCTCCATGGTGTTCAAACAACAAATGTCTTCTGTGGAGCTCACTGCAGCCTTCTGAGAGAGGGCTGTGCACTGTGAATTTAAAGATTACACCATCCAAAAATAACAGCAAATAAAACTTTGCTCACCGGTGTCATCACAGCCCGTTCTCATTAGGTTGTCAAATACCAACACTTTTACACACCCCTCGGTGTGTGATCCAGACACTGAAGGCACGTTTTTGGTCTTTCAGCTAACTCCAGTATAATGCCATTTGTGTCAATATTTCATGCTCAAAGCAAAGCTAAGACATAGTATAAAGAGTAAGAAAGTCTGTATAGGGCAGGTGGGAGCAGTGTGGATGGGTCAAAGTGACACAGACCTGCAGCCAGGAGACCACTGTTGGTGTCACGTTTGAGCCCAAAAGTCAGTGCTGTTTTAACATGGAGTCAATGCTTTTTTCTTTTTTGTAAAGATTATTTTTGTGGGCTTTTTGCCTTTAATGACAGGACAGAGTGTGAAATGGGGAGACAGAGAGAGAGAGTGGGGACTAACATGCAGCAAAGGGCTGCGAGCTGGATTCGAACCTGCAGCTGCTGCAGCGAGGCAGTGCCTCTGTACATGGGGTGCCGGCACTATCCACTACGCTACCGACACCCCGGGTTCAGTGCTTTTTAACTTACATCTGTCCGTGATGGACTTAAGCTGTGAAATATTAACGAAATTTCGTACATACTCTAACCCAAAACAGGATATTTTTTTAAGTTATGATCTTGAATAATGGTCAAAGTATTTTTGAAGAACATTATTATGTCACAGTGAAGCTGACCTTTGACCTTTTGGATGTAAAATGTGATCACTTCATCATTTTATTTAATTTGACATTTCTGTGAAATTTTGTCATAATTAGCATATGAATTCTTGGGTTATGACCAAAGACATGTTTTGTGAGGTCACAGTGGCCTTGACCTTTGATCTTGGACTACGTAATGCATATCAGGTCATCTGAAGTCCAAGGGGACGTGTTTGGCAAACTTAAGGAAATTCCCTCAAGCCATTTCATGAGATATCAAATTCACAAGAATGAGATGGACGAGGTCACAGTGACATTGACCTTTGACACCAAAAACTTCTAAGTTCATCATTGAATCCAAGTGTATGTTTTGCCAAATTTGAGGAAATTCCATTGCACTCCACCCCTATTTTGTGGTGAAAACGCCTAAAATGACATACCCAAATTCAAATGACTGTAGCCTCTGAACCGCTCTGACTACATGCATGCATGAGGTCTTGCCAGAAAGAAAACTCCCTGAAGTTTCTTGTGAAAGTGTTAGAAACACTCTAGGTGATACAGAGACAGAGTACTGCAATCAGCAAAGTGTTGTCCGCATCTTCAGTTTTGCTTTTAGAATATTGAATTGCAGTGTATTTCTCAAAAAAGCAGTTAGTGGCATATGATCAAAACTGGTATCTAAGGGTTAATTTTTAATTGTGATTAATTAAATCATATAAATTAAACAAGAACCCCTTCATGAAAAAAATGAAATAGAAATTGGGAAAAATGTTGATCTTTATTGATACAAATACAAATATTGTAGTTTTGGGGCTGAAAATAATTTCTCACCTTCCTTTTAATATCACTGTTTATCCCTATGGGCCCTAGGCCTTTTGGGGTATTTTTCCTGCCTTTACTTTTAAGCTCATATCACAGTCATTATAAAGGCTACATACACATGCTATATCTTGTTTTTTTGTTTTGTTTCTCACATTTCTACATGTATCTCACCATAGCAAGTTGGGAGTTGACATATTCTGCCATATATGAAGAGGGGAGACTCCCTGGAATCTGGCAGTTGTCCAAAACATGTGGTTTGTGCCAGTATTTTTTCATTATTGCAAGAAATTCCATTGACTCATTCACAAGTCAAAAATGTGTTTTATTTGAAGGAAACATGCAATATTTACATCTTAGATAACAGAAAAATAGTAATAATATTATTCCTCACTATATGAAGTGACTGATAACAAGATCTGTATCATGGATTGTAAAGAAATTTGTCAGGTTTTTATTTTGTAGTCAATTGATTTGTATTTTTAGCGTGATGGGATGACAGCACAATGATGTGTGTGGTATCACTGGAAAGCTCTGGTCCTGCGCTTTCATGTGTTATGCGTGGCCATACTGTGCGACCCTGCATTCGTGAGTAATTCATCCAAGAGTAATGTGTGTGCAGAGCTGTATGAAAGCTTTGTTATACATCATTTTAGTGTAATTTCATACATTTTTTCGCTGTGAAAACAATGGACAACCGACAAGTGCTTGGTCTTGTCAGAAAGCTGTGGTTCTGCTGTTTCACATGATATGGCTTTTCTCGCTACGCTGCATGGTTGCGGAGAAAATCCATAGAGAAGAACAAGTGTGAATTTGGACGCACTATGCGCCATTCGGTCGCCATCTTTAGGGCACAGGCATAACATCCACAGCGCAGCTCGCTGAGATACTATATAAAAATATCTTTGCATGCGTGCCCTCGCCCACACTATTTTACTCGATATGCGTAAAACCAAAGGTAAACACGGAGACCAGAGCGATAGATAAGAACAGCATGCTGCCTGCTCTCATGGGACAAAGATCCTCTGAGAAGAAAGATGGTTCACTCTGCTCTGTTGCCAGGAACAAACTGGGAGGCAAAGATCCTCTCTGAGGAAGAGGGTTCACTTTGCTGCAGGTTTCACCAAAACATTTTTTTGTTTTTTTCTTTTAATAAATTGAACACACATTAAAGAACATACAAGATCCTGAAGAGAATTAATACATATACAATACAATAAAGATTGTCAAATTAAATGAAGGAAGAGGATTTTTTTTAAGGCAAATTAAATATTGGGGATTTATGTAAAAATATACATGGAGACATATAAATAATTATGTAATTAAAGATATGTAGGCTATGTGTTATGACCTGCTTTTGATGCATGTTTTGGTGGCCGCTTGGGTGTTTGTTCTGTGTTTTCCTGTTCTTCTTGGACCTGCAGGGCTGGTGTGTGGAGGAGGCGGGCTGACCTACATTTCCACCACAGGCGGCGAGGCACACCTGGTTTCCATCGCCACTAAACAACCCTCCATATTAGCCTGGTGATGACTCCACTTCTGTGCCAGATAATTCCGTCTCGTTCGGTAGTGCATCTGTCGTTAGAGCCTTTTGTCATCTTGTGAGTATTTTTGCCTTTTTCTCTCGTGGACCAACCCCACTGACTTGTGCTTTTGTCTCTGTTTTTTGTAGTGTGTTGCCTCGCCGCTTTTCGTTCTCCGGAGCCCTCGCCTCCAGCCACCACCAGCTGTTTTCTCCCTGCGGCTGTTTTTTGTATTTAGTGGCTTGCTGCTGTTTATTGTGTCAAGCGGCTTTTTTGTAATAAACTGTTAAGAACTTTCACTCCGCCTGTTTCCTGCAACTTGGGTTTTCAAGCCAGTCCGTAACACTATGTTAGGTGAATACTCCTGTCAGTGACCCTGACCACTGGCATTGGCAAAAGAACTGGAGTTGGTCCCTGGATGCTGCACTGCGCTGCCCACTGCTCCCAGTGTATACAGTAGTATGGGTCAAATGCAAAGGTCAAATTTCATTTCAATGTATGTAATGTGCTGAGAAAGGACAATAAAGAATTTTCTTCTAATAATTTCTTAATAACTAGGAGACAGCAACAGAATAAAGAGATTTCAACGAGATATATCCCCAGTCATGCACACCCAGTTTTAATAAACTCAGTACTGTTCAACACATATTGTTTTGTCTTCATTCAAAGTAGTTAACACATATTGTTATTGCGCCATTGGTTTTGGCCTTGGTGCCCCAATAAATCTGTATTTATCAAAGGCCAAAGTGGCCTTGCCCTAAAAATGACTTAATTCCAGGCCTGTAATCATGTATTTCCTCTCCTGTTTCTGTCCTTGGAGGGGCCAGTTGCAGTGTGCTGCTTAGGCAGGGCAAGTAAGAATTTAGATGGGGCAAGCAGATTTGAGAAGTACTTGCTCGGCAGGGCAAGTAGGAAAAAACCTTAACGTCGGACCCTGCACCCCCCCTTATCCCCCCTCAACTCAATTACTGAGTGTAGCCTAATATCAACAAAACATTTTAAATCTTATGTACGTAGAAACTGAATTAAAGCCATTCTCAGTATTGTTTCTTATACAAGCCAAAGAAAGCATACTTTTTCAGTTCAAGAAAAAACTTTTCATCCCTGAGGCCATAAATGAGAGGACTGAGACATCGTGGAGCAAGACTAAACATTATGTAGTTAAAGTACCTGACATTGATAAATAACCTGACATTAATCTGAAGTACAGCAGCTTCTATGAATGGACACCACAGCTGGATGAGACAGAGCAGCAGCTGGAAAGCATGAAGAATTACTGTTCTGAGCCCTTTCCATGTCGACTTTTTATTCTCTCCTGATGCAGTTTTGGCCACTTTCATTATTTGAACATAGGAGAATACAATAGTAATACACATAATCAAGAAGTACAACTGACTTAAAGCTGACCTAATATGATCATGCCATCTGAACAACATGAATATCTCCACAGAGCATACACTGTGTTGTTCATAAAAGCTTAGAGAAGCTGATGCAAAGAAGTTGGAGAAGACAACAATACAGGGTACAGAGCTGAGGCCATGAATGATGAGGATACAGTTTATAGCACTGCGTGTGGAGCACAACTCTCCATGACGCAGGGGCATGCATATGGCCACATAGCGCTCCAGGGTCATTGCTGTCAGAGTAACTGGTGTGAGTATCATATACATAAATACCAGAACAGTGATGATGATGCATAACCAAACATGCATGGTAATTTGAAAAAAGGTCAAGATAAGAAGGACATCAGACACTAATAATACAAAGCTATCAGACAGTAGTGTGACAGCATATAAGATGTAACGTGTAGTTGTGTAGAAGAACTCCTTTTTAAAAAAGGTCACAATGAGCAAAAGGTTGATGCAAAGAAAAATCACCACCAGGAGCTGCACAATAATGACCCGGTCATTGATCTGCCGCTGTATAGAGTCACCACCAATCGATGAGCTGTTATCAGCCATATCTGTTTTCTAAGTAAACACACAAGTTTTTAAGGTACTGATATAAGTCAGTTCAAGTGTCATTTTGTAATTCATCTGTCAATAGGAAATCAAATTTTTACAAAATGATAAAAGCTCAATGTGAAGCTTCTAAGAGAGATGCTGGTTTAAATACAGCAGGTCACCATACCCTCCATGGTGTTCAAACAACGAATGTCTTCTGTGGAGCTCGCTGCAGCCTTCTGAGAGAGGGCTGTGCACTGTGAATTTAAAGATTACACTGTCCAAAAATAACAGCAAATGAAACTTTGCTCACCGGTGTCATCACAGCCCGTTCTCATTAGGTTGTCAAATACCAACACTTTTACACGCCCCTCGGTGTGTGATCCAGACACTGAAGCCACGTTTTTGACATCTTTGTGGGCCACACCGGTCTTTCAGCTAACTCCAGTATAATCCCATTTGTGTCAATATTTCATGCTCAAAGCAACAGACATATTATAAAGAGTAAGAAAGTCTGTATAGGGCAGGTGGGAGCAGTGATGGATGGGTCAAAGTGACACAGACCTGCAGCCAGGAGACCACTGTTGGTGTCACGTTTGAGCCCAAAAGTCAGTGCTGTTTTAACATGGAGTCAATGCTTTTTCTTTTTTGTAAAGATTATTTTTGTGTACTTTTTGCCTTTAATGACAGGACAGAGTGTGAAATGGGGAGACAGAGAGAGTGTGGGGACTGACATGCAGCAAAGGGCTGCTAGCCAGATTCGAGCCTGCGGCCGCTGCAGCAAGGCAGTGCCTCTGTACATGGGGTGCCGGCACTATCCACTACGCTACCGACGCCCCAGAGTCAGTGCTTTTTAACTTACATCTGTCCGTGATGGACTTAAGCGGTGAAATATTGTGCTTTAATCCAAAACAAGATATTTTTTTAAGTTATGATCTTGAATAATGGTCAAAGTGTTTTTGTAGAACATTATTATGTCACAGTGAAGCTGACCTTTGACCTTTTGGATGTAAAATGTGATTAGTTAATCATTTTATTTAATTTGACATTTCTGTGAAATTTTGTCATAATTAGCATATGAATTCTTGGGTTATGACCAAAGACATGTTTTGTGAGGTCACAGAAATTGATCTTTGAGCTTGGACTACGTAATGCATATCAGGTCATCTGGAGTCCAAGGGGACGTGTTTGGCAAATTTAAGGAAATTCCCTCAAGTCATTTCATGAGATATCCAATTCACAAGAATGAGATGGACGAGGTCACAGTGACCTTGACCTTTGACACCAAAAACTTTTAAGTTCATCATTGAATCCAAGTGTATGTTTTGCAAAATTTGAGGAAATTCCATTGCACTCCATCTGGGGTTGGGAATGATTAACCGATACGACCGGATATCCGGTTTGACAAGCGAGAGATACGGCTGCGTCGGTAGCAGCCTGCTCAATCGATATGAATCAGCCATGAATCCTTAGATGAATCGATTGCAGAGTCATGGATTCGGGTATCGCGAGACTAGCAATCGGTTGACTGGATTTAACAGTTTGCATCTCTAAAACAACGCGAGAGCCGGCGGCATGCTCCGGACCGTAGCAGGCATTACTGACAACGATAATGGATGTAAACATTAGCGCCAGCTTGACCGCTGGAGATGAGGAACAGAAGCCAATGCTGGTTGGATAAACCAGGGAGCAGCCAAGCCGCAGCAGAAACTAAAGGCGAATCCTGTCGGTTGTGGGTTGAACGGGGGGTCACAGACACAGACAGAAATACGTATTCCTGTCAAATACGGCGGCCATAGTGCTCCGCGGCGGCGACCGAGAAGCCCGGCTCCAGGTCCAAGAAGTCTTCGTCGGTGTCATGACTGCCCAGAAACACCTGAACAGCTGAGCCCTGGCAGCACACAGGTATGTGACGTGTCAGAGGAGAAACGAGCCGTTCACATTTCCACAAACCTCACCACACTTTCGGGACTGTTCTTTACTCGTCAGGGGAGGAGGGTGGCTGGTTGATTTTGATTTTATTTATTTATTTTGATCCCCCCTATGTTAATCACTTATTGATGCTGTTTTTGAAGTATGAATAAGTCAATAAGTAATTTATTCCATTGAAATATCATTGATGTATTATAGAAAAGTGATTTATCTTTTTATAAATGACAGAGTGTAGCAAACACAGAGAAATAGTCTGACATGCTGTCAGTGATAAGCTGCTAGTCATCACAGCCCATGATATCAACTATTAACAGGAGATGTCAGATTCTGCCCCTACATTGCATGTTATTATTTTATTCTGCTTTATGTTTATATTGTACAGCGTTATGATAAACTTTATTCCAGACTCAAGTCCATATAAGATACATACAAAAACACAGACAATACCATAAAAACAACACAACAAGTAGGTTTAAAACACTTAAATTTTACTTAAAGTTCACTTCACTTAAAGTTTAAAACTTATTCTCATTTTTATATTGATCCCATCCAACAAAATGATGTTCATTCAGCAAGTCTTTTTTTGGTCCATGTCTAAAAATAAATACATTTAACATGGGATTTTGTTGTTGTTTGTCTTTTTATTTTATTTTTGCCAGTGCCATACAGCAACAATGCTTGGGGATGTGGTCTTTTACAAATTTGAAAATACTTTAAGAATGTCACTTTTATAGAATTGGCTTCTTTATTTTATAATGTATGATTAATGTCTACAGCAACAAATGCTAACCATAAAATCGTATCGAATCGTATCGTTCCTACACTGTATCGAATCATATCGAATCGTTCTGTATTAAAAATACATCGTTTTTGAATCGTATCGTAACCCGTGTATCTAGATACATATCGAATCGTCTATCACAGAGAGATTCCCAACCCAAACTCCACCCCTATTTTGTGGTGAAAACGCCTAAAATGACATACCCAAATTCAAATGACTGTAGCCTCTGAACCGCTCTGACTACATGCATGCATGAGGTCTTGCCAGAAAGAAAACTCCCTGAAGTTTCTTGTGAAAGTGTTAGAAACACTCTAGGTGATACAGAGACAGAGTACTGCAATCAGCAAAGTGTTGTCCGCATCTTCAGTTTTGCTTTTAGAATATTGAATTGCAGTGTATTTCTCAAAAAAGCAGTTAGTGGCATATGATCAAAACTGGTATCTAAGGGTTAATTTTTAATTGTGATTAATTAAATCATATAAATTAAACAAGAACCTCTTCATGAAAAAAATGAAATAGAAATTGGGAAAAATGTTGATCTTTATTGATACAAATACAAATATTGTAGTTTTGGGGCTGAAAATAATTTCTCACCTTCCTTTTAATATCACTGTTTATCCCTATGGGCCCTAGGCCTTTTGGGGTATTTTTCCTGCCTTTACTTTTAAGCTCATATCACAGTCATTATAAAGGCTACATACACATGCTATATCTTGTTTTGTTTTGTTTTTTTCCAGGACAATCTGGGCTACCCAGATTTGCCATCACCACATGTCCTTCTACGTGCCTGTATTTTATATTAATTTTCATATCAATGAAAAAATAAAATAAAATCTGTGTTACTAAATTCTCACATTTCTACATGTATCTCACCATAGCAAGTTGGGAGTAGACATATTCTGCCGTATATGAAGAGGGGAGACTCTCTGGAATCTGGCAGTTGTCCAAAACATGTGGTTTGTGCCAGTATTTTTTCATTATTGCAAGAAATTCCATTGACTCATTCACAAGTCAAAAATGTGTTTTATTTGAAGGAAACATGCAATATTTACATCTTAGATAACAGAAAAATAGTAATAATATTATTCCTCACTATATGAAGTGACTGATAACAAGATCTGTATCATGGATTGTAAAGAAATTTGTCAGGTTTTTACTTTGTAGTCAATTGATCTGTATTTTTAGCGTGATGGGATGACAGCACAATGATGTGTGTGGTATCACTGGAAAGCTCTGGTCCTGTGCTTTCATGTGTTATGCGTGGCCATACTGTGCGACCCTGCATTCGTGAGTAATTCATCCAAGAGTAATGTGTGTGCAGAGCTGTATGAAAGCTCTGTTATACATCATTTTAGTGTAACTTTATCATTTTTTTCACTGAAAACATTGGACAACCGACAAGTGCTTGGTCTTGTCAGAAAGCTGTGGTTCTGCTATTTCATGTGATATGGCTTCTCACTACGGCGCATGGTTGCGGAGAAAATCCACAGAGAAGAACAAGTGTGAATTTGGATGCACTATGCATCGTTCGGTCGCCCTCTGTAGGGCATAGGCATAACATCCACGGCGCAGCTCGCTGAGATACTATATAAAAATATCTTTGCATGCGTGGCCTCGCCCACACTATTTTACTCGATATGCGTAAAATCAAAAGTAAAACTAAATGTTGAAATAGCAGTAATACCACATTCATTCAAAAAATGACACAAGGGATGGAAAGGGGGGCTGGCACTTTAACAAGGGGGATGATTTTGACCGTTTATATTTCAAGGGGGATGCCACCCCCCCTCACCCCACCTCAACTCGAGTACTGAGTGTAGCTTAATATTAACAAAACATTTTAAATCTTAAGTAGAAACTGAATTAAGGCCATTCTCAGTATCGTGTCTTATACAAGCCAAAGAAAGCATACTTTTTCAGTTCAAGAAAAAACTTTTCATCCCTGAGGCCATAAATGAGAGGACTGAGACATCGTGGAGCGAGACTAAACATTATGTAGTTAAAGTACCTGACATTGATAAATAACCTGACATTAATCTGAAGTACAGCAGCTTCTATGAATGGACACCACAGCTGGATGAGACAGAGCAGCAGCTGGAAAGCATGAAGAATTACTGTTCTGAGCCCTTTCCGTGTTGACTTTTTATTCTCTCCTGATGCAGTTTTGGCCACTTTCATTATTTTAACATAGGAGAATACAATAGTAATACACATAATCAAGAAATACAACTGACTTAAAGCTGACCTAATATGATCATGCCATCTGAACAACATGAATATCTCCACAGAGCATACACTGTGTTGTTCATAAAAGCTTAGAGAAGCTGATGCAAAGAAGTTGGAGAAGACAACAATACAGGGTACAGAGCTGAGGCCGTGAATGATGAGGATACAGTTTATAGCACTGCGTGTGGAGCACAACTCTCCATGACGCAGGGGCATGCATATGGCCACATAGCGCTCCAGGGTCATTGCTGTCAGAGTAACTGGTGTGAGTATCATATACATAAATACCAGAACAGTGATGATGATGCATAACCAAACATGCATGGTAATTTCACAAAAGGTCAAGATAAGAAGGACATCAGACACTAATAATACAAAGCTATCAGACAGTAGTGTGACAGCATATAAGATGTAACGTGTAGTTGTGTAGAAGAACTCCTTTTTAAAAAAGGTCACGATGAGCAAAAGGTTGATGCAAAGAAAAATCACCACCAGGAGCTGCACAATAATGACCCGGTAACTGTACTGCAGCTGTAAAGACTCACCACCAATCGATGAGCTGTTATAGGCCATATCTGTTTTCTTTATCTTTTTATTGCTTTTCAGCATTAGAACAAACAGTGCATTACAGATGTACAAACAACATTCAAAATTAAAAGATCAAATAATAACAAGTTAAAAAGAAGAGGACATGCACATTTATCTTGGCAGTCTGTAACACAGGCTGTCATGCAACCTTTAAACCACGTCATGTCACATCTTATGTTCATCCACTCAGCATAAACACATCAATGCACACAGAGCAAGGATAGGACACAGAGATATCAACTGACATGTTAATCATCTTTACCGATCATCTCCAGATAGAGGGCCACATTTGTTTTCTAAGTAAACACACAAGTTTTTAAGGTACTGACATAAGTCAGTTCAAATGTCATTTTGTAATTCAATAGTGTCAATAGAAAATTCAGTTTTTACAAAATGATAAAAATTCAATGTCAAGCTTCTAAGAAAGATGCTGGTTTAAATACAGCAGGTCACCATACCCTCCATGGTGTTCAAACAACAAATGTCTTCTGTGGAGCTCACTGCAGCCTTCTGAGAGAGGGCTGTGCACTGTGAATTTAAAGATTACACCGTCCAAAAATAACAGCAAATGAAACTTTGCTCACCGGTGTCATCACAGTCCGTTCTCATTAGGTTGTCAAATACCAACACTTTTACACGCCCCTCGGTGTGTGATCCAGACACTGAAGGCACCATTTTGACATCTTTGTGGGCCACACCGGTCTTTCAGCTAACTCCAGTATAATCCCATTTGTGTCAATATTTCATGCTCAAAGCAACAGATATATTATATATCTGTTATATATTGTAAGAAAGTCTGTCTAGGGCAGGTGGGAGCAGTGTGGATGGGTCAAAGTGACACAGACCTGCAGCCAGGAGACCACTGTTGGTGTCACGTTTGAGCCCAAAAGTCAGTGCTGTTGTAAAATGAAGTCATTTCGTACTTAGTCTAACCCAAAACAGGATGTTCTGCTTACCTTGAATAATGGTCAAAGTGTTTTTGTAGAACACAGTGGCGGCTGCTGGTCTTTCAAGGAAGGGAAGCTCATTTCCGGCCTACATCATAAAATGTGTCTGTTTATTTATACGTAAATTCTACCCTCTGGGGCTGCTGCGCGAAGCTAGTGTGACCGCTTGTGAGTGCTTTGGGACGGTGGAGTGGTTCACAGCAGCACTCGCTGCTCGTTGGGGACAGTAACTGCAGAGCGACAGAAGTCAGAGTCTCCAAACATGAGTACAGTCTCCATTAACACCAGAAAAAGATGCTAGATTTTTTGCTCGTCGTTTTTTAAGAAAAAGTCACTAAGAGGATTGGAAAAGTCTCCAGACCAACTCGGAACAACGGAATGAAACTTGAAAAATGTTCCAGTGGTGGTTTATATTTCAACATCGCTGATTCGGTCATTTTGCTGTCAATCAAAAAGGGATTCAGCCTCAGACAGATCATCCAATCATCATGCAGAAGCCCAGCGTCCAGGCCAGCCGAGGCCAGCCCACTGCCCCATAGACCCCCAGAGACGCTGAGCGTCCGACAAAACCGAGCATTTATCCAATTACTGTCTAGTTTCGCTGCAGTGGAACAGCCCACTCTGTGCTTCCCCATTGAAGTCTTTGGACGCTGAGCTTCCACTGTTTAATGCACTGTGATGCTACGGGAACGAATGAGAAGAAAGTCGTGTCAGTGACCTGTGATAAGTAGCTGATTCTGAACAAAAGTTGAACGCGTTCTATCGCATATTAAGTCAATGAAATGTAAACACAACAGTACATATTTGACCACTTGACATTTTAGGGGAAGCTGAGCTTCCCTTGCAGTCTTAGAGCAATCGCCACTGGTAGAACACTATAATGTTACAGTGAAGCTGACCTTTGACCTTTTGGATATAAAATGTGATCACTTCATCATTTTATTTAATTTGACATTTCTGTGAAATATGTCATAATAAGCATATGAATTCTTGAGTTATGACCAAAAACATGTTTTGTGAGGTCACAGTGGCCTTGACCTTTGAGCTTGAACTACAAAATGCAAATCAGTTCATCTTGAGTCCACGGGGACGTGTTTGGCAAATTTAATAAAATCCCCTCAAGTCATTTCATGAGATATAACATTCACGAGAATGGAATGGACGAGGTCACAGTGACCTTGACCTTGACATCATTGAATCCAAGTGTATGTTTTGCCAAATTTGAGGAAATTCCATCAAGGCCCTCTTGAGATAACGTGTTTATGACAATGAGATGAACGTAAGGTCACTGTGACTTTGACCTTTGACCACCAAAATCTATTCAGTTTATCATTGAGTCCAGGTGGACATTTGTTCCAAATATGAAGATGTTCCCTCAAGGTGTTCTTGATATATAGCGTTCACAAGAATGGGACAGACAGCTGACTGGTTGGACAACACAAAAAACATAATGTCTCTGGCCATGGCTGTTGCTGCGTTAGCATACGGAAAGATAGTGCCCACTGCCCACCTTCCAGTCCCCACTGGTTAGTTTACATTATCCTTGTCTGCTCTGCACTGTGCACCAGCTAGGTTGGACAGGAGCTTGCTAGCAATGCTGCTTGCTCGCGGTCACCACTGGTAATGGCAGTCTTCCCCCAGGAAGCTCCAGTGAGTAAGCAACTTTAATTAAAGCCACAAAACCCCTTCAGCATTAGCCTGAGTGTCAGATTGAAGCTCCCAGAACCTTCAGTCTGACATCGCCTCCACTGAAGGTCAGGAGCAGAAGTAGATTTTGTTAGTAGCTACGAAAAGATCGGAGCTACTAAAATATCGATGAATGCGGACACGCACGTAAATTTCCGTCTGCGAACAGTTTACACACAAATTCCTTCTGCTCACGTTTCATGAATGAGACCCACTGTGTGGGGCTGCACTCCGTAGCCTGGTGTCGTGGGCCATCAGCTGGGCATCCTGAAGGACGGCTATCCACGGCCTCCAGCCCCGGTGCGGCCGCTCCGTTTTCCACTGCTTTTCTGCCGGTTTTCCACAGACTGATTAAAGCACACTGTAACGCGGCTGTGCATTCATGCGGCTTTGGACCTCTGTGTTATATTTGGAAGTCCGTCTCCTGTCCCCATATTTACCAGTGTACGAATCTGTGTGACCTTCTGTTGTTAAAGTGATTGTTCAAGTTTTTGGACATGAAGTTGTGTGAAACGCTGACCATCTGTAGCTCTGATGTGACGGTGTCACTACTGTCAACGAGCCTCCTGCTCTGAGAAATCGGCCGTAGCTTACCGGAGAAAAAGTAGTTCTGAAGATGTACGGGGGGCACGTAACCAAAAGGTTTTAAGCTACAAAAAAGTATGCATGTGTTTTGTTAGACTATTTCAATAATTTTAAAACATCCCTGCATTACGTCAGACCTTGCTATCAATTGGGACTATTTTCTGGCCAGTATCACTCCGCCATGCAGGCCCGCAAGACAGCACGCCAACAGAAATTAATAAGACAGTTCATCACCACACTGTGCAGGTGCGCAGGATAGCAACAGCTAACGAAAACTTCATTGGCTGTTTCCAACAGAGAACCAGTAGGCTATTATTAGTGAGGAAAAAGATGTACTAGCCCTATATATACCTACTACTACAGCGCAAACACTGGCTCAGGCTCACGACACACCCTTGTCAGCTGCTGTAGGTAAACAGAGGAATACCAAAATGGTGTAAATCCTACTGGTTTTCATTAGCCGTTGCTATCCTGCGCAGCTGCACGGCGTGGTGATGAACTGTCTTATTGATTTCTGTTGCCATGCTGTGTTGCGGGCCTGCACAAATATTGAAATAGTCTAACAAAACACATGCATACTTTTTTGTAGCTTAAAACCTTTTGGTTACGTGTCCCCCTTATATCTTAAGAACTACTTTTTCTCCGGTAAGCTACAGGCCAGTTCTCAGAGCAGGAGGCTCGTTGAGAGTAGTGACACCATCACATCAGAGCTACAGATGGTCAGCGTTTCACACAACTTCATGTCCAAAAACCTGAACTATCACTTTAAGAGTAGTCTACAGGTTTGAGTGTATTCCCTGGGGTGCAATTCCACAGGTGGCGTTGTCGGTTCATTTCCCTCTCCTCTCCATTTGGCCACACATGCATAACGTTAATGTATGCATATCCGCTCCCAAATAACGCAGCGCATCTATGCCGGTGAATCCACCATGGTGGATGAATGATTCAGTTGAATTCGACTCCCAAGACGATCCTCACCTAGCTGTCAATTCGATTGAGACTGGCCAATAGGAACGTGGCCCCGCCCATGACATTATTTTCACAGTGAGAGCAAAATTCTGACACGAGAGCAAAGACTTAGATTTTGAGAGAGAGAAGAAAAATGTTTTGAGAGAAACAAATTTTTTTTTTTTTGAGAGAGAGAAAATGTTTTCACACTGATAGCAAAAAAATAATATTTGAGAGTAAAAAAAACGTTTTTTGAGAGTTTTTTTCTTGGAAATCATTTTTTAAATCTGAAATTATGTTTTTTATATTCCATGACAAAATACTTTCTCTCAAAACTTTTTTTAGTCTCAAATATTATTATTTTTTGCTGTCAGTGTGAAAACTTTTTCTCTCAAACTTTTTTTCCCCTCTCATATCATTTATTTTCTTGCATGTAATAAAGACATAAAAATAGCTCCATACATTTGTCCTTCCATCGTTTGGACGAGATAAATCGCAACTTCATTGCAGTATGCCAGACCAGAGATGCAAGCCTACTCAGTTGAGTGGGCGGGGTCTATGGTCTGGAATCAGGCTACTTCAGCATTGTAAACTATGTTGGCACCACTAGCCGTGCTAAAACTGCTGACGGTGCTATGAGAGCTAACAGAGTTAACGCTGCTAGAGGGCAACCTGGGGGAAACTGAAGGCTGGGCACTCTTATATCTTTCAGTCAAACTATACCCTGGTATACCATAATACAGTCATACCGCCAAAACCTTATCCATGGTCTTGATGTGCTCAACTTCTTATATTCATATAAAGACAATGGATGAAAACACACATTCATTTGAATTTTCTTTTGCAGATGTTCTGTAAAAGCAGTTATAATTTGCACTACAAGTGAATGGAAACCTGCATGGCTTATGTGTTAAGATCACTCCACTGATGAAGCACTGCGCTGTATTTTTGTGGGAAAATGCTGTGGTCTTATCAGAACATTGGAGAATATATTGGTACCAAACATGATTTAGAAGAAAAACAGGCCAAATATTATTGTTACAGAGCTGGTGTCTTTTATAGTGTTGTGTGTATGTTTTTGGAAATCTTGACCACGGTATGAGTCAGATGACGAGATAAGTGGTGAGAACTGAGAAACCATAAATTGGATTTAAAAATGCAA
Organism: Epinephelus fuscoguttatus; assembly: GCF_011397635.1. Lineage (NCBI taxonomy): Eukaryota > Metazoa > Chordata > Actinopteri > Perciformes > Serranidae > Epinephelus > Epinephelus fuscoguttatus. The sequence continues at coordinate 29,683,895 of NC_064756.1, forward strand.
AACACAACTTATATAGTATAGGCCAAGGTCACAGTGTATCAACTGTAAGTATTTATTGGTAAAACAGTTGTTCTTTTAGTACGTGTAACATATTCATTTATAACAGGGTTATTTGCTACACAGATCTATAATAAGCTGCATTTATGGGGCAAAGACCTGTTAAATCCAGTCATGTAAAATATGCAAATGCAAGAACTAAAAAACGGTGTTCAGTTTAAGCTGTAGTTTAAGATTTTCATACCTCAGGGTTAATGGTTTGTTGACATTGTATTCATCACAGCAGTAAAATCACAGTCACAAAACATTTTAGGTCTTAAGTACATAGAAACTAGATTAAAGCCATTCTCAGTACTTTTTGTTATACACGCTAAAGAAAGCATACTTTTTCAGTTCAAGAAAAAACTTTTCATCCCTGAGGCCATAAATGAGAGGACTGAGACATCGTGGAGCGAGACTAAACATTATGTAGTTAAAGTACCTGACACTGATAAATAAGCTGAAATTAATCTGAAGTACAGCAGCTTCTATGAATGGACACCACAGCTGGATGAGACAGAGCAGCAGCTGGAAAGCATGAAGAATTACTGTTCTGAGCCCTTTCCATGTTGACTTTTTATTCTCTCCTGATGCAGTTTTGGCCACTTTCATTATTTTAACATAGGAGAATACAATAGGAATACACATAATCAAGAAGTACAACTGATGTACAGCTGACCTAATATGATCATGCCATCTGAACAACATGAATATCTCCACAGAGCATACACTGTGTTGTTCATACAATCTAAGAGAAGCTGATGCAAAGAAGTTGGAGAAGACAACAATACAGGGTACAGAGCTGAGGCCGTGAATGATGAGGATACAGTTTATAGCACTGCGTGTGGAGCACAACTCTCCATGACGCAGGGGCATGCATATGGCCACATAGCGCTCCAGGGTCATTGCTGTCAGAGTAACTGGTGTGATCATAAGATACAGAAGAACCACAATAGAGATGATGATGCATAACCAAACATGCATGGTAATTTGAAAAAAGGTCAAGATAAGAAGGACATCAGACATCAATAATATAAAGCTATCAGACAGTAGTGTGACAGCATATAAGATGTAACGTGTCGTTGTGTAGAAGAACTCCTTTTTAAAAAAGGTCACAATGAGCAAAAGGTTGATGCAAAGAAAAATCACCACCAGGAGCTGCACAATAATGACCCGGTAACTGTACTGCAGCTGTAAAGACTCACCACCAATCGATGAGCTGTTATCAGCCATATCTGTTTTCTTTTTATGATTTATCTTTTTATTGCTTTTTCAGCATTAGAACAAACAGTGCATTACAGATGTACAAACAACATTCAAAAAGAAGAGGACATGCACATTTATCTTGGCAGTCTGTAACACAGGCTGTCATGCAACCTTTAAACCACGTCATGTCACATCTTATGTTCATCCACTCAGCATAAACACATCAATGCACACAGAGCAAGGATAGGACACAGAGATATCAACTGACATGTTAATCATCTTTACCGATCATCTCCAGATAGAGGGCCACATTTGTTTTCTAAGTAAACACACAAGTTTTTAAGGTACTGACATAAGTCAGTTCAAATGTCATTTTGTAATTCATCTGTCAATATAAAAATTGATTTTTACAAAATGATAAAAATTCAATGTCAAGCTTCTAAGAAAGATGCTGGTTTAAATACAGCAGGTCACCATACCCTCCATGGTGTTCAAACAACAAATGTCTTCTGTGGAGCTCACTGCAGCCTTCTGAGAGAGGGCTGTGCACTGTGAATTTAAAGATTACACCGTCCAAAAATAACAGCAAATGAAACTTTGCTCACCAGTGTCATCACAGTCCGTTCTCATTAGGTTGTCAAATACCAACACTTTTACATGCCTCTCGGTGTGTGATCCAGACACTGAAGGCACCATTTTGACATCTTTGTGGGCCACACCGGTCTTTCAGCTAACTCCAGTATAATCCCATTTGTGTCAATATTTCATGCTCAAAGCAACAGACATATTATAAAGAGTAAGAAAGTCTGTCTAGGGCAGGTGGGAGCAGTGATGGATGGGTCAAAGTGACACAGACCTGCAGCCAGGAGACCACTGTTGGTGTCACGGTTGAGCCCAAAAGTCAGTGCTGTTGTAACATGGAGTCAGTGCTTTTTTAACTTACGTCTGTCCGTGATGTACTGATATCGTGACATATTCACAACATTTCGTACTTACTCTAACCCAAAACAGGATGTTCTGCTTACCTTGAATAATGGCCCAAGTGTTTTTGGAGAACACTATGATGTCACAGTGAAGCTGACCTTTGACCTTTTGGATATAAACTGTGATCATTCATTCATTCATTCATCTTCTAACCGCTTCATCCTCTTGAGGGTCGCGGGGGGGCTGGAGCCTATCCCAGCTACATCGGGCGAGAGGCGGGGTACACCCTGGACAGGTCGCCAGACTATCGCAGGGCTGACACATAGAGACAGACAACCATTCACACTCACATTCACACCTACGGACAATTTAGAGTTATCAATTAACCTAGTCCCCAATCTGCATGTCTTTGGACTGTGGGAGGAAGCCGGAGTGCCCGGAGAGAACCCACGCTGACACGGGGAGAACATGCAAACTCCACACAGAAGGGCTCCCATGCCCAGGATCGAACCAGCAACCCTCTTGCTGTGAGGCGAGAGTGCTAACCACCACACCACCGTGCCGCCCACAACTGTGATCACTTCATCATTTTATTTAATTTGACATTTCTGTGAAATATGTCATAATAAGCATATGAATTCTTGAGTTATGACCAAAAACATGTTTTGTGAGGTCACAGTGGTCTTGACCTTTGAGCTTGAACTACAAAATGCAAATCAGTTCATCTTGAGTCCAAGGGGACGTGTTTGGCAAATTTAAGGAAATTCCTTCAAGTCATTTCATGAGATATAACATTCACGAGAATGGAATGGACGAGGTCACAGTGACCTTGACCTTGACACCAAAATATTTCATCATTGAATCCAAGTGTATGTTTTGCCAAATTTGAGGAAATTCCATCAAGGCCCTCTTGAGATAACGTGTTTATGACAATGAGATGAACGTAAGGTCACTGTGACTTTGACCTTTGACCACCAAAATCTATTCAGTTTATCACTGAGTCCAGATGGACATTTGTTCCAAATATGAAGATGTTCCCTCAAGGTGTTCTTGATATATAGCGTTCACAAGAATGGGACAGACAGCTGACTGGTTGGACAACACAAAAAACATAATGTCTCTGGCCATGGCTGTCTCTGCATTAGCATACGGAAAGATAGTTCCCACTGCCCACCTTCCAGTCCCCACTGGTTAGTTTACATTATCCTTGTCTGCTCTGCACTGTGCACCAGCTAGGTTGGACAGGAGCTTGCTAGCAATGCCGCTTGCTTGCGGTCACCACTGATAATGGCAGTCTTCCCCCAGGAAGCTCCAGTGAGTAAGTGACTTTAATTAAAGCCACAAAACCCCTTCAGCATTAGCCTGAGTGTCAGACTGAAGCTCCCAGAACCTTCAGTCTGACATCGCCTCCACTGAAGGCGATTTACAAGGGGGAGGGAATTAGATTTTTCCCTAACCAATCAGTAGAGATCAAGGACTCACCCAGAATCTGACGTCATTAGTATCCATGCCTAGGGATGGGCATCAATTTTCGATTATCGATGATTGATTGTTAAGGCTTTTGATCGATCACAAATAATTTTCATCGATAGTCACAGTGTTTCCCCTACAATGCCTGGCATAGGTCCGGTGAGCCCGGCGGCTGTAGGAACTGTAGCGGTCGCCATTGTTGTTATCCTCACCAGTTACCCACTGGTGCACAGCTTGACATCAGCTTGCCACTGATTGGCTAATTTCTAGACCCGCCCCCATCCCCGGTGTTCATTTGTATGGAGCTATATTTGTGTCTTTATTACATGCAAGAAAATAAATGATATGAGAGGGAAAAAAAATGTTTGAGAGAAAAAAAAATATTTGAGAGAAAAAGTTTTCACACTGATAGCAAAAAATAATATTTGAGACTAAAAAAAGTTTTGAGAGAAAGTATTTTGTCATAGAATATAAAAAAATAATTTCAGATTTAAAAAATGATTTCCAAGAAAAAAACTCTCTCAAAAAACGTTTTTTTTACTCTCAAATATTATTTTTTTGCTATCAGTGTGAAAACCAGTGTGAAAAAAAAAAATTGTTTCTCTCAAAACATTTTTCTTCTCTCTCTCAAAACCTAAGTCTTTGCTCTCGTGTCAGGATTTTGCTTTCGCTGTGAAAATAATGTCATGGGCGGGGCCACGTTCCTATTGGCCAGTCTCAATCGAATTGACAGCTAGGTGAGGATCGTCTTGGGAGTCGAATTCAACTGAAACATTCATCCACCATGGTGGATTCACCGGCATAAATGCGCTGCGTTATTTGGGAGCGGAGAGTCCAATGTTTGGGTAAGATGGTGACACACACAATTGATTGGTAGCTAGCTGAGCAAGTTGGTTATCAAAATCATTCCTATAATGAATCCCTTTTCTCACCTAACGTTATTTTACCGAGATTCTGTTATTAACTGCGCTAGCCAGCTAGTGTTAACTTTACATCTAGCTAGGTTATCCCATTGACGTTACTTTACTACGGTGCTTTTCTCTTCCAACATTCCATGTGTGGCAGAGTGAGCCTGCTACACCTCTGCCCTTGATTGGCATCAGCTGGGCTTAATTTCCAGTTGTCGGAGCCTAATTGCGCAGTGGTGGCACCTGCGTTATTTGGTCTTCCCCTCACGGACGCACTCACTTCTACCTGGCGTTTACCTGGCGAGGGCTGTGTGTGGCGTGCTCCGGTTGGCGTGCTTTGTGTGTGGCGTGCTCCGGTTTCTGTACCCAAACTTGGGACTCATAAGGGAGGCATGGGTGCTGCAATGTTTGTGTACTGTTAAAGCGTATTATGATGTCACAGCTGCCGTGACTCTTT